>NC_067400.1:292563469-292882040 GCF_016432865.1 Antechinus flavipes | reverse complement strand
ACTATAAAGTGACATATTGAGTGGCTAGAGTGCTAAAAAGGAAAATCTGTGTTCAAATCCTATTTCAGAAAAGTAGTAGTTGTGTGACTCTGGGCTAGTGACCTAACTACTTTCAGATCCACTTTTCTCATCTATACAATGAATCAAATAAAAAAAATACATGTAAGAAACATGGAAACATTGAAATGTTGTATAAATGTTTGCTGCTGCTATCAGTCTATAGGATTACTATAATGTATTATTCTTTCCATTCCTTATTTTTATTACTATTAATTATTCTTGTCATAATATACTGACAGTAACAATATCTGATTATAGAACATCGTTATTCTTTGTATCCAGAGAGATTTATAAAGCAATTAAAGCTGAGGTACTCCAAATGAAAAAAGGTAGTAAGATCTCACATGCACCTATTTTAACTACTTCTCACATGGACCTCTTTACTTATATAAATCCATGCTCCAGAGAGTTGTGTTAAATGGTTAAATCCCTACAGATTTCTTAAATACTGACTTCAACTTTCAGGCTAAAGACTAGAATTCTTCACCTTTGCCCTATGTAGGCAGCTGGTTGTGAAGTAAGTACATAGAGTGCTGGACTTCAATATGAAAAACATGAAATCCAGTCACATAAACTTATTAGTGAGATGATGACAGCAAGGCCCAGTACATTTCCCAGATTTGGTTTCCTCATTAATAAAATGAAATTAGAAAAAAAAATTCATCTTACAGGGCCATTGTAATGATAAAATAATAAATTTGCCAACATTGAAATGTTATACAATTGCTATTAATATTATTGCCCATTCTACTCTATTACACTATTGTTTCTTTCTCTTGGTATTTAATCCTTAAAAAATCAAACGAGATTGTGCTATTATCATGTGAAAATACTGTTTGATTGAACTACTCATAACTTCGGAAACTCCCTTAAATCAGGGAATGTGGATTTATGAAGAAATAAGAGGTCCAGGCAAAGTACTGGGTTCATATCTGGGGTGGGGTGCAGAATAAGGCATCAGAGATTAAGAAGATCATGAGCATACAGAAAACTGATTACATGGGATCAAAAAATGAAACAGCAGTCAATTAGTCTTATAGGACACAGAAGTCAAGAGTTAAGACTAACAATGAATGAAAGCAAGTTTGTCAGTCTGGAGAATAAAGGCAAATGTATTATGTTTAACAGAAGTATATACTAAAATAAAGGAAAATCTTGTTTCTGATAGGAAGTCAAAACTCTCTTTCCAAGGGACAGTGTGGGAACAGATGAATCACAATGGTAAATTACCTATCCCAGCTAGAAGGAAAAATAAGAAATAATAAAGATTCTGAAACCATTGTACATCTCTGCACTAAAATTTCAATATCTTACATTCTATCTTCTTAGCATACTTTTAACTCACTGTCTAAATTGAAACATTAAAATGAATGAAAGTTTTTTTTTTTTTTTAAGTATAGTTGGGAATTTTTTTTCCCTTTTATTTTATTTTATTTAATAATAACTTTATATTGACAGAATCCATGCCAGGGTAATTTTTTACAACATTATCCCTTGCACTCATTTCTGTTCCGAATTTTCCCCTCCCTCCCTCCACCCTCTCCCCTAGACGGCAAGCAGTCCTATATATGTTAGATATGTTACAGTATATCCTAGATATAATATATGTTTGCAGAACTGAACAGTTCTCTTGTTGCACAGGGAGAATTGGATTCAGAAGGTAAAAATAACCCGGGAAGAAAAACAAAAATGCAGATAGTTCACATTCGTTTCCCAGTGTTCTTTCTTTCGGTGTAGCTGCTTTTGTCCATCATTTATCAATTAAAACTGAGTTAGGTCTCTTTGTCAAAGAAATCCACTTACATCAGAATATATCCTCATACAATATTGTTGTTGAAGTGTATAATGATCTCCTAGTTCTGCTCATTTCACTTAGCATCAGTTCATGTAAGTCTCTCCAGTCCTCTCTGTATTCATCGTGCTGGTCATTTCTTACAGAACAATAATATTCCATTACATTCATATACCACAATTTACCCAGCCATTCTCCAATTGATGGGCATCCATTCATTTTCCAGTTTCTAGCCACTACAAACAGGGCTGCTACAAACATTTTGGCACATACAGGTCCCTTTCCCTTCTTTAGTATTTCTTTGGGATGTAAGCCCAATAGAAACACTACTGCATCAAAGGGTATGCACAATTTGATAACTTTTTGGGGATAATTCCAGATTGCTCTCCAGAATGGTTGGATTCGTTCACAACTCCACCAACAATGCATTAGTGTCCCAGTTTTCCCGCATCCCCTCCAACATTCATCATTATTTTTTCCTGTCATCTTAGCCAATCTGACAGGTGTGTAGTGGTATCTCAGAGTTGTCTTAATTTGCATTTCTCTGATCAATAATGATTTGGAACACTCTTTCATATGAGTGGTAATAGTTTCAATTTCATCTTCTGAAAATTGTCTGTTCATATCCTTTGACCATTTACCAATTGGAGAATGGCTTGATTTCTTATAAATTAGAGTCAATTCTCTATATATTTTGGAAATGAGGCCTTTATCAGAACCTTTAACTGTGAAGATGTTTTCCCAGTTTGTTGCTTCTCTTCTAATCTTGTTTGCATTAGTTTTCTTTGTACAAAGGCTTTTTAATTTGATGTAATCAAAATTTTCTATTTTGTGATCAGTAATGGAATCTAGTTCATCTTTGGTCACAAATTTCTTTCTCCTCCACAAGTCTGTGAGATAAACTATTCTATGTTCCTCTAATTTATTTATAATCTCATTCTTTATGCCTAGGTCATGGACCCATTTTGATCTTATCTTGGTATAAGGTGTTAAGTGTGGGTCCATGCCTAATTTCTGCCATACTAATTTCCAATTATCCCAGCAGTTTTTATCAAATAATGAATTCTTTTCCCAGAAGTTAGGGGCTTTGGGTTTGTCAAACACTAGATTGCTATAGTTGACTCTTCTGTTTTGTGAACCTAGCCTTTTCCACTGATCCACTAATCTATTTCTTAGCCAATACCAAATGGTTTTGGTGACTGCTGCTTTATAATATAATTTTAGATCAGGTACAGCTAGGCCACCTTCATTTGATTTTTTTTTCATTAATTCCCTTGAGATTCTCGACTTTTTATTGTTCCATATGAATTTTGTTGTTATTTTTTCTAGATCAATAAAATATTTTCTTGGAAGTCTGATTGGTATAGCACTAAATAAATAGATTAGTTTAGGGAGTATTGTCATCTTTATTATGTTCGCTCGGCCGATCCAAGAGCACTTAATATTTTTCCAATTATTTAAATCTGACTTTATTTGTGTGGAGACTTTTTTATAATTTTGCTCATATAATTCCTGACTTTCCTTTGGTAGATAGATTCCCAAATATTTTATGGTATCAACAGTTATTCTGAATGGAATTTCTCTTTGTATCTCTTGCTGTTGGGTTTTGTTGGTGATGTATAAAAATGCTGAGGATTTATGGGGATTTATTTTGTAGTCAGCTACTTTGCTAAAATTATGAATTATTTTCAATAGCTTTTTAGTAGAATCTCTGGGGTTCTCTAGGTATACCATCATATCATCTGCAAAGAGTGATAGTTTGGTTTCCTCATTGACTACTCTAATTCCTTTAATATCTTTCTCGACTCTTATTGCCAAGGCTAGTGTTTCTAATACGATATTAAATAATAATGGTGATAGTGGGCAACCTTGCTTCACTCCAGATCATACTGGGAAAGGTTCCAGTTTTTCCCCATTGCATATGATGCTTACTGATGGTTTTAAGTATATGGTCCTGACTATTTTAAGGAAAAGTCCATTTATTCCTATGCTCTCAAGTGTTTTTATTAGGAATGGATGTTGGATTTTATCAAATGCTTTTTCTGCATCTATTGAGATGATCATATGGTTTTTGTTTATTTGGCTATTGATATAGTCAATTATGCTAATAGTTTTCCTAATATTGAACCAGCCCTGCATTCCTGGTATAAATCCTACTGTAATCTTTTTGCTAAAATTTTATTTAAGATTTTAGCATCAATATTCATTAGGGACATTAGTCTATAATTTTCTTTCTCTGTTTTCAGCCTACCTTGTTTAGGTATCAGTACCATGTCTGTGTCATAAAAGTAGTTCGGTAGGACTCCTTCAATCACTATTTTTTCAAATGGCTTATTTAGCATTGGAGTTAATTGTTCTTTAAATGTTTGACAGAATTCACATGTAAATCCATCTGGTCCTGGGGATTTTTTCTTAGGGAGTTGATTGATAGTTTGTTCTATTTCTTTTTCTGAGATGGGACTGTTTAGGATAGTTACTTCTTCCTCTGTTAGTTTAGGCAAGCTATATTTTTGGAGGTATTCTTCTATTTCATTTAAGTTGTCAAATTTATTGGCATAAAGTTGGGCAAAGTAACTCCTAATTATTGCTCTAATTTCCTCTTTGTAAGTGGCAAGTTCTCCCTTTTCATTTTTAAGACTAACAATTTGATTTTCCTCTTTCCTTTTTTAAATCAGATTTACTAAGGGTTTGTCTATTTTGTTGGTTTTTTCATAGAACCAACTCTTAGTTTTATTAATTAATTCAATAGTTTTTTTTTTTTTACTTTCAATTTTATTGATCTCTCCTTTTATTTTTAGAATTTCAAGTTTAGTGTTTGACTGGGGATTTTTAATTTGTTCCTTTTCTAGCATTTTTAGTTGCAAGCCCAATTCATTGACCTTCTCTTTCTCTATTTTATACAAATAGGCCTCTAGAGATATGAAATTTCCCCTTTTTACCACTTTGGCTGCATCCCATACATTTTGGTATGATGTCTCATTATTATCTTTTTCTTGGGTAAAGTTATTAATTATGTCTATGATTTGCTGTTTCATCCAATCATTCTTTAGTATGAGATTATTTAGTTTCCAATTATTTTTTGGTCTACTTTCCCCTGGCTTTTTGTTGAATGTAATTTTCATTGCATCGTGGTCTGAAAAGGATGCATTTACTATTTCTGCCTTACTGCATTTGAGTTTGAGGTTTTTATGTCCTAATATATGGTCAATTTTTGTATAGGTTCCATGAACTGCTGAAAAGAAAGTGTACTTCTTTCTGTCTCCATTACATTTTCTCCAGAGATCTATCATATCTATTTTTTCTAGTATTCTATTTACCTCTTTGACTTCTTTCTTATTTATTTTGTGGTTTGATTTATCTAATTCTGAGAGTGCAAGGTTGAGATCTCCTACTATTATAGTTTTGCTGTCTATTTCTTCCTACAGCTCTCTTAATTTTTCGTTTAAGAAATTAGATGCTACACCACTTGGTGCGTATATGTTTAATAGTGATATTGCTTCATTATCCATGCTACCCTTTAGCAAGCTATAGTGCCCTTCCTTATCTCTTTTAATTAGATCAATTTTTGCTTTAGCTTGATCTGAGATCAGGATGGCTACCCCTGCTTTTTTGACTTCACCTGAAGCATAGTAGATTTTGCTCCAACCTTTTACCTTTAACCTGCATGTATCTCCCCACTTCAGGTGTGTTTCCTGTAAACAACATATTGTAAGATTCTGGCTTTTAATTCATTCTGGTAACCACTTCCTCTTTATGGGGGAGTTTACCCCATTCACATTTATGGTTAAAATGACCAATTCTGTATTACTTGCCATCTTGTTAACCCCTGTTTATGCTTTTCTCCCTTCTTTCCCCCTTACCCCCCTTCCCAGTATTAAGCTTGTGAGCACCACTTGCTTCTCACACCCCTCCCTTTTTAGTATCCCTCCCCCCGCCTTAGATTTCCCTCCCCTTATCTTACCCCTTTCCCTCCCCGTTTCCTTATTCCCTTTCACTTAGCTTATTCCTTCCCTTTTCACTTTTATCTTCTCACTTTTCAATGAAGTGGGAGAAGTTTCACCATAAATTGAATATGTGTAAAATTTTTCTCTTAAAGCCAATTCTTAAGGCAGTAAGATACCCACTATATTCATCCCCCTCCATTTTTTCTCTCAAATATAATAGGTTCTTTTGCCTCTTCATGAGATGTAGTACCCCTACTTTACCTTTTTTCTGGTACAATGTCCTTTCCACATCTAGTTTATAGAACAAGGTATACATATATTCTTTATACATCTTTATAGCAGAAATATAGTTCCCACAATTAATCTTTACCTTTTTAGATTTCTCTTGAGTTCTATATTTGTAGATCAAACTTTTTGTTAAGTTCTGGCTTTTTCATCAAAAATAGGTGAAATTCGCTTACTTCGTTGAATGTCCATCTTCTTCCCTGGAAAAAGATGCTCATTCTAGCTGGGTAAGTTATTTTTGGTTGCATACCAAGTTCCTTAATCTTTCGGAATATCATATTCTAGGCCCTTCGATCCTTTAATGTAAATGCTGCCAAATCCTTGGTGATCCTTATTGTGGCTCCTTGATATTTGAGTTGGGTTTTTCTAGCCACTTTGCAGGATTTTTTCCTTTGTCTGAGGGTTCTGGCATTTGGCCACTATATTTCTTGGTGTTTTGATTTTAGGATCCCTTTCAGTAGGGGATGGATGAATTCTTTTAATGTCTATTTTACCCTCTGTTTCTATGACTTCTGGGCAGTTCTCTTTGATAATTTCCTGGAAAATAGTGTCCAGGCTCTTTTTTTTCATCATGCTTTTCTGGGAGTCCAATAATTTTCATATTGTCTCTCCTGGATCTGTTTTCCAAGTCTGTTGTCTTCCCCAGAAGGTATTTCACATTCTTTTCCATTGTTTGATTTTTTTGGATTTTCTTGACTGATTCTTCTTGTCTCCTTGAGTCATTCAATTCCAATTTGTTCAATTCTGATTTTCAGTGAAGTATTTTATTCACTCACTTTTTAAAAATCTTTTTCTAATTGTCCAATTGAGTTCTTTTGTTCTGTGGAATTTTTTTCCATTTCGCCAATTTTGGTTTTTAGAGAGCTGTTTTCTGTTTCCAGTTCACTAATCCTATTTTTCAAGGATTTTATTTCTTTATCCAGTCTCTCTTTAAATGAGAGGGATGACTTCTCCAGGCTCTTTTGCCAAGCCTCCCTCTCCTTTTCCCATTTTTCTTCTAGCTCTCTTGTGAGAGCCTTTTTAATTTCCTCCATGAGATTCATCTGTGCTGAGGAACAGATGATCTCCTCCTTTGGGGATTCACCTGGAGACAGTCTGTTTTTAGTCTCTTCAGGGTTTAGAGTCTGCTCTCTATTTGTATAGAAGCTGTCAAGGGTTAAAGTCCTCTTCAATTTTTTGCTCATTTTGTCAAAGAATCAAAGACAAACTAGCAAAGAAAAAAAAAGAAAAAAACCCTAAATAGAGACTGATTTATTTGGGGGAGGGGCTGGATGGTGTTACCGAGCTTCCTCGACAGACTGTTGGGGCAGCAGCGAGGCACTAGCAGGACTGTGTTGCGCCTGTGCTCTGAGACTCCAAGAGCATGCTGAGACACTGTGGGGGAGGGGTGGTCAGGTCCAGAGAGACTCCAGCTGTTTGGGGTTGTATTCTTCACCCCCTGTTTTTTTTAGCTTCTCTGCTGGGCTGCTGACTTGCTGCCAGGGCAAAGTATCCAATCCTGTAGCAAAGCTCTCCCCGCAGAGACGGCTGCGATCACACCCCACCCCCTCTCCAGTCTGTTCCCATGCTCTCACTGCCGCTGCCCTCAGCCTGTGCCCAATCTAAAAGCATCCCCACCCTCGAGCAAAAACAGACCTTTCCTTGCGAATCTCAAGGATGGTTTCTCTTGGTAACTGTGGGTTTTTTTCAGTCAAGCATTAATTCAGAGGCTTGTAATGAAATGGATAGTGAGAGAAAACACAGAGCTTACACAACTGTGTGCCTCCTCTCCGCCATCTTGGCCGGAATTCCAAGAATGAAAGTTCTAAAAGATCACAATAGGTTATTTAAAAACAAACAAAAAAGGGGTGAAGCCAAGATGGCGGAGAAGAAACAAGCTTCATTCTAAACTCCTCTTCTACCCTCACTACTAATTCAACCTCAGAAATAGTCCTTGACTTGTAAAATCCATGAATATTGCAAGTACAACAAATTACCAGCCAAAGATAATCTGGAAGATAGTCAGAAAAGGTTTGTCCTGATCAGTGGGAGCAGGCCAGAACAATTAACTCCAATGTTATATAAACTATTTGAAAAAATAGGGAATGAAGGACTCCTAGCAAATTCCTTTTATGACACAGAGATAGTACTGATACTTAAATCACATAGGTTGAAAACAGAGAAAGAAAATTATAGACCAATCTCCTTAATGAATATTGATGCTAAAAACTTAAATAAAAAATTAGCAAAAAGACTACAGAAAATTGTCCCCAGAATAATACACCACGAAAAAGTAGGATTTATACCAGGAATGCAGGGCTGGTTCAATATTAGGAAAACTATTATTATAATTGACTATACCAATAACCAAATTAACAAAAACCCTATGATCATCTCAACAGATGCAAAAAAAGCATTGATAAAATCCATCATCCATTCCTATTAAAAACACTTTAGCATATAGGAATAAGTGGATTTTTCCTTAAAATAATCAGTAGCATCTATTTAAAACCATCAGTAAGCATCACATGTAATGAGGATAAACTGGAACCATTCCCAGTAAGATCAGGAGTGAAACAAGGTTGCCCACTATCACCATTACTATTCAATATTGAATTAGAAATGCTAGCTTTGGCAATAAGACTTGGGAAAGAGATTAAAAGAATTAGAGTAGATAATGAGAAAACCAAGTTATCATTCTTTGCAGATGATATAATGGTATACTTAGAGAAACACAGAGATTCTATTAAAAAGCTATTAGAAATAATCCACAACTTTAGGAAAGTTTCAGGATACAAAATAAACCCATATAAGTCATCAGCATTCTTATATATCACTAACATAATCCAACAGTTACAGCTACAAAGAGAAATTCCATTTAAAGTAATTGCCGATAATATAAAATATTGGGGAATCTATCTGCCAAGGGAAAGTCAGAAACTATATGAGCAAAACTACAAAACACTTTCCACACAAATAAAGTCAGATCTAACCAATTGGAAAAATATTAAGTGCTCTTGGATAGATCGAGCAAATATAATAAAGATGACAAGACTACCTAAATTAATCTATTTATTTAGTGCTATACCAATCAGACTCTCCAAAAACCATTTTAATGACCTGGAAAAAATAACAACAAAATTCATCTGGAAGAACAAAAGGTCAAGACTTTCAAGGGAACTAATGAAAAAAAAAATCAAATCAAAGTGACCAAGTTGTACCAGATCTAAAACTATATTATAAAGCAGCAGTCACCAAAACCATTTGGAATTGACTAAGAAATAGACTGGTTAATCAGTGGAATAGGTTAGGTTCATAGGACAAAATAGTCAATAACTTTAATAATCTAGTATTTGATAAACCCAAAAATCCCAGTTTTTGGGATAAAAATTCACTGTTTGACAAAAATCGCTAGGAAAATTGAAATTAGTATGGGAGAAACTAGGCATTGACCAACACTTAATACCATACACCAAGTTAAGGTCAAAATAGGTTCAGTGTTTTAGGCATAAAGAATAATAAAGAAATTAGAAGATAGGATAGTTTACCTCTCAGACCTATGGAGGAGGAAAGAATTTGTGACCAAAGAAGAACTAGAGATCATTATTGATCACAAAATAGAAAATTTGATTATATCAAATTGAAAAGGTTTTGTATAAATAAAACTAATGCAGACAAGATTAGAAGGGAAACAATAAACTGGGAAAACATTTTTACAAAGGTTCTGATAAAGGCCTCATTTCTAAAATATATAGAGGATTGACTTTAATTTATAAGAAATCAAGCCATTCTCCAATTGATAAATGATCAAAAGGATATGAACAGACAATTTTCAGATGAAGAAATTGAAACTATTTCTAGCTATATGAAAAGATGTTCCAAGTCATTATTAATTAGAGAAATACAAATTAAGACAACTCTGAGATACCATTACACACCTCTCAGATTGGCTTCAGTGTCAGGAAAAGATAATGCCGAATGTTGGAGGAGATTTGGGAAAACTGGGACACTAATACATTGTTGGTGGAATTGTGAATATATCAAGCCATTCTTGAGAGTAATGTGAAACTATGCTCAAAAAGTTATCAAATTGTGCATACTCTTTGATCTAGCAATGTTACTACTGGGCTTATATCCCAAAGAGATCTTAAAGAAGGGAAAGGGATTTGTATGTGCAAAAATGTTTGTGGCAGCCCTCTTTGTAGTGACCAGAAACTGGAAACTGAGTGGATGCTCATCAATTAGATAATGGCTGCATAAATTGTGGTATATGAAAATTATGGAATATTATTGTTCTGTAAGAAATGAACAACAGGATAATTTCAGAAAGGCCTGGAGAGATTGACATGAACTGATGCTGAGTGAAAAGAGCAGGAACAGGAGATCATTATATACTTCAACAACAATACCATATGATGATCAATTCTGATGGATGTGACTCTCTTCAACAATGAGATAAATCAAATCAGTTCCATTTGTTTAATAATGAATAGAACCAGCTACACCCAGCAAAAATCTCTGGGAAATGAGTGTGAACCACTACATAGCATTTCCAATCCTTCTGTTTTTGTCCACTTGCATTTTTGATTTCCTTCACAGGTTAATTGTATGTTCTTTCAAAGTCTGATTATTCTTGTGCAACAAATTAACTGTATGGACATATATATATATATATATATATATATATATATATATATATATATAAAATTTAATATATACTTTAATACATTTAACATATATTGGTCTACCTGCCATCTGGGGGGGGGAAATTAGAACAAAAGATTTTGCAATTGTCAATGCTGAAAAATTACCCATGCATATATTTTGTAAATAAAAAGCTATTTTTAAAAAAAGAAGAAAAAATGACCAGCAGGAGGAATTCAGAAAGGCTTGGAAAGACTTACATGAACTGATGCTGAGTGAAATGAGCAGGACCAGGAAATCATTATATACTTTAACAACAATACTATATGGTCAATTCTGATGGACATGACTCTTTTCAACAATGAGATCAACCAAATCAGTTCCATTTGTTCAGTAATGAATGGAACCAGCTATACCCAGTGAAAGAAATCTGGGAAATGAGTGTAAAGCACTACATAGCATTCCCAATCCTTCTATTTTTGTCCATCTGCATTTTTGATTTCCTTCACAGCTTAATTGTACATTATTTTAAAGTCCAATTCCTCTTGTACAGCAAAATAACTGTATGGCTATGTATACTATATTGTATTTAATATATACTTTAACATATTTAACATATATTGGACTACCTACCATCTGGGGGAGGGGGTGTAAAGGTGGGGAGGAGGAAATTGGAACAAAAAGTTTTTCAAGGGTCAATGCTGAAAAACTACCCTTGTATATACATTGTAAAGAAAAAGGTATAATTAAAAAATAATAATAAAAAACAACCTTTTAAAAAATGTAATGCTGGCATTTTACCAGAGGCTTTTGATGATTTACCTAAAATTTGCATAATGAAATATTTAAATGGAATAAGCTTCTAAGTTCCTGACTTTGCCATTTGAAATATCTGTAGAGAGTGAAATTGATGTCTGTACTGCCTATAGAGTAGGTATGTGTTCTACAAACACAATAACAAAAAGAACCTTTTGGAAGCTGTAAAATATTATTTACTTTCCACTCCTGCTATTGCTGTTGCTTTGTACTTTGGTTTCAGTGGAGTACATTGAGAACTGTCGATGGTCCTGTTTTTGTCAACATGCTTAGTGTGAAGTCAATATGTTAAGAGAACAATGATCTTTTCCTTGCATTACTTTACCCCACGATTGTATGTTAGTGAACAAGCAAAACACCATTTCTTGCTCCAGATTTATCATAAAGTGGTTCTCAAGTGGCAGTTCTTTTACAATGCAAGATTAATATTTTTTATTATGGAATAATAAAAGATTGCCCTTCTATTTTTTTTCCTATTTCATAACAGCTAAGCCACTTCATTCAAAGCAGCACTACTTTCTTTGAGTGAAAGTTTGGGGTTGAGAATTATGAACCATAATAGCAGGTAACAATCCCTCTCATGCTGCTATTTTTGTAGACTTTTAGTCTTGATATTTACACCTAAAATTTTCTGCATTCATCACCCATGCAAAAACACTTGATTTCAACTCAATATATGATAAATACCTTTCAAAATAGTCAACCAGTACTTGGTCCTTCCATCTACTGTTCAATGCAAATATCCTATTTAAAACTATATATTTGGCTATTACTGCAAAAGTCATTTAAGGAATGGATTTGAAGGTGCAGAGCATGATAGCACTTAATTTTCTTAGCGATATACTTTTAGGAGGATGATATTCTAGCATTCAGAAATGAAGATCTTGGGAATAGACTGACATTCATAAGTCCAAATTCCATTAAGAAATTATAACTGCAATTCACATATTCCTTAAGAAAGTCAAGAAATTATGATATAAAGTCATCATGTGAAACTGAAGAGGAAAAAAAAATTACTCCCAAAATTCAAATGTATTAAATCTAACAGCAATTAATCAATAGAAAAGAATTGTCTCTATAGAGTTGCAAGTTTAAGAAGCTCTAAATACACCCTTAAAAAACACTAGAATATAAATAACCATGAAATAGATGCAGTCCCAATGCCAGTTTCCTGTATACTAACTCTGAAGTGTTCACACTAATAGGCAGAATTATCAAGAGACAACATTGAACTTTGACAACATACTGACATTTTGTAGGAAAACATTCTTATTCCTTTTAGAAATTTTAAGTAACTTGGCCAGGATCACACAATTAGTAAGTATCTAAGCAGATTTGAAACTCAGATCTTCCTTCTCCCAGGGTTGATACTGGTCCAGATTCCTTATTCATTTTGTAAATAGTATTTTTTTTCAATTACATATAAAGATAGTTTTCAACATTCTTTTACTATAAAATTTTCAATTTATCTTTTTCTCCCTCCCTCTCTGACATTCTTGCCTGATGACAAGCAATTTGACATAGTTTATACATATGCAATCAGGTAAATATATTTCCACATTAGTCATATTGCAAAAGAAGGAAAAAAATAAAATGGGAAATAGCACCAAAAATATTCCAAAATGGAAAATAAAGTTCTTCAATCTTCATTGACTCAATTGTCTGAGGATAGGAATAGCATTTTCCATCATGACACTTTTGGAATTGTTTTGGATGATTGTATTGCTGAGAAGAGCTAAGTTGAACTTAGTTGATCAAATAATAAAGCTTTTGCTATGTAGAATGTTTTCATTTCATCTTAGTTGATCATCAAAATGTTGTTGTTATTGGGTACAGTATGTTACTAATCTGCTAACTTCACTCAACATCAGTGAATATGGATCTTTTGAATTTTTCTGAAAGCTAGCTAATCATAATTTTTATAGCACAATAGAATTCTATTAAATCCTTGTACCATAACTCTATAAATAGTGTTTTAGAGCATTTATTTCATATGACTATACATGATTTTAATTTCTTCATATGAAAATTGTTTTTTTTTTTTACCATTTTTCAATTGTAGAATAGATTGTATTCTTAGAAAATTGGCATGTTTTCTGAATATTTGATAAAGGAGGCCTTTATAAGAAACAGTGGCTGTAAAAAGTTTCCACTTTCCTTCTAATATTGGTTGCATTGATTTTATTTCGGCAAAACTTTTAAAATTTAAATTAATCAAAATTTGCCGTTTTGTTTTTCATAATGGTCTCTGCCTTTAGTCTGGTTACAAATTTCTTTCTCCATAAATCTGACAGATATGCTCTCCCTTGCTCTCCTAATTTCCTTGTGGTATCACCTTCTATGTTTAAATTGAGTTATCATTTTGACTTTATTTTTGTGTAAGATATGAGAGATTGTTTTATGCCTAGTTTATGCCATACTATTTTTTAGTTTTCCCAGCATTTTTTGTCAGATAATGGATTCTTATTCCAGAAGAAGAATTCTTTGAGTTCACCAAACTATTTTGATTTCTACAGTCAACATCTATTATGTCTTAACCTATTCCACTAATCCACTTCTGTTTTTCTTAGCTAGTATCAAATAGTTTTGTTGTTTACCACTTTATAACAAAACTATAAATTTGATATGGCTACATGATTTTCCTTTGCATTTTCCCCCTAATTCTTTTGATATCATTGATGATTTATTCATCCGCTTGACAAATACTTTGAAATTGTAATTATACAGTTCTTCAGTTTGCCTTAGCAAGTAAACTCCCAAATATATTATCTATAGTTATTTTAATGTAATATCTTTTTATCTTACTGCTGGATTCTGTTGGTAATTTATGTAGGTTTATTTATATCCTACAACTTTACTACCATTGTTGATTATTACAAAAAGTCTTTTAATTGATTCAATAGGATTCCTTGGTATATTATCTAAGTATGCCACCAAAATGTATGATCATATCATCTTCAAAGTGTGACAATTTTGTTTCTTTGTCTTTTTTTTTCTCTTACTGCTAACGCTAACTTTTATGGCATAATATGGAATAACAGTGCTGATAATGGGTATTCTTGCTTCACACCTGATCTTATTAGGAAGACTTCTAGCTTATTCTTATTACAGATAATGCTTGCTGATGATTTTAGATCATTTTAAGTAAAGTGTTTTATTGCTATACTCTCTAGAAATGGGTTTACCAGAAATGGGTGCTCTATTTTATTAAAAGCTTTTTTTTTCATTTATTGAGATAATCATATGATTTGTTAATTTGTTATTGATGTGGTCAATTATACTAATAATATCCCTAATATTGAACCAACCATGTATTCCAGGTATAAATTCCACTTTGTCATAGTGTGGTAAATTGCTATAATCGCTTTGGTAATACTTTATTTAAAAAATTTGCATCAATATTCATTGGAGTATGGCCACAGAGGAAAAAATGGCAGACAGAAGCCAGGAAATTGCCTGTTTCTGCTGAAAGCTTAAATCAAATATTAAAAAAAAATCTTTTAAACAGTTTCTAGAGCAACAGAGACCATGAAAAGAGGAGTAAAACAATTTTTCAGCTTAAGGTAACTTTGAAGGATTTCAGCAAAGGTCTGTCTCACTTGGATAAAAAGGGTAATGAAGTCTAGCACAAATGGTTCCAAGACAGGATAGTGGATGGCTCTTACTCCAGCACAGATTAACAACTGAAAAACTTTCTTGCTGTGTCAATGTCTCTCATGTTATACAATCAATTCTAAAATTTATAAAAATATTTTTGTATAACTCTTTCTCATTACTATACTCTGTGAAATAATCTTTTTGGCAAGCATATATTTGTCTTTTTTTTAATAACTTTTTTGGATAGAACCCATGCCAGGGTAATTTTTTTTTTACAGCATTATCTCTTGCATTCACTTCTGTTCTGATTTTTCCCCTCTCTCCCTCCACCCCCTCCCCTACTTGGCAAGCAGTCCTTTACATGTTGAATAGGTTACAGTATATTCTAGATACAATATATGTGTGCAGAACTGAACAGTTTTCTTGTTGCACAGGGAGAATTGAATTCAGAAGGTAGAAATAACCCGGGAAGAAAAACAAAAATGCAAGCAGTTTATATTCATTTCCCAGTGTTCTTTCTTTGGGTGTAGCTGCTTCTGTCCATCTTTAATTTGAATTAACTCTCTTTATCGAAGAGATCCACTTCCATCAGAATATATCCTCAAACAGTATCATTGTTGAGGTATATAATGATCTCCTGGTTCTGCTCATTTCACTTAGCATCAGTTCATGTAAGTCTCGCCAGTCCTCTCTGTATTCATCCTGCTGGTCATTCCTTACAGAACAATAATATTCAATAACATTCATATACCACAATTTACTCAACCATTTTCCAATTGATGGGCATCCTTTCATTTCCAGCTTCTAGCCACTACAAACAGGGTTGCCACAAACATTTTGGCACATACAGGTCCCTTTCCTTTCTTTAGTATCTCTTTGGGGTATAAGCCAGTAGAAACACTGCTGGATCAAAGGGTATGCACAGTTTGATAACTTTTTGAGCATAGTTCCAAATTGCTCTCCAGAATGGCTGGATGTGTTCACAATTCCACCAACAATGTATCAGTGTCCCTGTTTTCCCACATCCCCTCCAACATTCCACATTATCTTTCCCTGTCATTCTGGCCAATCTGACAGGTATGTGGTGGTATCTCCGAGTTGTCTTAATTTGCATTTCTCTGATTAATGATGATTTGGAGCATATTTTCATATGTCTATAAATAGTTTCAATTTCTTCATCTGAGAATTGTCTGTTCATATCCTTTGACCATTTATCAATTGGAGAATGGTTTGATTTCTTATAAATTAGAGTCAATTCTCTATATATTTTGGAAATGAGGCCTTTATCAGAACCTTTGATAAGCATACATTTGTCATTCAAACAACATAGACAGCCCCTTTAGGTGCACCCTCCACAGTCAAGTTTGAATGCATATCAATTTAGTGGAAGAAAAGACCTCAGTATTTGGTATGGACTAGTAGGTGATCTTCAGAATCTTCAATTTTGAGGTCTCTGATACAAAGGGCTTGGCCAGATCCACAAATGTTGTATACGAACCTCTATTATGATCCTGGTATTTCTCCTGGAGTTGTCAGACAGCAAAAATCTTATCAACTATTCTTCCATTCTTTCTGAAGTCACTCTGGCCCTCATGTAGATGACCAACTTCCAGGTGAAAAATCAATCTATTTAGAAGAACTCTGGCCAGAATCTTGCTAGCAGTGACTAAAAGAAAAACCCTTCTGTAATTGCCATAGGACAATCTGTTCCCTTTATATTTGTAAAGATGGATAATTAAAGCATCCTTGAACTCCTCTTGCCATATAATCCAGAAATTTTTCAGTCAAGTTTTGTATAAGCAATGGAGCCTCTCAATTTATAAATCTCAACTGGAAAAAAAAAAAATTATCAGTTGCTTTGCCAAATGAAAGGAGCCTAATGGCATTCAAAATCTCTTTTTCAGCTGAAATTTCAGCTAGAGAGAAATTAACTTTAGCCTGAGATGAAGTCACTGGTTTCATCACTCATTGATGATGATCTGTTGAAAACACTATGAAGCTGTTCAGTCAATCTCTCACTGACCAATGTGGCTCTATCAGTACTGAGTAGTAAATATGCACCATAGGTATCTTGCCAATAAATAGGCTTCAAAACATGATAAAATGTTGTGAATTGTTACTATCAGCATAAAACTGAATTTCAACTGCCTTCCTAGTGAGTGAAGAATCATGCATTTCTCTAAGCTTCACTTGTACTTTCAAAGGAATAAAATGTTGCCTTCTTAGAAATCAGTGAATTGCCCTGCTAGTAAACCCTGTGGAGTTCTCATTTTTCATTTGCAACTTCTGAATTTTCCCATCATTTTCATTAAAAACAGTCTTAAAGTTTGCAGGTATTCTGACTCAGATGATCAAATGCAGTTCTCTGTACCAAATCTCTGATCTCTGTCCACTCCTTCTCTGTTCCACACTTATCAGTTATGTATTGACTCAATTTTCCCTCCAAGTTAGCAAGAAATTGTTCCTGCTCAGAGAAACACTTAAATATATTGACATTAATTCTTCTGAAATTAATTCTAATTTTGTGTTGGGGTTGCTGCTTTTGTTTAATGTAAATATTTAGCTTGGGGGGATAAATCTATGATCAGTCCAGCCCTATTTGTCACACATTGCATTTACTCTTTTAGATCTTGTCTATTTCTTTTCCTTACAATTACATAGATTATTAAAAGGCAATTTTTGCTTCAAGGGTACATACATGAAATGTTATTGCATTTAGATAAACAGAAGATAGTGTTAGTGAGAAGAAGATTATGAGATGCACAAATCTTCAGTGATTAGTGTCCATTGCTATTGCTTTTTCCAAATCCAATCCTCCCAAACACTCCCTGTCATGGCTGGCAATCCAACTCTACTCTAGCATAAAGTCACCCAGCATTATAACTTTGTCCCTTTTTAGTATACTTGACAGAATCAAGATACCTGGTGATGGTTTGAGATGTGGTAGATGACCTTGGCATCTTTGATGTCTAATGAAGCACAAAGTACTTCACAGCACCTACTTCAGCTGCTTCCATGGCCTTTGGAACAAACTGTTTTCATATATTCATTCCACCAAGGGAAGTCCTCTTATATGTGGGGTAAACATTACTTTAACATCTGGCTTACAATCCCAGAGCTAGGAAAAGCACTAGAAAACTAGAACTTAGAGCCAGAGTGGATCAGGAATCCTTCTTCCAGTCCCAGGGCATAAGAAAGAAATTTGTGATCACTCACAGACCAGAGTATATGCCAGAAGACTATTAAATATACTTTTCATTGGATCATATCATGTTAGAAGAACTGAAAAATTATAGGTCACTAGAAGATTTCTTAAAACAACTTCACAAACCTCTAGAAAATTGAGATATTGCACCATCCAACCAGGTAAGAGAAACATAGTTTAACAAAGAGTTAAAAGCCAAATATTAGAATGGGGAAATGAGCAAACAACAGAAAAAGATTCTGACCATAGAAAGTTACTATGGTGACAAACAAGACAAATCAAAACATTCTCTCAGAAGTGAATAACAAAGTCAAAGTTTTCTATATCCAAAAACTCTAAGAAAATTAAGAAATGGTCTCAGATCATGAAAGAGTTCAAAAGGAATTTTAAAAAATCAAGAGAGGTAAAAGAAGAAAAAATAAGAATAATACAAAAGGAAATACAAAGAGTTAATGAAGAGAAGAATGACTTAAACAGCAAAGTTGGCCAAATGAGAAAAGAGGTACAAAAGTTCACTAAGCTTCTTAAAAATTAGAATTGAGAAAATGGAAGTTAATGACTTTAGAAGAATATAAAAAAACAACAACAGAAGAATAAAAATAGCAGACGATGTGAAGTATCTCATTGGAAAAACAATAAATCCAAGAGAAATAGTTGAACAGTTATTGGTTGCTATGAAAGCCATGATCAAAAAAGAGCCTAGACATGATCTTTCAAAAAATTATTGAGGAAATTTTTCCTTATAACTTATAACTAAAGGACAAAAAATAGAAATAGAAAGAATCTGCTGATCACCTTCTGAAAGAGATAATCCAAATGAAAATTCCCAAGAATATTATAGCAAAATTCCAGAACTCCCAGGTCAAGGAAAAAATATTGCAAGCAAACAGAAATAACCAATACAAGCATAGTGGAATCACAGTCAGGATAACACAAAATTCATCAACTTCTACATTAAAAATCAGAGGGTTTGGAATATGATATACTAGAGAACAAAAGAGCAATGATTACAACCAAAAATCACCTGTACCCACCAAAACTGAATATAATTCTTAAGGGGAAAAGTAAACATTCAGTAAAATAAAGAATTTTCAAGCATGCTTAATGAAAATACAACATCTGAATAGAAAATTTTACTTTCATGTACAAAACTCTAGAGAAGCATAAAAAGGTAAACTGTTGTGATATGATATGTTGTAATTTAATCCTACAAGGAGATGTTATGAGGTAGAACTAGAAACAAGATACTAAGTGGAATTAAGGAGACAGTGGTTAAATCTAGTTTAGCACTGATTTAATCCTACAACAAATAATGTTTTCCTAGTGATATAATGATTGGTGTATACTCAGTGTGGAGCATATAAGCAAGAAGCCCTCAGGGCCAGAAGGACAAGTGCATTAAAAGCTCTCGGAGGCTGAGACAGATTCATTCCATGTTTGACCATCCTCTTGGTGACTCTCCTGCCTACTACACTCCTCCACTAAGGCCAAGGCTGGTCCTGAGGTCCTCTAGAAAGCTATCCTGGACACTACAATTTGATTTATCTAGTTCTTAGAGAGCAGAGATCTCCCACTATTATAGTTTTGCTCCCTATTTCTTCATGTAACTCTCTTCACTTCTCCTTTAGGAATTTAGATACTACCACCACTTGGTGCATATATGTTTAGTATTGATATTGCTTCATTATCTATGGTATCCTGCAGCAAGATATAGTTTCCTTCCTTATCTCCTTTAATTAGATCAATTTTTTACTTTTGCTTCCTAGTGAGTCAAGAATTATGCATTTCTCTAAGCTTGTACTTTCAAGGACTTGTACTTTCAAAGGAATAAAATGTTGCCTTCTTAGAGATCAATGAATTGCCCTACTAGTAAACCCTGTGGAGTTCTCATTTTTCATTTGCAACTGCTGAATTTTCCCATCATTTTCATTAAAAACAGTCTTAAAGTTTGCAAGTATTCTGACCCAGATGATCAAATGCAGTTCTCTGTACCAAATCTCTGATCTCTGTCCATTTCTTCTCTGTTCCACTCTTACCAATTGTGTATTGACTCAATTTTCCCTCCAAGTTAGCAAGAAATTGTTCCTGCTCAGAGAAGCACTTTAATATATTGACATTAATTCTTCTGAAATTAATTCTAATTTTGTGTTGGGGTTGCTGCTTTTGTTTAATATAAATATTTAGCTTGGGGGGATAAGTCTATGATGAGTCCAGCCCTATGTGTCACACATTGCCTTTACTCTCTTAGATCTTCTCTATTTCTTTTCCTTACAATTATATAGATTATTAAAGGGCAATTTTTGTTTAGTTCTGGTCTTTTTATCAAAGATAAATGGAATTTACCAGTTTCATTGAATACTCATCTTCTTCCCTGAAAAAAATGCTCAATTTAGCAGGGTAATTTATTGTTGGCTGCATTCTAAGTTTCTTCCCCTTTCAGAATATGAGATTCCAGGCCTACAATCCTTTAAAATAGAAGCTATTATGTCCTGAGTAATCCTTATTGTGGTTTCTCAGTATTTGAATTGCTTCTTTCTGACTGCTTGTAATATTTTTTCCTTGGTCCAACATTTCTGAAATTTAGCCATGATATTTGTTGGGGTTTTAATTTTGGGGTCTCTTTCAGGAGGTGTTTTCATGAATTCTTTCAATGGTCATTTTACCTTCTGGATTTATGACATCTGGGCAGTTCTCTTTGATGATTTCCTGAAAATAGCGTCTAAGCTCTTTTTTTCATCATGGATTTCAGGGAGTCCAATAAATAATCCTTAGATTGTCTCTCCTAGATCTATTTTCCAGGTCAATTGTTTTCCCAATTAGATATTTTACATTTTTTCTTTTTCTTTCTTTCTTTTTTTTTTTTTTTTTTTTTTTTGGTTTTGCTTGACTGATGCTTATTGTCTCATTGAGTCATTCATTTCCATTTGTTCAGTTCTGAATTTTAGTGAATTATTTTCTTCATTCACTTTTTTTTAACACTTCTTTTTGCATTTGTCCAATTGAATTTTTGAATGAGTTTTTTTGTTCTATTGATTTTTTCCATTTTACAAATTTTTTTAAGGAGTTATTTTCTTTTTCTATTTCACAAATTCTGTTTTTCTGAGCATTGTTTTCTTTTCCCATTTTATTAAATCTATCTTGTAATGAGTAATATGCCTTTTTTGAATCCTCTTGCAAAATTTTCATTTCCTTTCCCCATTTTTCTTCTAGCTCTCTTTTGAGATCCTTTTCAATTTCTTCTTGGAGAGCCTTGTGTGATGGGGATAGATTATATGACCTTTGGGAATGTAATCTGGTGATCATCTGCCTTTAGTCTCCTCAGGGTTTGAAATCTGTTCTTCTCTTTCACCATAAAAGCTATCTACCATCAGAGTCCACTTCACTTTTTTACTCATTAAAAAAAGGGCAGGGGAAGTTTTCCAAGTTTCCTCCACAAGCAGCAGCTTCTTCTATAAGTGGCTGCTGCTGTGCTGTGTCAGTACTGACTCACTCCTGGTGCTGGGTGGGCATAGCCAGGTCCCATGAGATTCTGGCCATTTGGGATTCACAATTCACCTTTGCATTTGTGTTTGATGTTTCTAACTTCTCTGCTGACCTACTGGTTTGCAGCAAGGACAGAGTGCCCAATACTACTGTTGTAGATTCTTCCCTGTTGGAATCTTTACGAATTGTTAAGTCATTAGAGGTGATAGAGACAATAATTATCTAACTTAGCATGGTTCAGTATCATTGATCTGATCTTTTGATCAGATGTTTTGGGCCAGAACCTGAAACAAGGTACTAAGTAGAACTAATAGAAACAATGCTTGTGTTCACACCTTTAGAGAGCTCATATAAGCAAGAAGTATTTAAGTACTCATTGGAGTTCACAAGTATGGGAGCTTCACAAAGTAAACTTTGTAACTTTGTGAATTCACATCTCCCCTGAAGCTCTTAGGGCCAAAGAGCACTCTGGGAGAAATCCCACAATCCCTCTCTCGAAGAAGGAGCATAAATATAGCTTCAGTGAGCCCAGGAAGAGAGTTCAGCTGAATTAGATTGAGAGGGGAGTGTCAAGTGAGTTCAGCCAGAAGCCCTCTCTTGGAAGAGAGTTATTTCAGAACATTGACTGGGGTTGGAGAGGAGCACTCTGGGAGGAAGCCCACAAGCCCTCTCTCAGAGTCAAGAGAGATTCAAGTTTGTGCTGGCTGGAGGCTGAAGAAAGCAGAGGCAGAAGCAAAGGACAAAGCTGCAAGAACTCTTAGAACCAAGCAGAGAGAGAGGCCTCAACTAACTGGGCTATTTTGGAAGGAGAAAATAAACGTTAGCATTTTTACCAGTTGGCTGCATTTTGGTTGATTATTACTTTTAACTGAAACTAAGGCTGCTCCCAGAAAACCTCCCTGAGAAACCTGCTCCCAGAGAGGACCTTTATATTATTTTAAAAGAAAAAAAACACTACACTTTTCTATAGATTCACCCCCAAATGGAGTCTGTACCACCCCATGGGGTTCACATAGCCCACAGAATCTGCCTTGCCCTGCAACTTTGCTCCGTCTGTGCTGGCATTTGTGCTCAGCTGGTTGCACTGGCTGCCTCATTCCTCTTTCCAAATGAAACCTTTCCTGGTGATCTTCGAAAATATATTCTCTTGGTAATTTGTTGTGCTCCCAATATTTGTGGTTTCTACCTGTCCAGAGCTAATTCAGAGGCTGGATTTGATAATTAGTCTGAGGGTTGTAATAGAAGGTCAGAAAGAAATGTGTGTTGTCTCCACCATCTTGGCTCCACCCCTGGAAGTCTCTATAACTCTAATTGCCCATTATTATTATTTCTTCTTCTTCCTCCTCCTTCTTCCTCCTCCCCATCTCCTCCGCCTCCTCCTCCTCCTCTTCCTCCCTACCTCCTCGTCCCCTATTGGAATCCTTACTAACTGCTAACTAATTAGAGTTGATCTAATCTTACAAGAAGATGTTTTGGCCAGAACCTGAAACAAGGTACTAAGTAGAACTAATCAAGACAAGGCTTGTGTTCCCACCTTTACTCATTGGAGTCCACAAGTATGCTAGCTTCACAAAGTAGACTTTCTAACTTCAAGGGAGTCCACACCTCCCTTAAAGCTCATTGGGCCAGAGAGCACTATGGGAGAAAACCCATAATCCCATTCTCTCAGAAGAGGCAGATAAAAGGCCAGCGATGAGGGATCTATGGCAGAATACATTTTTTCCTCTTGGCTGGCTGATCGCGCTGGACTCGAGAGGAACAACTCTGGTGCAGAGAACACTTTGACGGATTTCAGTGGAGCTACGCCAGAAGCCCTCTCTCCGAGGCAAGTTGGTGGCTGGGCTCCCCAGAAGGAGATAAGAGAGACCTTCCATCTCTGTCTTGGTTGGAGGCAGAAGAAAGCAGAGGCAGAGGCTGAAGGACAGAACCTTTGGATTTGGAGACATCTGAAGGGCTCCAAGCCTCTAAACCGGCTTTGCCTTGAGAAGAACAGGAACTCCAACATTTGAACTCATAACAGTCCCCACTTCCTCCTCCTCCTCCTCCTCCTTTTCCTCCTCCTCCACTCCTCCTTCTCCTCTCCTCCTCCTCCCTTCTTCCTCCTCTTTTTCCTCTTCCTTTTTCTCCTCCTCCTCCCTCCTCCTCCTCCTCTTCTTCTTCTTCTTCTTCTTCTTCTTCTTCTTCTTCTTCTTCTTCTTCTTCTTCTTCTTCTTCTTCTTCTTCTTTTTTCTGAGCCAATGGAGTTAATTGACTTGCCCAGGGTCACAAAACTAGGAAGTGTCTGTGGTCAGATTTGAACTCAAGTCCTCCTGACTTCAGGGCTGGTGCAACTGCCCATTATTTCTTTCCCCTCTCTTATTTGATTTTTTAAAAACCTTTTTATATTCTTCTAAGAGGACTATTTGGGCTTCAGACCAATTCAGCTTACCCTTTGAATCTTTGTGTGTAAACATTTAGACCTGCTGTCCTCTTCTGCATTTGTGCTTTGAAACCTGACACCAGGGTAATTTTCAATGGTCAAACCTCTTTTTCTGTTGTTGTTTTGTTTTTTTGTGTTTTGTCTTCTCATTTTTAAAAAAGTGAATTTTTCTCCTGAGGCACACTTTACAGAAAGACAGAGTGAACCAACTTTCCAGTCCAAGATAACTTAGAAGGGTTACAGGAAAGATCAGTATAATTTGGGTAAAATGTGAATAAATCCCAGTGTAGATGGTGTCTAAGTAAAATGTGAATGAAGCCCAGTGAAGGTAGGTCAAAAGGAAGTATGGGTATTGAGGGATGTTTAGATTAACAAGAGTGGGATAAGGGGTGTAGATTAATGGGAAGGGGATAAAAGTAGAAGAAAAGGATGGAAGGAGAAAAAAAGGGAGAGATCCATGGGTGGGGGAAGGTTAAGTAATAGCAAGACAAGTTAAGGCGCAGAATTAAAGAATTAAAGGGAAAAAAAAGTTAAGCTAGTAATCACTGATCTTATACAAAGTCAAATTAAAATTTCAATCAAGAGAGAAGCCTATGTTATATGTCAGCCTTATTTATATTGTTTTAGATACATGTTTATATATGGGCAAATGCATATGGTATGTATATTTTGAGGATATGTAAGTGAGTATATATGTGAATATATGTAGGTGTGTATGTAGATATATGTGTATGTGGGGATGATTACACACACAGATACATAATTTGTGCTTAATTATAACCTACTTGGGGGAGGTAGAGGGATGGAAGAGAAAAAAAGAATAAAATAAAAAGTACACAGCAGAGAACAAAACAATGACCTAAATGAAAGGAAAGAAAAGTTTGACACTCATGAATATAATATCTTCTATTATTATATATGTTTTCTTGCAATGTAAATTATTAATTTGAATCCTCCCTAATACTCTGCTAGGCATATGACAATGTTTTGTTTTGTTTTCAGTTTCTGTTTTTCATTTTATATTTTGTTATTTTGTTATTTCTTATTTAGTTCAATTAATTTTTTCAAAAGAGTCCAACAAGGATAGGTTAAATGTGTGTGTGGGGGGGGTGGGAGTGTAAGGGTGTGCAATCTATATATTCATGGGTGAATCTATAAGGAAAGGGAATTGAATTGGAGGGTAATATAAAGAAACCATCATCTGACTGATTTCAAATCTTGTAAGATTCAGAAGAAAACAAATGCTTTTTAAATTGTATTTTCCAAAAATCAGCATTTGTTGTGGGAACAAATTTCCACAAAATCATATTGATGGACTGGAAGAAACTGAGATGTTATATGAAAATTAACTAAATCTGCAAGCCAGGTGTCACTGAGTATACTATTCTAATGACCGTTGAATAATTACTGAAGTTTAAAATAAATAAATGATTAAGATATAATTGCCAAAAACTGATTAAGCATCATAAGGAGAGTCTAAAATTCTCTGTCTCTCTGTCTCTGTCTCTGTCTCTGTCTCTGTCTCTCTCCCTCTCTCCTTTCCTCTTCTCCTCCCTCCCTTCCCCCTCTCTGTTTCTGTGTCTCTGTGTGTCTATCCCCCTCTTTCTCTCCTTTTCTTAATCTCATGCACACAAATCCCAATTATCAGATAATTATTAATTACTAAACTGTGTTCTAACTATAAATAAAAAAGAAGTTACTGTGAGGGAAAGTTGATTGAAAATAATTCAATGAAGAGGCTGGGATTGGGTAGGGCTCCTAAGATTTAAATATGTGGATTACTAATAAACAAATTCTGCCTCATAATCTTATTGAGTCAATATCTATTAGGTCAGTAAATTATCTGCAAAAATATCTCAGTGCAAAATAGACAACATGTCTCTGAATTCTTTATATATCCTATTCCATGATAAAGTCACTTAGAGAAAATTCACTTATATGTGCTATATCTTTTTTATCACTTGCCTTGAGCTCTTCCAAAGAAATGTAATATAAAAAGAAATTATTCCTGTTTTTCATCTTACATTAGGTTGCCTATTGCTTTTTTCTGTTCAACTTCTCATTGGATTTTTCAAACTGGAATTTAGCCAGTTCATGATCTGTGGCTAGTTTCTTAGGAATGCGACACTAAGTGAATCTGTTGAAATGAATAGGCAAACACATTTTTGCTTCCATTTATTTGATTTCTGTTGCATTCATATGATATAAAAGATAATTTTCAGTAGGAAATGGACCTCCTGAATATGTGGAATGTGTTTTCTGATTATCCTCAGCACACTAGACAGCTCTCTTTTAATAGCTGTTAAAAATCCTCTTTTTTCTGTAAGATATGGCACCACTTTTCCTCAAGATCTGTTCAGTAAACATTCTGTTATTTTACCTGAGTAAATTGCACAAATTCCTATTAAAAAGATACATTTACCTCACTATTCCCACTAGCTACAGTAGAGATAAATGCATTTATTATTATTATAATTATTATATTGTTATTGAAGTCATTGTAAGTGATCTCAAAATACTCAACAAATATGAATTACTTTTCAAATAATGCCCATGAAAAAAGATGGAAACAGGTAAGATTATTTTATTTCTAAATAAAACAATTGAGTCACTGTTACTAAATCAAATAATTAGATATTCATCATGAATTATTTCTTATTTTATACTTACAAAATCTGACACAATGTAAATAAAGAGCCTTTTATATATCAAATATAGGGTGTATGTGTATGAGTGTTTATAGGGTGTATGTGTATGAGTGTTTCTGTCTATATGTTTATATAAAAATCTGTTATTTTGGGAGCCAATTTAAAGTCTTAATGCATATTAATGTTTGGGATACTTTTGGTTAATAAATGAATGAGACTGGCAGACGATTGCATTTGGCATAAACTAGTATGTAAAAGTTAGACCTGTCAAATATGTTTTAGACAAGCATTTAAGTGCTTAATAGATACTTGGCATTGAGGATACAAAGAAGAACTTGAAACACATTACTTCAATGGGCATACATTCTATTGATGGGATACAACTTTGGTACAGATATTTAAGTACAAAATATATATAAAGTTACTAATGAGTAGTAGAGGAGATAGCAGTGAAAGGAAGAGGAAGAAAAGACTTATAAGGTAGTTTTGACTTGAGGGTAAACTCAGCTAACTAAGATTAACTTGAAGTTAATGTGGGTTTCCAAGAAAGGCAGAGATTAGAACCAGAATAGAGAACACAATGCAATTTCCTAGTAAGGATATGAATATGACCACGGATTCCTTACATTCTACTTTCTTTTTCTTTTTCCTCAGCCTTCTATTCTATCTTTTCAATTAAACTATAGTACATATCTAGTTTATGTACTCACTGCTGGATTATCTTCTGGTTTCTAATTATTTTATTTTTCCTAGCTTGTATTATAAGGAATTTTTTCTTTAACTATATTAAATAGCAGTTGTAAATAGAACTAATATAATATAATATAACAATCTTATTGTTATCATTCTTCCTTAATTTTGTGGAGAATGGCTTCATCTATGTTACATATACTATTCCCCATGCAGATGTATCATATTTTCTAGGCTCTTTAGTCTGGTATGCAAATATTGTAATACTTTCAGTCATTAAACTATCCATTCATTCAATCTACAATGTTTTACTTTGAAGACAATGGGTAAGAGGCAACCCAATTTGTAGATCCCCAAAACTAGCTCTGAAAACAGCAGTCAGAAAAGCCTGAAGCTGGGGCAGCATTTTCTACTGCCTAGTTAAACAAAACCCAATTTTGTAAAGTTTAAAGTCAAGAAATATTTTGGAAAATGAGTAAACTACAATATCAACAAAGAGAATTTAACTATAAAAAGGAACTATGGTGCCAAGAAAGACCAAAATAAATTTAGAAGAAGAAAACAATGTCAAAATCACTCTCAAAAAAAGCCTCAAACAAAAAACATTAATCGAATCTAAACTTTACAAGAATTCCTCAGTTAAAGAAAGAGGGGAAAAATGGGGAAAGGATGAGAGTTATACAAGAGAAGTGTAAAAATAATTCAACTTGGCAACAGAAGCACAAAAATATTAAAGAAAATAATAGCAAAATAGAATTGGTCAAATGGAATTTTTTAAAAAGAAAAATTCATTGAAGAAAAGAACATTGTAAAAAATAGAATTGGTCAAATGGAAAGGGTGGTACAAAAATTTACTGAAAAAGCCAATTCTTTAAAAATTACAGTTGGATAAATACAATCTAATAACTTCATGAGACAAGGAACATTAAAACAACATTAAAAGAATGAAAAAATAGAAAAAAAAAACTATGAAATTTCTCATCAGCAACTTCCACTTTAAAGAAATGAAAGACTTAGCATAGGATTAGTTGATAGGCAAAGGAGGAAGGTTTACAAATACCTATTTTGTTCCTATTTGTTCTAGAGATAATAACAATTAACATAGTATATATGTTGTACATCATATGTGTGTATAAAGAATCCTTAAAGTTATTTTTATGCTTGTTTCTTTTGATTTAATACAATTTTCTGAATGTATCTGTACAGCATCAACAGACTGATTTTGAATATTTGAATAAGGACTATGTTGTCAAACTGGTTATTTGAAAAATATATTCCATTATTTGCCACAAAATTCCCAATTTAGTAGTGCCAGTTTACTACAATTTTAGCCAAATTGTCATTAATAGATTTTGGAGCAAGTTCTACAACAAGCTTTTGTCCTACCATAGCTATCACAGTCAGATTAAAAGTGCAGTCAGATGATAATAAAGGACAAGCCACCTTGGTCATCTTTTATAAGATTCATTGTACTATCTGATATTATTTTCATCAGCTTGTATTTGATTCCTAGAAGAAAATTTAATGTATAGTTAGGATTAGTAGAAATTCTGCAAAATTAAAAAAAAAAAAAAAAGGTAGCTTGATGACTCACTGCATAGAGTCAGGAAACTGAGTATTAGTTTTATCCTGAACACTTATAATGTCTAATGGGACAAGGTAATTGAACTCTTTCAGCCTCACTTTCCCCATTTACAAATTGAGAATGATAATATCACCTTATAGGGTAATTATAAAGACAAAGATAAAATAAAACATGGAAATATTTTCACAAACCTTAAGGTGCCATATGAATGCGATTATTTTTGTTATTGTTCTTTTATTGCATATAATCTTGTATATAAGTCAGACAGAAAAAGATATTTATATCTTTAAAAAAATCACTGGACTTAATGATAATTATGGAATACATTTGAAAGTTTGCTAAATATTACACAAACCGGTTTTAAAAGGATGGATTTCTTTGCTTTAACTCCAGGGAGAATTCTAAGAATTGAAAATATGAAGATGCTGTCTTAAGCAAATGATCTACACTTTCCCAAGCTTTTCATTCTTTTTGTAATTAAAGATTTTTATTTTCAAAATGTATAAATAGATAATTTTTGACATTCACCTCCACAAAACCCTGTGTTCTAATTTTTCCCTTCCCTGCCTCACCCCCTCTCCCAGTTGGCAAGTTATCCAATATATGTTGAACATGTGCAATTCCTTTAAATGTATTTCCACAAATATGTTGCTCCAGAAAAATCAGATAAAAAAATGAAAAAGAAAACAAAATGCAAGCAAATAATAAGAAAAAGAGTGAAAATACTATGTTGTAATCCACATTAAGTTCCCACTGTCCTCTAGATGACTTTCTTCATCACAAGACCATTGTTGATAAGAGCCATGTCCATCAGAACTGATCATCACATAATATTGCTGTTGCCATGTATACTGATCTGCTTGTTCTTCTCATTTCACTTAGCATCAGTTCATGTAATCTTTCTAGGCCTTTCTGAAATCATCCTATTGGTCATTTCTTACAGAACAATAATATTCCATAATATCCATATACTATAATTTGTTCAGACATTCTCCAAGTGATGGGTATCCATTCAGTTTCCAGTTTTTTGCCACTACAAAAAGAGTTGCCACAAACATTTTTGCACATTGGGGATCTCTTTCTCCACTTTATGATCTCTTTGGGATACAAGTCCAGAAGGAAGACTGCTGGATCAAAGGGTATGCATATTTTGATAGCCCTTTGGGCATACTTCCAAATTGCTCTGCAGAATAGTTGGATTAGGTCAGAACTCCACTAAAAAGGTATCAGTGTCCCAATTTTCCTATATCTCCTCCAACATTGGTCATTATCTTCTCCTGTCATTTCACTCAATCAGAAAGGTATGTATGGTAACTCAGTATTATCTTAATTTGCATTCCTCTGACCAATAATGATTTAGAGCACCTTTTCAAATGATTAGAAATGATTTTAATTTCTTTATCAAAAAATTGACCATTTATCAATTGGAGAACAGCTTGAATTCTTATAAATTTGAGTCAATTCTCTATATATTTTAGAAATGAGGCCTTTATCAAACCTCCTGAATACAAAATTGTTTTCCAGTTTATTGCTTCTCTTCTAATCTTGTCTGCATTGGTTTTGTTTGTGCAAAAACCTTTTAAATTAATATAATCAAAATTATCTATTTTGTGACTAATAATGAACTTTAGTTCTTCTTTGCCCACAATTTCCTTCTTCTCCACAGATTTGACAGGTAAATTATTCTTTGTTCTTCTAATTTATTCATAATTTTTTGTCTTTATGTCTAAATTATAAACACTTGAATGGTATCTTGGTATAGGGTATTAGGTGTGGATCAATGCCTAGTTTCTGCCTTACTAATTTCCAATTTTCCAAGCAGTTTTTGTTAAATAGTGAGTTCTTATCTCAAAAGCTGGGGTCTTTGCGTTTGTCAAACACTAGATTGCTATAGTCCTTGGTTAATTTGTCCTGTGAAATTAAACCATTCCACTGTTCAACTATGCTTTTTTTTTAGTCAGTACCTGTTAGTGAGTTCAAATGTTGGAGTTCTTGTTCTTCTCAAAACACAGCCGGTTTAGCTTAGGGCCCTCCGAATATCTCCAAATCCAAAGGTTCTGTCCTTCAGCCTCTGCCTCTGCTTTCTTCAGCCGCCAACCAATACAAAGATGGAATGTCTCTCTTGTCTCCTTCTGGGGAGCCCAACCACCAACTACAGTGGTGTGAGATGAAGATGAATCTGGTTGTCCACTGAACTCTCCACTCGTAGCTTTATCCTCTGAAAGCTCTTCGTCTGCCACCAGCCAGCCAAAAGGAAAAATGTATTCTGGAATGGCTGTCTCGCCTTATATGTGAATCTTCTGAGAGAATGGGATTATGGGTTTTCTCCCATAGTGCTCTCTGGCCCAAAGAGCTTTAAGGGAGGTGTGAACTCCCTTGAAGTTAGAAAGTTTACTTTGTGAAGCTGGCATACTTGTGAACTCCAATGAGTAAAGGTATGAACACAAGCCTTGTATTAATTAGTTCTACTTAGTACCTTGTTTCAGGTTCTGGCCAAAATCTTCTTGTAAGATTAGATCAACTCTAATTAGTTAGCAGTTTGTAAGGATTCCAACAAGTACCAAATGGTTTTGATGACCACCAAGCTTTTCATTTTTAATGAAAATAATGCATTGTTTTTAATACCAGCAGTTATAGATAGAAAAGATATTCTTGCAAAGATATCATACATATTTCGGTATACTGTTATACACAAGATTAAACAATATTATGGTGCAGTATTCCTTTCCTGCCAAGTCCAATAGAAATCAATGGTGCAGCCCATCTCATTCTTTTCAATGCAGTATCACTACTTATATAATTTGGAATGTAAATATTCCACATAAACAATTTTATTACCGAATAAAAATGTTTTAATATACCACTGAAAACTCAAAAATGCTTAATACATTGTATAAAAAAACCTGAACTGATAACATTGAGTATTTACTATGTTTAAAAATGACATGATTTTAAATAGTAAAGTATGACACCATTTTAAAAAAAGAGAGAGATGAAGTACTTAAAAAAGGTTCATTACATAAATCATCTGGTGTGTACATAAGAGCAATAAATTGGTATAAAGATGACATGATTGAACAAGCAATTGTTTCTAAACAAGACTTTGCTGGATGCCAAGTGGAAATGAGCATCATCCAACCAAAGCACTAAACCATGGACTAAACTAATTGCACACATAATCAGGATTTGAAGATGGTGCTCATTCAATTATGAAATATTATGCTGGTTTAAAAGTATCAAATTTATATCAGTAATATATTTTTGAGATGTTTGTAGTCAACTTTTGGTACATGTCCAGATCACCTAAGACAGACACATCAATGTGGGAGAGTCTAAGGAATTGCTTCTGATATTCTTCATGGTCCTTCCATGGAAGTAAAAGCTTTTTCTCCCTCATTGATTATTACTCACTTTTGTATTTACAAATACAGATTCTGGCCCTTTTTCTTGGTCTTTTTTCAGTATAGTGCAGGGGATAGAGCCACTAGACTTCAGACCTTGATCTATAAGGACCTGAGAACCAAGATTCCAAGCTAGATGCTATTCCATCCCTAAAAGGAAACTTAAGAAACCAGGACCCTGGGACAAAAGAAAAGGAGGATTTTAGACTTGGAACTTAGTAAGACTAACATTTTGGCTATGGACCTGAACTTTTTATCCTAAAGGTCACAGGGGCTTAGGGGTCTTTAGGAGTGTTTGTGTGTTTGTGATACTATATATTTGAAGCAAATATTATTCCATCAAAACAGATTGGAGAGGAGATAGAAATAAATCAGGTCCTTCCAGGTGCTACATTATAAATGTATTTATTTGGCTGTGGCTTTAATAGATTTTTTGGTTCACACCTGTGATTTCATTCAAATGAGGGAAACTTCCAGTATGTAAATTCCCTCAATCTTTGTAAGTAAGCAGTTTTTATGGAAAATAATTTTAGAGAGATACCTGGGGCAATGGGGGTGGTGTACTGAGAATTTGGTGAATTGTTCATGGACAGAGAGCCAGTATATATGCCAGTTTTAATATTTGAATCTAAGAACAGCTAGGTGGCACAGTGGATAGAGCACCAGCCCTGAAGTCAGGAGAACCTGAGTTCAAATCTGGCCTCAGACACTTAACACTTCCTAACTGTGTGACCCTGAGCAAGTCATTTAACTCCAATTGCCTCATTATAAAAAAAAAAGAAAGAAAAAAAGAAATTGAATCTATATCTATCTGATACCATGGCAGTCTTCTATCGATGATTATATAGGAGAAATATTAATGGTGGTGATGATGTAATGACAATGACAATGATATTGTTGGTGATGATGGATAAAGATAGAGATTAGCGATATAATTTTGTGGTTGCCTGGATGTCAAAGCAAAAGATGCTACAGGTTGACATCTAACATTAAAGAGTTTACCTAGGTTATTAAAAATTAAGTATTTCTGGATTATATTGAAAGAATATGTCAGAGACTTCCTGGCAGCAGTTAGTTCTGTGTACACTATCTTATATTGTCAATGGTGGTGATAATGATGATTGTGATAGTGATGATATACCATCAATAATTTGAGAAAGCTGGTCCAAATTCTTACATTAAACCACACATTTTCTTTAAATGGAAAATTAAAATTTTCTCCCACTTTAAGTCCATATAATTCTACCAATAATAGTAACTTGAATCTTTGTAACTTTTTTTGAAGTGGTTTTGGCAAAGATTATGAGTTTGCTCTTTTATTTTCTAGTTTATTTTGCAGATAAGAAAATGGAGGTAAATAGGATTAAAGGATTAATCCAAGATCACATAGTTTGTAAGTATCTGTGGTGGGATTTGAACTCAAGTATCCCTGGCACTCTATCCACTGCTTCTTTTAGCTGCTATCTTTGTCTAGCTTTATTTTAAAAATGTTCCAGGGGCAGCTATACTAGGGGTCCTCAAACTTTTTTTTTCTTTTCTTTTCTTTTATTATTATTTTTTAAATAACTTTTTATTGACAGAACCCATGCCTGGGTAATTTTTTACAACATTATCCCTTGCCCTCACTTCTGTTCCGATTTTTCCCCTCCATCCCTCCACCCCCTCCCCCAGATGGCAAGCAGTCCTATACGTGTTAAATATGTCGCAGTATATCCTAGATACAATATATGTGTGCAGAAACGAACAGTTCTCTTGTTGCACAGGGAGAATTGGATTCCAAAGGTGGAAATAACCCGGGAAGAAAAACAAAAATGCAAGCAGTTTACATTCATTTCCCAGTGTTCTTTCTTTGGGTGTAGCTGCTTCTGTCCATCATTGATCAATTGAAACTGGTCCTCAAACTTTTTAAATAGGGGGCCAGTTCACTGTCCCTCAGACTGTTGGAAGGCCGGACTATAGTAAAAACAAAAACTTTGTTTTGTGGACCTTTAAATAAAGAAACTTCATAGTCCTGAGTGAGGGGGATAAATGTCCTCAGCTGCTGCATCTGGCCCTCGGGCCATAGTTTGAGGACCCCCGGAGAAGATAGAGCCCTAGGACTTGAGTTGAAATCTAGGCTCAGATACTTAACAGGTACTAACAGTGTGACCCTGAGCAAGTCACTTATTCCCAATTACCTCAGAAAAACAAACAATCAACATTTTAGTATTTATATCTATGACCCCATTCAACACTGAGAAATTCAATAGTTGATAGAATTCAACAGGAGAAATAGTAGTTGTAAAGGGACAAGAAAAATGATAAAGGCAGCTTTTTTTTCCTTTTCCCACTTTATCAAGGATGTCACAAAATAGCTTCTCATAATTTTGACATATAATTCTCACATGTTCATCTATGACAGCTATTTCACCAAATGTAATCTCACCACCTCTTTTTGTGGGAAAGGGAAAGTAAGGGTTAAAAGGAGAGGACAGATCCTGATATTTCATTAATGTTTGGAGACCATGGCCTGAAAACTCCTTTCTTTATTGCAGTTCTGCACTTTATAAAGTTATTTGTACCTTCCTGGCTTAGAAAATTGCCTGGAGCATTGAATATTGAGTGACTTGACTATAGTCAAACAGCTAGCATTTGACATATCTAATATTAAAATCTGAAGGCCAGTCCTTTTTCTACTATGTCATGTGGCTGATTACACTATTGTATATATTTTATTAATGTATGTATTCCAATTAGTCAATATTTGTCATTATTTTTCCTAACAGAAAAGCAGTAAATCTTAACACTTTATACAATGCTTAACACATAATGCCACTAACAGAGATGTATTTACCAAAATATTTGATTCCCTGACTGCATGATTAAATCAGTTAAGAAAAAAATCCACTTACCATTCTAGAACTCTCTGGTATGGCTGTAGTAAAAGAAATTTTGGCAAAAGGTAAAATAGTTCTTCTTGCAGCTTCCTCTTTTAATGTAATAGATGTGATAGAAAGGAGAAAGAATAGCCAATAAACATCATCTTTATGAGCTTCTACATCATGCTTGACTAATACAATCCTGCATAAACACGTGCAAATGTGTTTTACCTGGTTCTGGTCTGCTAAACATATGGTGGTGAAAAGATTATTTGATTTCACACTGAATCATAACTGGAATACATTAAAAAAGTACTAACCAGCCAAACTAAACTTTCTTACTCTTTCTTGCCTAGCTGCTGCTTAAGAGAAATCTGCTTTAAGACCCTGAAGGAGGAGTGCCCTCTAGCCCTACTACTTTGAATAATCAGTTGTCTTGGTGATTAATTATTGGAAGAACACCCTAAAACAAGAACTTGAACTGATAATATTAGAAAAAGACATGCTTTGATTCTAGAGGGACATGCCAGAATCCTGGAGCAAGGGTGTCACTTTGCATAGGGTTCCTTCTTACTTTAAATAAGAATTGAGATAAGAATTTTCAGTTGGTATGATCTACACTAGAATGACTGTAAGTTTCTTTGTTTATATATTAACTTGTTTTGGGGGGATTGTTCATTTTTTGCTTTTTTGTATTTTAAAAAAATATGTTTTCATTAATATTGGGAAGTCACTTTACTTTTATAGATTACCTTAATTCCTATACATTATACATGTATAGTAGATGTAATGTTCATTAATTAATATCCAATACACTATAGAGTACATAAAGAACTGAGTTGTACCTACTCTGTCATCTGTAAATTTAGAAAGATTCTGGGCTTCTGAGAAGTTCAGTTAATTTGCCAGAATCATACTGCTCATAGATAGATATAGATATGTATGCGTGTATGTGCATATGTATACATGTATATGTCTATATTTATATATGTACATGAAACATTGCTTTAGTTTGAATCTTCCTGATTCTGAGGTCAACTCTCTATCTTTTCTACCAAGCTGCCTCTCAAGACAGCCACACATTAATAGTTCATACATACACAGCAATTTCCAGTTTACAAATTATTGTCCTCATATCATTCTTATTCTGTTATATAGCTTTCAGACTTTCAAATTTTCCTCTAATTTTGGAGCAATCTATTTATTTTTCTTTAAGAAAAAGCAATCCTATATAAGGATGCATTGCTTAGAGAAAGAAAGGGAAAAAAAAGGAACTCATTTGCAAGTAGCAACCTTTTATAAAAACAGTTCTGATTTACTATATGATAGCTAAAAACACATCTGCTTGTTATTTTCATTTTAAATGACAAATCTTTTTTTTTTTAATCATTCCTTTCATCAGCAAGGTGACTGAATGAAATTTTGACAGGATTGATTAGATAGTATGCTAGCAAATTCTAATTTATGACACAAAGACTGAAATTCTGGAGCATCTTTTTTTTTTTGTTAATGGTTACAAAAAATCTCTAATTTCTAAACAGATGTGGAACTATGCCCAAACTGCTCTAAAACTGGGCATATCATTTGATGTATCAATATGATTACTAAATCTGTATCCCAAAGAAATCATAAAAATGAAACAGGACTCATATGTACAAAAGTGTTTGTCATAGTTCTCTTTGTGCTGGCAAAGAATTGGAAATTGACAGTATATACCAACTAGGGAATGGCTGAACAAATTGTGATATATAGATGTAATGAAATATTATTGTTCTATAAGAAATGATGAGCAGATGTATTTCTGAAAAACCTGGAAAAGCTTATATGAAGTGATGTTCTGTGAAGAGAGCAGAACCAAGAGATCAATACACACAGTAACAGCAATATTGTATGTTTATCAACTTTTACACACTTAGCTCTTCTCAGCAGTACAATGATCTAAGAGAATTCCAAAAGAATCATGATATAAAATGCTATTCATGTACAGAGAAAGAATTATGGTGTCTGATTGCAGACTAAAACATGCTATTTTAATTTTTTCTTATGTTTTTTTTTTCCCTTCTGTTCTGATTCTTTCACAACATAACTAACATGGAAATGATTGCATTTGTATAATCTATGTCAGATTGCTTGCCTTTTTAGGAAATGGAGAGGAGAAGGAGGGAGGGAGGAAATGGAAGTCAAAATCTTAGTAAATGTTAAAAAAAAAAAAAAAAACTAAATGAAACATGAAAAAAAAGTGAAAGGAATGCTCTTTCATGCATAAAAATACATTTGTCATAGAATCTCCAAATCATAGAATCTTCCAGTTAGAAGATTCTATGGAGGCTATCCAATTCAATTTAGATTCTGTTGTAGAAATAAAAGTAAAGAATGCTACATCCATTGTTAATTCTGATGTCTATTATTTTCAGACATAATATTGAATTTCCTTTTTTTTTTAAGTCAGTGCTTAGGGGTAAATTTTATGATTTAATTCTGACTCATTGAGGAAAACCTTTAATAGACATGCAGATTCATAGGGCTTTCTTGTTTGTTATCTATAATGATAGAGAGTTGTTTGGGGGCATGAAGGGATTATTGTCCAAAGTCACATAAATATATTTGTCTAAAGAAAGAAGATTTTAACCTAAGTCTGATTCTAAGTCTGTCTCTCTACCAAGTTTTTCTTATTCTGTTTTTCCTATGCATACAATGAACAAAAAAAGGAATATTATTTAAAACTCTATGACTATTTCTATACATGGCAGATATCAAAAAGTTTTATAGCATTTTTTCGGGATGAAGCCAAAATGGCAGAGAGCAGATATGACTTTCTCTGATCTCCTCTAGTCTTCTCTCAAACCAACAGCTGTAATGGGCTGAGGCTTGAGTTGATGCACTGAGGTCCCAAGCACATGAGGCTAAATAGTAATTGGACCATACTCTATTAATAGATAAGCTTGGAGAGAGAATGGCCCCCACCCACTCTTTGTGCAAGTCCTGATGTGTTGTATAGGAAATGACGATTTTGGTGGGTGGAGGCAGGGGAGTGGAGAAGGAAGGGGAGGAGAGACCTTTGGGACGGCCATTGCCACAGTTGCCGACACAGTTGCCTCCATGGTTGCCTCGGCTCGCGTCGCTCTCTCTTAGCTGGCTTCCTGTCGCAACTGCCTATATTTGCTATCGCAATCTTTCTTGCCTATATTTGCTATAGCAATCTTTATTCACCTCTTCGCTTCAATAAATATTGAAGATTTTCCCCTTAACCTGAATTCCTGACTCCGGCTGACTTTAAATACGCGGTCATTACATTTGGCGCCCAAGCGTGGGAACCAAGGACCCTACTTTCACTGAAGAAGTCTCCAGTGACCAGGAACTTAGGTGAGTATAAGACAAACAGGGAACTTATTTTCTTAAAGACGAAAGCAGTAACTTTTTGGCTGAAATGGGACAGATCCTAGGTAAAGATTCTCCATCCCCCACCCCAAACCCCCCAACCCCTGCCCCACCCAGGAGTGGTGTTATAAAAAGCCTGCGTGACCTGATAGAAGAGGAAGGGCTAGTTGTATCTTGGGAACACGCAGCTAAACTTTTGAGTACATTAAAACTTACCTCCCCTGGGTTCTTAGAGGAAGAGCAAATCTCTCTGGGTAACTGGGCATTGGTTGGTCAACAGATCTCTGATTATAACATTGACAACCCTCAGTCAGTTCCCTTCGAGGCATTCTATTTATATAATACGATACAGATGGCCTTAAAATACCGTACTAGTTTTAGGAGAAAAGGAAAAAACTCTAAGAATGGCCAAATGCGGAAGCCTGAGGTAAAGGAGGAAGACAAAGAACAGATTAATGGCCATATCCCCACAGGGCATGAAGACTTAAGTGAGGCTCAAGGGCGGGGTGAATCTGAGGCAGCTTTAGCCCCACCTGAGGAGCAGGTAATTGTCTCTCCTCCATCAACTCCACCCTCCGGGATGGAGGGAGGAGGGGTAGTGGGGGCGGCAGTGACAGCACCAGCACCTCCCCCCCAGCATCCAGCACCTCCCCCACAGCGTCCAGCACCTCCCCCACAGCGTCCAGCTGCTCCTTTGAGTAGATTGCAAAAGGGACTAATTAAGGCCAAAGAAGAAGGGAGAAATGTATTGGAAATCCAACACCACATTTTTCCAGTTATTCAACAGTTTGATTCTTCAGGTCAAGAAAGTAGAAGATACTCTCCTTTTGATATAGATATCCTCAAAGACCTGAAAAAAGCTTGCACTCTTTATGGGGCTACATCAGCTTATGTTAAGATGCTATTACAAAATTTGTCTTTTGAAATCTTGACCCCTAATGACTGGAAATCTATAGCAAAGATATGCCTAGAACCTGGACAAAACTACTTGTGGCTTTCTGAATATAGTGAGCTCTGTAGGATACAAGCCCAACAAAATAGTCAAAGTGGAGTTCATGCTGCAATCACCTATGACCTACTTACAGGTACAGGTCCTTATGCAAATGTCGCAGCACAAATTAATTATTCTGTAGCAGCATATGAGCAAATTGCTGTTAATGCTATCAAAGCGTGGGCTTCCCTCCACAATAAAGACGACAAGAGGGGGGCCTTCACAAAAATAACACAAGGGCCAAATGAACCCTTTGCTGACTTTGTGGGACGCTTGCAGACAGCTATCACAAGAACAAATGGAGAAAATCCAATAACAGATGTTTTGATAAGGCAACTTGCTAAGGAAAATGCTAATGAGGTTTGCAGAAGAATTATACTAGGACTGCGCAGGGATGCTCCTTTAGAGGAGATCATAAGACGCTGTGCCACAGTGGACACAGGTGCCTTTTATACCCAGGCTATGGTGCAGACTTCCCAAAATTCAAACATGGGAAGACAGAATCCCTCTTGGCAAGGGACTTCCAGAGAGACTCGTAGATGCTTTCAGTGTGGAAAAGTAGGGCATCTGAAAGCTCAATGTTGGTATAGAGATAGAATGGGAAAACAAGGTGGGAGAACAAGACCCCAAACCCCATGTCCAAAATGCAACAGAGGCTTCCATTGGGCCTCAGAATGCAGACAGATTCAGGGAAACGGGATGAGGGGCCCAGCCCCAGGGCCCAAGGCAAAAAACACTTGGGGCATGATGGCAGCCAATGGTGCACCCAGGGAGGGCCTAGAAGTCCAGTATCCAGACATGACCAATCAGCCAGAAAGCCATATGATGGGAGAAGGGGATTACACAGTCAACCAGCCAGGAAGCAACCTGATGGCAGAAGGGAATTACAATTGGGGAGAATAGAGCTGTACGCAGCTGGGACAACTGAGATACCCCCTGGAGAGGTGAAATCTGTTCCTCTCCAGCCTATGGATCCCTTACCTCCAGGCACAGTAGGCTTGACCATTTCACCTCCTTTTTGTACGTACAAAACAGTGTCCATCCACACACTGATGTGGGAAACTGGGGAATGTGTAGATAATATCCCAGTCACTAATACAGGTAGACAATGTGTGACTTATCACCCAGGAGAAGTAGTAGCATCAGGTTTACTCATACAGAATCCTAATAAGCAACCTGGTGATAGTCACCCAGGTTCTGACTCCAGACCACAAAATCCAGGAATTTACTGGACAGCAGCTGTAACAGCTGACCGACCTATGCTCACGATCTATATAAATGGCCTACCATTGGAAGGATTGGTAGACACAGGTGCAGATCGTACAGTTATTAGAGGTGCCAATTGGCCCAGTCACTGGCCAAAGATTAAAGCAGACACCTATATGTCTGGAGTAGGAGGATCAATAGCAGCTGAAGTTAGTGCTGCCCCTATGAGATGGACTTTTGAAGGCAAAACAGGAGTTTTTACTCCTTTTATAGTTGAAAAACTCCCCATCAATCTGTGGGGAAGAGATGTTTTACAACAATTAGGGTTAAAAATGAGTACTTCGGTTTTTTAAGCAGGGCTGCTGTTGAAGGCCTGCCAACACTTTCACCTGTTCCTATCCAATGGAAAACTGATACACCAGTGTGGATAGAACAGTGGCCCTTAGGTAGCGATAAAATTCAGGCCTTATTAGATATAGTACAGGAACAGCTTGAACAAGGACATTTACAACCTTCTCTAAGTCCTTGGAATTCCCCAGTGTTCGTTGTAAAAAAGAAATCAGGAAAATGGAGGATGCTCACTGATTTAAGAAAAGTAAATGAACAGATGGAAACTATGGGAACTCTTCAGCCTGGACTTCCATCTCCTACTCAATTGCCTAGAGAGTGGCCTCTTTGGGTCATCGATATTAAGGATTGTTTCTATTCTATCCCTCTGGATAAGGAGGATATGAAAAGATTTGCCTTTTCAGTGCCCAGCGTTAACTTAGCTGAGCCTTATAAAAGATATGAATGGACAGTTTTGCCACAGGGAATGAAAAACAGCCCCACTATGTGTCAAATGTATGTTGCTGCTGCTCTTGCTCCAATAAGAAAAGAATTTCCAAAAGTTATACTATTACATTATATGGATGATATATTGGGATGTGCACCTGAGGAACAAATGTTAGAAGCATGTCTACAAAAGACCATAGAAACACTAAGATACTACAAATTATATATAGCTGAAGAGAAAATTCAAAGACATGCTCCTTTTCAATATTTAGGATATGAAGTATACCCTAAGGTGCTTACAGTACAAAAACTGTCCTTAAGAACAGAGAAGCTAAACACCTTAAATGATTTTCAGAAATTGATAGGAGATATCCAATGGATGCGACCAGTGTTAGGCTTGACTACCTATCAGTTACAACCATTATATGATATTTTAAGGGGAGACAGTGCTTTAAATTCACCACGCCAGCTTACAAAAGAAGCTCAAGAGGCTTTGAGAGAAGTTGAACTGGCTTTATCCAATGTGGTTGAGAGAGTCACTCAAAAACCCTTGGAAATAACAGTTTTTGCCACACAAGAGGCACCCACAGCAGTCCTTCATCAAGGAGACAGTGTGATAGAGTGGGTGAACCTCCCGGCACAACCAGAACAAAGCCTTACTCCTTACCCAGTGCTTGTGGCTAGAATTTTGTTAAAGGCCATTAAGCGAGCAGTACAATTATCTGGGGCAAGACCTGATAAGATATACACCTTTTACACCAATACACAAATTAATGTGTGTTGTGAGACCATCCCAGAGTGGCAAATTTTATTAGCCATGGCTCCTAATTTTATACATGGGTCTCCATTAAAGATAACCAGACTTTTACATAATTGGCGATGGATTCTTGAAGAAAAAGTTTCTAAAGTTCCTCTTAAAGGACCAACTATCTTTACAGATGCATCCAAACACAATATTTGTGCTGTATACTCTCATGATTTAACCATAAAGAGAGTAGTCAGAACTCCTTTTCAGTCCACTCAGCAGAACGAATTGTATGCAATCATGTTAGCTCTCACTTATTACCCAGGAGACATAAATATAATATCTGATTCAGCTTATTCAGTAGGTGTGGTACAAAGAATTGCCACAGCCCAAATAAAATTTGCAGCTTCTAATATATATCAGCTCTTTAAGGAACTTCAGGAGCAAGTGAGAAAACATCCAGGTAAGATTTATATCTTGCATGTCCATTCACATAGTGGACTCCCAGGCCCTATTTTTGATGGGAATTCAAAGGCAGATAGCCTTTTAACTATGTTAGCCAGTACACCTTTATTTCAGGAGGCCCAGGAATCCCATTCTAAGTACCATCAGGCTGCTCGAGCTTTGCGTTTACAATTTGGGATTACAAAAGAGGAAGCTAGGAGCATAGTAAAAAGCTGTACAGCTTGCCTTCCTTTCCATGCTCCTACACTGCCTCCAGGGAAGAACCCTCGTGGTTTGAGACCCAATGAAATCTGGCAAATGGATGTGACCCATTATAAATCTTTTGGTCGTCTGTCTTTTATCCATGTTGTGGTAGACACCTTTTCAGGATTCACTTTTGCCATACCAGCAGCAAAAGAGACAGCCCGAGTGGTCACTGAATTCCTCATGCAAGCATTTGCCATTATGGGTGTGCCACAAGCAATAAAAACAGACAATGGTCCTGCATACACCTCCAAACATTTTGCACACTTTTGTGCACAGTATAAGATTTTACACACCACTGGCATACCTTTTAATCCTCAAGGACAGGCAATAGTAGAGAGGAGAAACAGAGACATTAAGACGCTCCTCCAAAAACAAAAGAAAGGGGGAGCCACAGGTAACCCTAGAGAACTACTAAATCTAGCTCTTTATACTATTAACTTCTTGATTTTTGACGAAGATGCACTGGCTCCGGCAGACAGGTTTTATAACCCACCGGAAGGGCAATGTCCAGTGCGAGCAGCTCCACTATCTTTAGATAATCGCCAGGTGATGTGGAGAGACCCAGAAAGTGGTGAATGGAAGGGACCAGATAGGCTAACTGCTTGGGGGAGAGGGTTTGCTTGTATCTCTACAGGTGGAGAAGGAATCAGATGGGTGCCAACGAGCCGTATTCGCCTTGTCCACCGCAGAGAGACGGAGCAGACCCTTGAAACGAAGGAGAAGACCCAAGAAACATCGGGTGGTTCTGTTGCTGATTGTGCTCACCATTGAAAGAGTGTGGCAGTTATGGCGTTTGACTCATGGACATAGAAAATCATTGGACTTCAAAACCCTCAGAAATCATTGGATTCTCTGAGACATAAGATTGTTGTAGGACTTTAAAGCCCTCAGGAATCATTGGATTTTCTGAGAAATGATAAGACTGTTACAGGACTTCAAAATCTGCTGGAATCATTGGATTCCCTAAGACATAAAAAGACTTTTGCTGGACTTCAAAAACTTGGGGGGATCATTGGATTCCCTGATATGTGAAGCAATGGACAATAGACTGGTTTTGGACTATCTCTTGGCTGCTGAAGAGGTGTATGTGTGACTGCTGTTTACATACTCTCCTTCTAGGACTTCTGGCAATCTTTTACATCATACTGTTGATTTATATTGTTTGTTATACCGTTACTTGGGTGTATAATTCATGTTTGTTACACCACATCAAGCCTGCACTGACTGTGGGGAGAGTCATCACTAATAGTCTCTGCGTTGTTGCTATGTGCTATGTGTTCCCATGCTGATGGGTTTGTGCATAATAAGACCCTTGAGCCCAGAAACCTGCTAGCAACCCCCACTTCCCTTTGGTGCTTTTCATCTCCCTTCCTGAGATGTCAGGGAGGGCGTGATTATCTCCTTTTTAGTGCTTTCACCTCCCTTCCTGAGAAGTCAGGGGGGTCGTGATCACTTCCTTTTCGGTGCTTTCACCTCCTTTCCTGATAAATCAGGGAGGGTGTGATCACCTCCCCTTGGGGGCTCTGACCTCCCTGAAGAGTCAGGGATGGCATGATCACCTGTGTTCTAAAACAAAAGAAAGCGGGAGATGTAATGGGCTGAGGCTTGAGTTGATGCACTGAGGTCCCAAGCACATGAGGCTAAATAGTAATTGGACCATACTCTATTAATAGATAAGCTTGGAGAGAGAATGGCCCCCACCCACTCTTTGTGCAAGTCCTGATGTGTTGTATAGGAAATGACGATTTTGGTGGGTGGAGGCAGGGGAGTGGAGAAGGAAGGGGAGGAGAGACCTTTGGGACGGCCATTGCCACAGTTGCCGACACAGTTGCCTCCATGGTTGCCTCGGCTCGCGTCGCTCTCTCTTAGCTGGCTTCCTGTCGCAACTGCCTATATTTGCTATCGCAATCTTTCTTGCCTATATTTGCTATAGCAATCTTTATTCACCTCTTCGCTTCAATAAATATTGAAGATTTTCCCCTTAACCTGAATTCCTGACTCCGGCTGACTTTAAATACGCGGTCATTACAAACAGCAGATTAAATCTCTAAACTGATTTTGAAGTCAAAGAATGCACAAATAGTTGGAATACAACACATTTCTAGAAGAAGATACGTTGGAAGAACTTCAGAGCAGGTCTGTGTCAAATGGGCAGAGGAACAGTCTGCCAGCTCAGAGCACTGCACAGGGAGCCCCGGGGCAAGAAGCTGGGGCGGGAGTCAGAACTTTGGAGCTTCCACAAACTTGGAAATCTTCTGTAAACCTTTTAGACTACTCTGTCCTGGTTGCAAGCAGGTGGTTTAGCCGCCATTACCCAGCACTGGAAATCAATCAGCAGAACTACCCCGGGGCAAATTAAAGCAGCAGCTGTCACTCCTTTGCATTGAACAGACATCAAGCTTTAAAAAATGAATAAAAAACAAAACAAAAAAAAGAGCTCTCTCCATAAACGGCTTTTATGGAGAGAAAGAAAAACAGACTCAAATCCTGAGGTGCCTAAAGGCAAAGCAACTCCATAAGAAGCCCCAAAGAGAGACCTGAATTGGTCCCATTTCACAATGCTTTCTTCAAAGATTGCATAAAGGATTTTAAAAGAGAGTTAAAAGCAAAATGAGAAAAAGAAATGAGATCATTGCAAGAAGGAATGGAAAAAATGGAAAAAGAATGCAATGAACAAAAAAATTAATTGGCCAATTGCAAAAGTTGCTAAAAAAGGGAACTGAAAAAAAAAAATACACTAAAAATTAGAATTGAACAAGTGGAAGTGAATGACTCAATAAGACTTGGATCAGTCAAAACAAAAACAAAAAAATGAAAAAATAGAAGAAAATATCTCCTAGGAAAAACAACTAACCTGGAAAATAGATTTAGGAGGAACAATCTAAGGATTATTGGGCTTCCTGAAAGCCATGATGAAAAAAAGAATCTAGACATTATCTTACAGAAAATCATAAAAGAAAACTGCCCTGATGTTTTAGAATCAGAAGGTAAAATAGCCATCAAAAGAAGCCACCAATCAACTCCTGAAAGAGAACTCAAAATTAAATCCCCAAAGAATATCATGACTAAATTTCAGAACTACCACACCAAGAAAAAGATATTGCAAGAAGCCAGAAATAAACAATTTAAATACCAAGGAGCCACAATTATGATTAACCAGGGCCTAGTGGCTCCTGCCTTAAAGGATCACAGGGCCTGGAATCTGATATTCCAAAAAGCAAAGGAACTGAGATTACAGCCAAGAATAAACTATCCAGCTAAAATGAGCATTATCTTTCAGGGAAGAAGATGGACATTCAATGATATGGGTGAATTTAACTATTTCTTATTTAAAAAAAAAAAAAATTGATCTCCAAACACAGAACTTAAGAGAAGCAAAGATAAGTAAAAAGGCAAGAACTCTTGTGAACCATATTTCTGTTATGAGTATATTTAGAAAATGTAGGTACAATTTGATTTTATTATGATAATATGAAAAAGAAACTAGAGCTGGAAATGGGATCATATTGGAAGAAGAGGAAAATGGAGATAAAATAAGGGTAATTACATCTCATGAAGAGGCAAAGAAAACCTATTATAATTGAAGAAAAGAAGGGAGGGAGATGAGCATTTTGGCTAAAGAAGAGAATATCAGACATATTTGGTATCACAAAGAAACTTGTCTCACTTTGTAGGAGGAAAAGGGGGAAAAGAAAGGGAAAGACTAATAGAAGAGAAAATAGAAGAATTGGGAGGAAGGTGTAAAAAACAGTCCTTCTCTAAAGGGACTAAACATCCTACAATATGTTGTTTACAAGAAATACATTTAAACATAGTGATACATACAGAGTGAAGGTAAAGGGCTAGAGCAGAATATATTATGCTTCAGATGAAGAAAAAAAAAAAGCAGGAGTAGCAATACTGATCTCTTGTCAAGTAAAAGTAAAGATAGATCTATTTAAAAGAGATAAGGGAGGACACTATATCTTACTAAAGGGTACCATGCATAATGAAGCAATATCAATACTAAACATGTATGTACCAAGTAGTATAGAATAAAAATTCCTATAGAAGTTGAGAGATGCAAAAAGAAACAGACAGTAAAACTATATTAGAGGGGGATATCAAACTTGCTCTCTCAGAACTAGATAAATAGAACCACAAAATAAATAAGAAGTTAAGGAGATAAACAAAATGTTAGAAAAGTTAGGTATGATGGATCATTGAAGAAAATTAAATAGAGACAGAAATGAGTTTACTTTTTTCTCAGTGGTTCATGGAACTTATACCAAAATTGACCATGTGTTAGGGCATAAAAACCTCAAAATAAAATACAGAAAGGGCAGAAATAGTAAATGCATTTCTTTCAGATTATGATGCAATAAAAATCACATGCTGTGATGACTGCATTTAGCACCCAGAGTATTTTAAAATCAACTGGAGTCAGGATAAGGGAAAATCCTTCATCTTTATTCTTTGCAGAGGTGAAGGGGAAGGGTGATATGAAGTGAGAGCGATCTCTACACAAATCTGTCCAGCAGTGCCTCTGGCTCTCACATTCCACCCACCAAATCTCCTAGGCAATCTCCTATACAACACATCAAAGTTGCATAGGGAGTGGGTGGGGCCATTCTTTCTCCAAGCATATATTAATAGAGTATTATCCAATTGCTAATTAGCCTGAAGTGCTCAGACCTCAGTGCATCTTCTCAGTTTCAGCCCATTACCCATGCAATATCAGTCCACAAGAAAAAATATACCAAAAAAGTTATTGAAACTAAATAATCTCATTCTAAAGAATGAATGAGTGAAATAGAAAATCATAGACACAATAATTTCATCCAAGAGAATGACAATAATTAGATAACATACCAAAATTTGTGGGAGGCAGCCAAAGCAGAAAGGGGAAATTTTATCTCTAGATACTTACTTTCATAAAATAGAGAAAGAGAAAATCAATGAATTGTACTTTCAACTAAAAAAGTTAGAAAAAGAACAAATTAAACACCCCCCTAACCAAATTCAAATTTAAAATTTGAAATTTTAAAAATAAAAGGAGAGGTTAATAAAATTGAAAGTAAAAAAAAAAAAGATTGAATTAATAAATAAAATTAAGAGTTGATTTTATGAAAAAAAACAACAAAACAGATAAACCTTTAGTTAATTTGATTAGAAAAAGGAAAAAGGAAAATCAAATTCTTAGTCACAAAAATGAAAAGAGAGAAATTTCCACCAATGAAGAGGAAATTAGAGCAATAATTAGGAGTTACTTTGCCCAACTTTATGCCAATAAATTTGATAACCTAAGTGAAATGGAGGAATACCTACATAACTATAGATTTCCCAGATTAACAGAAGAGGAAATAAATTACTTAAATAATACAATTTTAGAAAAAGAAATAGAACAAGCTATTAATCAATTACAAAACACTTTTAACACAATTAAAGTCAGAACTAAACAATTGGAAAAATATCAAGTGCTCTTGGATAGGTGGATCAAATATAATAAAGATGGCAATACTACCTATACTAATCTATTTATTTAGTGCTACACCAATCAAACTCCCAAGAAACTATTTTACTGACCTAGAAAAAATAACAACAAAATTTATCTGGAAGAACAAAAGGTCAAGAATTTCAAGGAAATTAATGAAAAGAAAAGCTAATGAAGATGGCCTACCTGTGCCAGACCTAAAACTATATTATAAGCCAGCAGTCATCAAAACCATTTGGTACTGGCTAAGAAATAGAATAGTTGAGCAGTGAAATAGGTTAGGTTCACAGGACAAAATAGTCAGTAACTATAGTAATCTAGTATTTGATAAACCCAAAGAAAGACTCCAGCTTTTGGGATAAGAACACACTATTTGACAAAATTAGAAAATTAGAAACTAGTATGGCAGAAACTAAGCATTGACCTACACTTAATACTGTATACCAAGATAAAGTTGAAAGGGATTCATGATCTAGACATAAAGAATGATATTATAAACAAATTAGAAGAATATAAGATAGTTTACCTCTCAGATCTGTGGAGGAGGAAGGAATTTGTGACCAAAGAAGAACTAGAGATCACTATTGATGACAAAATAGATAGTTTTGTTTAAGTTAAAATGTTTTTGTACAAACAAAACTAATGCAAACAAGATTAGAAGGGAAGCAATAAACTGGGAAATCATTTTTACAGGCAAAGATTCTGATAAAGGTCTCATTTCTAAAATATATCGAGAATTAATTCAAATTTATAAGAATTCAAGCCATTCTCCAATTGATAAATGGTCAAAGGATATAAACAGATAATTTTCAGATGAAGAAATTGAAACTATTACCACTCATATGAAAGAGTGTTCCAAATCACTATTGATCAGAGAAATGCAAATTAAGACAACTCTGAAATACCACTACCCCTGTCAGATTAGCTAAGATGACAGGAAAAGGTAATGACAAATGCTAGAGGGGATGTGGGAAAACAGGGACATTATACATTGTTGGTGGAGTTGTGAACACATCCAGCCATTCTGGAGAGCAATCTGGAATTATGCCCAAAAAGTTATCAAACTGTACATACCCATTGACCCCACAGTGTTACTATTGGGTATGTATCCCAAAGAGATCATAAAGGCGGGAAAGGGACCCACAGGTCCAAAAATGTTTGTGGCAGCCCTTGTTGTAGTGGTAAGAAACTGGAAACTGAATAGATGCCCATAAATTGGAGAATGGCTGATTAAGTTATAGTATATGAGTGTTATGGAATATTATTGTTCTATAAGAAATGACCAAAGGGATGAATATAGAGAAGCTTGGAGAAACTTACATGAACTCTTGCTAAGTGAAATGGGCAGAACCAGGAGATCCTTATACACAATAACAAGCAGATTATATGATTATAAATTCTGATGTACGTGGCTCTCTTCATCAATGAGATGGCTCAAACCAGTTCCAATTGTTCAGTGATAAAGTTATACACCCAGAGAGAGGCCTGTGGCAACTGAGTGTGGAACACAATATAGCATTCTAACTCTTTGTTTAAACAAAGCATTTAAACTCTTTGTTGTTTGCTTGCATTTTCCTTTCCTTCTAAGGTTTTTTCTTTGTTTCTAGATCCATTTTTTCTTGTGTAGCAAGATAACTGTAAAAATATGTATACATATATTGGATTTAACATTTATTTTAACATATTTTACATGTATTGGACTACCTGCCATCTAGGGGAGAGGGGAGAGGGAAGGAGGGAAAAATTTTGAACAGAAAGTTTTGCAAGGGTCAATGTTGAAAAATTACCCATGTATATGTTTTGTAAATAAAAAGCTTTAATTCAAAAAAAGTCATATAATATCTGCCTAGCAAGGAAAGATAACTATCAATAGTCTTTTTATATAATTATGTTCAATAATTTATCAATAATATTTCTTATCTTTCTTTGACAAAGAGACCTAACTGAGTTTCAATTGATAAATGACGGACAGAAGCAGCTACACCCAAAGAAAGAACACTGGGAAACAAATGAGAACTATCTGCATTTTTATTTTTCTTCCCGGGTTATTTATACCTTCTGAATCCAATTCTCCCTGTGCAACAAGAGAACTGTTCGGTTCTGCAAACATATATTGTATCTAGGATATACTGCAACATATCTAACACATATAGGACTGCTTGCCATCTAGGGGAGGGGGTGGAGGGAGGGAGGGGAAAAATCGGAACAGAAACGAGTGCAAGGGATAATGTTGTAAAAAAATTACCCTGGCATGGATTCTGTCAATATAAAGTAATTATTAAATTAAAATTTAAAAAATAATAATAATATTTCTTATCTCTCCAAAACCATTTATTTGAAAAAGTTTTTTTTCTCCTAAGAAACTGTGCACTTCTATATATATATATATATATATATATATATATATATATATATCTCCTCTTTTACTTTTTCTTCTTTCCAAGTATGGTTCCTCCAACTTATATCTCTTTCCTTCTCTCTTGTTCCCGATTTCCAGGTCTGAAAAACCTAATGTTGAGATTGCTAGATGGCTTTTTGCTACACAACTGAAATATTCTAGTTTTCAGTATATTTTGGATTAGGAAACACTGCACTAACATATGTTGCAACTGCGACACTAGAATACCTGAAAGTACACAAGAATTTGTGGATTTTTGATTATGCTTGGAATCAGAAATTTCCAAGTTTGAATTTTGTTTCAGACACTTACAAGTTGTGTGAGCCTGGTTAAATCACTTAACTTCTCAGTTTCATTGTCTTCAAATATAAAATAATGGTTACATTAAGTCTGTTTTGAGAATGAAATGATATTACAGATCTATATATAACTAGATCTATAGTTATAACTTTAAAAGAATTTAAAACATTATAAAAATTCCAGCTATTATTATTTTTACCTTTCCATTGCATCCCTCTCCCATAACATTTTGTACTCTCTGCACACAATCCCTAGCTATTTAACCTACCTAACTACCATGCTCAAAATATACCCCACCTCCTCCACTTACAGTTCCTCAGGGTAGTCAATTTATATTACTTTCTACCTGCCACATAGCTAAAGAACAGAGTTTCACAGCTTGATGCCTCATTTCTGAAAAGTTGTTTACTTGGAATTATAAATTGTGAATTAAAACTTCAGCTTCCTGAAATAAAGAATTATCTCAAAATAACATTTGAAAGAATTATTAGGAAAAACTGACACACACATACACACCACACCACCTACTGTCTTCACATTTTCATCAGCAGACAGTAAACATCGAAATTAAACAAGTTTACAATTCTAAAAGGCAAAGAAATGTAACTTTGGCCTTGTGGCCTCTAGATCCTATGGCCTTCACTAAAATATATATTTCTAGGCTAGATCAATACAAGCCATTTTGAGGCATTCATTTTTAATACTAATAATAACTCCAAACCTTTTAAAGATAAAATTTCAATCTGTGGTAGATTTTCTAAAAGGTTCTGTAAAAATTACTATCTATGTGCTAGGATCTAAGGAGAAAGGGACACATCTAGAGGTCTTTTGGAAGCCAGCCTATACTTGAATTATTATAGGTATGTATTTATTTCAAAGATAGCATTTATTCCTACAATTCAAACTTTATGATACAAGAAAAAAATAGTTAAATTTTTACTTGTTTTTTAGGTTTTCATTTTGTACTCTTACTATTATATTTACTGCCAAAAATTAAACTTGAGATATTACAAAGATAATAAAAATGTCATGTAGGATTTGCTTATGTGCTTTTAAATGATATTAAAAGTGAGTTGTAAACTGGACTGTGTAAAAGGAAAATGTGCATAGCTATTGATCTTGCTTTAATGAGAAGGTTTTGCTCTAGCTGTGGTGGAAAGGTTTGCCACAGGAATGTAGACAACTCATTAATGTCTGAACTTGAAGATGAAGAGGCCTATTTTTAGACAATTGGATGGTTTAAATACAATATGCTTTTCATATTGCAGAGTTCAGTTGGCACACATTGCACAGAGACATTAAAAATATTTAAGTTAATGTTTGGTCCCGGAAATGAGACTGTATTGACCATGACCTTGAGACACAGGTCAAATCTATCTGAAGTCAAGAAGGGAGATTAACAATTACTTAAGAAATTAATCTAAAGTAGGTATTCAGTCTAGAAGAATAGAGGCTAAAAAGTCTGTTTTCCTCAATAATTTTTAGAATGAAATTTGCTAAGGAAGTGTTGAATTTATTAGGAAGGATTAAAGGTAGAAAGGAAAGAAAGAATGAAGGAAGGGAGGAGGGCAAGAAGGAAGAAAAAAGGAAAGAAGGAAGATAAGAAAGAAGAAAGGAAGAGAGGAAAGAGAGAAGATAGAAAGGAAGGAATATAGGAAGGAAGGAAATTAGGAAGAAAGAAACAGATGAATGAAGTTAGGGAGGAAGAAAGGAAGTGGGGAAGAGAATGAAGAAGGAAGGAATGAAAGAGGAAGGGAGGAAGAAAGGAAGGGAGGGAGGTAGAGGAGGGAAAGAGAAAGAAAAGGATAGAAGAATGGAAGGATGGATAGAAGGAAGAAAGAAAAAAGGTAGGAAAGAAATGAAAGGGAGGGAGAGAGAGAAGGAGGAGAAAAAGGGGAAAGGAGTAAAATGTGAGGGAGAAAGTAGAAAGGAATGGAAAAAAGAGGAAAGAAGGAAGGAAGGAAGGAAAGAAGGAAGGAAGAAAGGAAGGATAGAAGGAAGGAAGGAGATAGGGAAAAAGAAACAAGATAAAAAGGAAAGGAGAGAGAAAGGAACAAGGAAAGAAATGTATGCATTTATGTACTAAATTGTTCCAATTAAAATTTTGCTGATTAAATAAAATTTTCACTTGGTAATATAGATATATGCCAAAGTTTCATGAACAGATCTATACCACTCAGAAAAATAGAGCATGCCATCTCATTTCACTGAATTTGTCAGAGTATGCTCACAAGAAATAACAGGTTAAAAAAGGATGAAATTTCTGAAATCAACTAATATTTCTAAATAAAAGGTATAGATAAATGCATTTTCCTTTCAAATGGTTATATTTGTCACTCCTATGAGAGCATCTGTCACAATTTGGTAAGAACTAATTGTCCCCACTGGTTGTTTTAAAGATACCGGACTCTTTCTTGTATTCACAAGAAATCACCTTGGACTTCTAAACTATACTCTATATAGAGATTTAGTTTCCTCTGGATTTACTCTGAGACAATGAACTTCTGTTACATAAAGATTAAATAAAGACTCACTACTTATGCAAACCATGTTCCTCCTATTTCATTAAAAGTATAGACAGCTTACATGCCCTTTTAAATGAAAAACCTAGTATTGAAGAAAATGAAATTGGGCTAGATTTACCCATACGGTGGACAAATGAAGTAGTTGTTCAAGATATTAATTCATTATCTGTCAGAGAAAAGAAATTAATCTTTTATATGACGAGATTATTCATTATCTTTCCTGTGTTGTTTTAGTTGCTATGCTGTGTACTTCTAAATGATTCCCTAACAGGCCACCATACTTGGTAGTTGACAGATAGTAGAGTGCAAAAATAAGTCAAAGGAACTCAAGGAGTCCTGTAGGATACCATATCACACAATTTTTGACATCCTTACTCCATAGAGGAATAGTCACAGACTCCATGGTCTGTAGGGTACCAAGGACAAAAAAAGGATTGGAGATTTCAATTGCTGCTATGAATGTGAAATACAGTAGGGCCAGCAGTTGCAGGGACATTTTATAGGGGGAAAAGTAACAGTCATGATATAATATCATTAGCATCATTAATGTGCTTGCCAAATGACCTTAACATGCATTTGACGCAGTAAATAAACCAAATTAATTCTCTCTGATTGTTTTATGAATCTTAGAAAATGTTTTCAAATACATTTTAATTGCTTAAAGCATATCATTGACTTTTTTTGGTATTCTACTTGCACTGATTATATTGGAGCATTAAAATATTAAAAGAGTTCTAAAATAATTTTGCTTAGCTCTTGGATAGTTTGAATAATCTTGAAGTTTAGAGTGATTGGTTTTCTTTTTACATATATTGAATGACATAATGTCAGAATTCTTCTTCTCAAAGATAATCATCCCCTGCAGCACAAAAATGTTATGAATCAGAAATGAGCTGATGAAATCAAAGCTACAGAAATGATTAAGGACAGATAATCTACTAAGGAATCAAGACTATGTCCAACCACAAAAATAATGGGTCAGAAAGTCAAAAAATCAGTGAATCAAGTAGTTGTTTTGTCTGCAAATCATCAATCATCCAGTTTGAATAATTTTATCTTGATTTGCCTGCTTGTGAAACTTGATCTAAATGACTATTTGTCTACTGAATGGTACTGTTTTCTTCAACTCTGCCTGGGGTGGGGCCAAGGATTGTCATGGAAATCTACTTATGAAATTGTTGCCTTTAGAAAATATTTGCAGTGACTGGAAAAAGGGAGTAAAGGCAAGAGACTTGACCAAAGATCAAACATATCAGTGGGTTATTTGAAATACTGGGGAAAAAAAAATAGAGCAAAATTGGGAAAAATAATATGGTCTAAACATACGCAGAGAGTCTGCCTAGAATTTACATAATGAATAAGCAATTAATTTTATTTTAAAAATGAAAATTTCCCATATTAATTGATTCCATACATAAAAGTAACTCTTTTAAAGCACTAACATTGGAGAAAAAAACTTTCTTCCATAGATTTACTGCATGAGTTTTAGCCATGAACAGTTTTCCATTACTATCATTCTTTCCCATATTGGAGAAAGGTAATTTCCTCCAACTGTGAACCATGTGCCCTATAGAAACACTCAGAATATCATCTAAAATAACAATATAATATATTCAACAATGATTTAGAGTTACAAACATTTGTGTACATATGCATTATCACCAAATATAATAACCCCCAAGATGGTCACATTCATATTTGGAGTACTTCATTTTATAGGAGAAAATGAGGTATAGAAAGTTTAAATGATTTTTCCATAGTCACACTGTACTAAGACAGTATGAACTAGAATCAGATATTTTGTCTACTAATTTAGTGTGTTTTCCTCCACACTAAGCTCTTTCATGCCATATTTACATAAACTTTCTCTCAATAAAACAACAAGCAGTGATTAATCATTTATATTATATCAATTATTATGCTATATACAGGGGACATAGAAATAAATACCAAGACAAAAAAGCCCCTTTCCTCAAGGGGCTTATGCTTATATCATGTGTATATGTAAAACATGGATATGAAATGTATACTTATATACACATAATAATACACCTGCATATAGCAGTCCATATATATTCATATGTTTTTGTGAAGTAATATTCCTCCCAAAGAATTTTATATCTCAGCCTAGTTAGGATAATATCTCTAAGGAAAGCAAAACATAATTTGAATCAGAAAGCCTAGGTTCAAATTCAGATTCACCATATATTGGGGGCAAGCCACTTGATCTTGCCATAGGCAGTTCTCTAAAATTAAAGTGCAGATAAAATTATGACCTACTTTTCAAGTGAGGGACTTTCTCACCAGAGTTCTTCACATCAATGAAATCAGCTAGTGGCCAAGGGACTTCTCTGGGAATGTCCAGTTCTAACATGGATATATGGGGCCTATTTAAGTATGCCCAGTTTGTCTAACAAGGAGCCCATTATATTCCATACTATGTGGGTTGGAATAGACTCCTTTGGCTGGCAATCTGGGTCTTTTAAACTGGCAAGATGCACCCTTTGGAGCTGTGCACCTTTCTGACACCCTTTTCAACTAGAAACTTTTCAGTCACCCTTTTTCTACTTTGCTCTTTTAGGCAACTCATATTCTGTGTCCAGTATGGATGCCATGAACTGACCTCTGAGAAGTGAACTCTCCTTCTCTTACTCCTTTTTTGCCCCACCCTAAGAAATGGCCCTGGATATATTTATTTCTCTTCTGATCTGTTTATCCTCAGTTGCATAAGTGATACTCACAGGAGCAGGAGCCATAGCTAGCTTAGAGCCAAAATTGCAGACAAGATGGTGCAGCCAGTCATTCTAACACAGAATTTGGCTCTTGAACATGAAGGGGTACTAGACTTCTAACCTGAAACTGAGATCTATTAAGAAAGAAGCTGATAAACTATGGAAAATAATTCAAAATTTACATAAGGAAAAGGTAATGGTTGAAAATCATGGTGCTAAGGTTAAAATAACCATTTGTGAACTGAAAAGCTATTATAGTATTATTTCCAGTCAGGAGATCTGAGAGAGTTACTTCTCTTTTTCTCATTCAGTTTCCTCATCTGTAAATGTAGATGAGCTAGATGACCTCACAGTTCCCCTAATAAGTAACAAATTTCCATTAGGCTTTTTTTTAAGTGATAAAAGGAGAGGATTACTCTTTCATAAAAATCCCGACTACCTCTTTGAAAAAAATTAAACCTAATTATATTGTTCATTTTTTAAATGATAGATAATATTTATACTCTTCAGGGTTTGACTATTTCATAACCAAGTTGGGGGAACATACTGATGTGAATCAAGAGGTTCTTTCTTCTGATCTCTCAGCTTCTAATTCATCCTGAGTAAGTGTGTTTTCCTGTGCTTAAACTTATCTTTTTGGGACAAGTCTGAATAGAAGAAGTAAAATGGCATTATATATAACAAATGTAACTGATGTACAAATTAGATTCTAATAGAAGCAAAAAAAAAAAAAATTCTTCCTTGGTAGTCTGAGTTCTGATTTCTTCCCTCAGAATTTAGATAATTGTTCTGACTACTTCATTTCATTAAGATAAAATTGATCTTGCCAGTTTTTGTACTTTAAAAAATCTACATAATGAGAGGAGAGGTGTGATCAATAAACAGTATAGAAATAGGTCAGGGGTTAGGGGATTGGCCAATGAGGACAATGATCTCCAAGTTTCCAGCTGGCTTTAAATATAAATTCTATGAATTTTTTTACTTCTGTTATTAGTTGTGTAGAGAATAGGATGAAGGCCGTGTTACCATATTGTTATCAGCCTTGCTAATAACTAATCTGAAAGGCTGTATTCACATATATCCCAGAAGGTTTTAGGAAAGATCTGCTGAGATGGAGCCCTTAAAAAAGAGAGTTATCATCATAGAGAAGTTTCAAAGTACAAAAAAAAAATTCTTGAAGAAACAATGAGTATATATCCTAAATAAAAGAAAATTTAATAGGAGTATTATCATGGTCTTTAAGTATTTAAAGGAGTGACATGAGTAAGAAGCTTATTGTTGCATTGTCCTAGAGTACTGAAATCATTCCATTTTGCTTGTTCATAATATTCAGCTATAACAGGAATTTCACCATTGAATTAAAAGTCCTTATTGTTATATATATAGGACCCTATAATCTTGATACATGATAAAGAGGAGGGTTTTAACTCAATAAAAGGAAAAGTTTCCTAACAACTAAAGATTTTCTGAAGTGCAATGAGGCATTTAGGAATCAGTGAATTTCCCTTCCCAAAAGGTCTTCAAATAGTGAATAACCCTTGTTAGATACATTGCACAGAGGTTTCTTTAATAGGTATGATTTGGATTAGGTAAATTTTATTATTTTATGCATGACATTGAAGTATATGTTAACTAATTTTCAGTTTCATTTTGAGTTATTTTTGGCATAAGGTGAGTTTTTGTTTTTGTCCAATAAGAATCAGAGTTTCAAGTAAGTTTAAAAAGTTAAAATTGACTTCTAATGATGATCTATATATAAGAAACAGTACAAGGGAAATGAAACAGAGTGTACCACAGAAAAGATGCTAGATGTAAAGTCAGCAAACATGGATAATAATTCTGTTCCTCTTATAACTGAATACTCATTTAACTTTAGTCAAATCACTTAAATTCTTTGGGTATTGGTTTCCTTATCTATAAAATGGAGAGGGTTTGAAGAACTTGATGATGGCAGTTAAGGTCCTTGCCAGCTCCAAAGTCTATGATCAAGGAAATATATCTGGCCAGAAAAGGAGGCAAGCTGAGCAGAATAAGTGCATAGCAGTTAGGCAGCCCAAATGATATTCTAATGACCATGTTAAACACCACCCTCTTGGGGAGGTAAATAATACAAAAGGAAACCTCTGGAATATTTGGAAGACAACATATAAAGAATCTGGGGTAGAAGAAGTGGCAGGAGGAACATTTAGAAAAATCCAACAAAACCAAATTTGAATAATTTGTGATCTACAGTGGCATTAAAGAGATCAGCAATCTATTAAAGAAAAAATTAATTTTATTTAATGATTCTTTGAAGTGTTAAGATTTTTAAATTTTGAGATTTAAGCCAGTTTATTGATTCAGAATTTGTTTTAATTTTTAATGCCACTTGTGCCTGCTAAGACATTCTAAAACAATAAAATTTCTAGTAATATGAAATTTGTAAACCTTATGTAAAAATGTATTTCATACTAGTCAAAATACTGGATATGATAAAAGGTGTGTGTGTGGGAGGGATTTATGGTAAAGGCACTGTGGGAAAATAAAAACATGGATGTAATTTGTTGGCAAAAGTATGAATTGGTATAATTTCTGAAAGAAATATTAATTATGTAGAAGACCATTAAACTGCTCAAATATTTTAATCTTGTGGTTTTACCACTGAGTAAAGACTACCAAGAGATGAAAAATTGTCATAAAGCTCAAATATATCTGAAAATATTAATGGTTTCATTATTAATAGCAAAACCTAGAAACAAAGTATGCATTCATCACTTTGGTTAAACAATATTTATCCAAAGAGATTAAATAAATTGTGGCATATTAATGCAAAATAATACTATAGTGTTTTTTAAAGGTGGGGGGATACAATAAATTCAGAGAAATGTAAAATAATTTGCAGGCATCTTTTCGAAGGAAAAAAAGTAGATTCAGAAGAAAAAATACAAAATGACTACAAAATTGAAAATAAAAAAAACACTAAAGGACAAAAGAATTCAGTTAAAATGTAATGACAATGGACTGCAGGGTACTAGTTGAATATAATGCTGATTTCTCAAGAAAGAATAATGGAGTACCTTTCCTTATGTCAGTAAGATTGTTAGACTATGGAAATGTTTCAAATGGTTTTGCTAAACTGTTTTTCTTTTTACAGAAAAATAAGGATTGAAGAGCAGCTAAGTGATGCAGTGACTAGAGCACCAGTCCTGAAGTCAGGAGGACCTGAATTCAAATCTGATCTTAGATACTTAACATTTCCTAGTTGTGTGACCCTGGTCAAGTCACTTAATCCCAACTGCCTCAGCAAAAAATAAAAATAATAATTATTATTTTTAAATAGGGATTGAAATATGCATAAGACAAAACAAAACAGCAAAGATAATATTTTTATATTGTGACACTTTCTGGGCAATTGAAATTTTTAGCTAGCAAACATTATAAAGTCACATGAGTAAATGTCTAATTATGTAGCTTCAGGCATGAGAAAGAAAAGGTAGCAGACATTTTTGGGCAAGAAGCTTTTGAGGATTTAGACAGCTATTTATATCACCTATAAAGTCTACTATAACATTTTTTTTTGGCTGAAAAATTCTCACTCCTGCATTTGACATACTTGAATGAAAGGATGAATGCTTGAATGAATGGATGGATTAATGAAGAAATGAAGTCTTTCTTAAGTATTATCCAAAGCAGTATGCTAAGACATGAGGATATAACTAGAAATATAAGACAATACCTGTTCTAAAAGAATGCACATTCTAATGAGGAAGACAACATATGAGAAGTTCCAAATGCAAGTCAAATCAAAAGGTTCCATGTTTCTTGGAAAATAGCAGCAAAGGATATGATAATGACTTTTCATTACTATTTTCACTGATAAAATCATATTAGTCAAATATTGAATCACTTGACTTCTTTCAAGTCTCAGTCTATTTCAACTGCTGCAAATTTTTTTCAGTTCTCTTTAACATTAATGCCTTCCCTTTAAGATTTCCATCCCCCCAAAATTATCCTATTTATCAGGTATTTGTATATGGTTATTTATATGATGTCTTTCCCATTATACCATGAATTCCTTGCTAGTATGGATTGCTTTTTTTCTTTGTTTCCCCAGTGATTAGCACAATGACATAGTGTCATTTAACAAATGTTAGTTTTGACAGTTACAAGTATTTAGGTGAAAAAACTTTTGCTTTCTGAGTCTTCAATAAATGTAGATATAGAACCTATAGGTGCTATTATGAGGCTGCTTCTTAACAACGATTGTTTTCCAGTTCAGAGGCTTCAGGCACTCATTTGGAAGCATTATTAACACAAAATCTTTTTATGTACTGAGCTCTGAGATGTCTCCGTTAGAGTCTGAGGGGTTATGATGCTAAAGGTGGTGATGGTAGTGATTTGAGGGTTGAGAAAGGGGGATTTTCTGGGATGGAGCCAAGATGGCAGAGTAAAGCCAGTAAGCTACTGGAGTTCATCCAGTTTTCCTTAAAAACCACATGAAACCAAGTGATTGAATAGAGTCTGACAAAATGAATCCACTATCCAACTCAAGATAAACTGGAAAAGCTTCAAGAAAGTTCAGTCACACTGGGAAGTGCAGTCCAGCTCAGATAGGGTATGGAAAAACTGGTGAGAGGGTCTTAATTACAGCAAATCAGTAAAAAGATCCTCAGTTCTGGCTCAATAGAGGAGCAAATAAATGGGACAGTTTCCAGTCCCAGCTCAGAAGGCAAACTCTGGGAAATCCTGAAAGGAGCAGGCAAAGCTACCCCCTGCAAAGACAATGGGCCCCGTGCTCAAAGCCAGTGTTCTAAAACTGCACAGGAAGCTTGGCACAGCATGTCCTTTACCCCAGGAGCAGAGCTCAAGCATAAAAGTAAAAAAGAAGAAGAAGAAGAAGAAGAAGAAAAAGAAGAAGAAGAAGAAGAAGAAGAAGAAGAAGAAGAAGAAGAAGAAGAAGAAGAAGAAGAAATATCCAAAAAAGAAAGAACCTTGATCATAAAAAGCTATTATGGTAACAGGGCAAACAAAAATTCAGCATGGAACTAAAAAAGCTAGAAAAGAAAGATATCAACTCCCTCTCCCCTATTAAATGACAAATTAGAAATTCTGAAACTCAAAGGAGAGATTAATAAAATTAAAATCTAAGAAAACTATTGAACTAATAAATAAAACTATTAGTTTTATGAAAAAAAATACATAAACCTTTGGTTAATTTGATTAGAAAAATTGCCCAGATAAACAAAAGATGAAATAAATTACTTAAATAATCCCATTTTAGAAAAAGAAATTGAACAAGCATTTAATGAACTTTGTAAAAAGAAATCTCCAGGGTCAAATGGATTCACAAGTGAATTCTACCAAACATTTAAATAACAGTTAATTCCAATACTATAAAAATTATTTGAAAAAATAAGTAAGGAAGGAGTACTGCTAAATTCTTTCTGTGACACAAATATGGTACTGATTTCTAAACCAGGAAGAGCCAAAACAGAGAAAGAAAATTATAAACCAATCTCCCTAATTAGTATTGATGCAAATATTTTAAATCAAATATTAGCAAGGAGATTACAGCAATTTATCAACAAGGTAACATATTATGACCAAGTGGGATTTATACCAGGAATGCAGGTCTGGTTCAATACCAGAAAAAATATTGCCATAATTGACCACATCAATAAAAAAACCAGCACAAATAATATGATAATCTCAATAGATGTAGAAAAAGCTTTTGATAAAATACAGCAACCAATCCTATTAAAAACATTATAAAGCATAGGAACAAAAGGAGTTTTTCTTAAAATAATAAGCAATATTTACCTAAAACCAACAGCAAGCATCATTTTAAGGGACAGAAGATGAATGGCTTCCCAACAAAGATGCCCATTTTCACCACTATTCCACATTGTACTAGAAATGCTGGCTTTAGTAATAAGAAAAGAAAAAGAAATAAAAGATCTTAGAATAGACAATGAGGAAATAAAACTCCCACTCTTTGCAAATGATATGATAATATACTTAGAGAATCCTAGAACATCATCCAAAAATCTACTGGTAACAATTAATGGTTTTAGCAAAGTTGCAGAATATAAAACAAACTTACACAAAACATTGGCATTTCTATATATTACTGACAAATCCAATCAGCAAGAGTAGAAAGAGAAATTCCATTTAAAAGTACTATAGACAAAATATGAAACTTGGGAGTTTACCTGTCAAGACAAACCCAAGAATGTTATGAAAACAATTACAAAACACTTCTCACACAAAGTCAAATCAAAACAATTGGAAAAATATCAATTGCTCATGAGAAGGCTGAACTCATATAATAAAAATAACAATTCTGCCTAAATTGGTCTACATGTTCAGTGCCATACCAAATAAATTGCCAAAAATATTTTTTAGAACTAGAAAAAATAATAACAAAATTCATCTGGAAGAACTATAGGTTAAGAATATCAAGAGAATTATTGGAAAAAAATTACAAAGGATGGTGGCTTAGCAGTACCAAACCTAAAACTATATTATAAAGCAGTAGTTATCAAAACCATTTGGTACTGGCTAAGAAATAGAGTCTTACACCCGTGGTATACATAAGATATTCATGACGCAATAAACAAGACCTACAGTAATCTGATATTTGATAAACCCCCAAACTCGAGCTCCTGTAATAAAAAAACACCATGACAAAAATTACTTAGAAAACTGGAAAATAATATGTCAGAAACTTGCATGGATCTATATCTTTCACCATATAACAAAATAAGATCAAAATGAATACATGATTTGGGCATAAAAGATGATAACATAAAGAATTTAGGAAAACAAGAAACAATTTACCTATCAGATCTTTGGAGAAAGGAGGAATTTATGACCAAAGAAGAATTAGAGAACATTATAAAAGGCAAAATGTATAAATTTGATTACATTAAATTAAAAAGGGTTTGCACAAAGAAAACCAACAGAAAAAAGATTAAAAAGGAAATGCAATGCTGGGAAATAAATTGTTGCAATGTTTCTGATAAATATCTCATTTCTAAAACATATGACGAATTGTGTCACGCTTATAAGACTGTAAGTTACTCCCCAATTGATAAATTGTCAAAGCATATGAACAGACAATATTCAGGTGATGAAATTAAAACCATCTATAGTTATGTGTAAAAATGCTCTAAATAGTTATTGATTAGAAAAATGCAAATTCAATCAACTCTGAATTATGACCTCACACTTTTCAGATTAGCTAAGATATAATGATAAATGTTGGAGAGAATATGTGAAAATTGTTGGGTATTCTTGCTGGAATTGTGAAATGATCCAACCATTCTGGATAGCAATCAAGAACTATGCCCAAAGGGCTATAAAAAGGGCATACCATTTGATCCAGCAGTGCCATTACTGGGTTTAATTTCCCAAAGAAATTTTAAAGGAGGGTAAAGGACTACATGTACAAAAATGTTTGTAGCAAATCTTTTTGTCATAATAACAATTGGAAAAAGAGAAGCAGCCCATCATTTTGGGAATGGCTGAACAAGTTGTGATATATAAAGGTAATGGAATATTAGTGTTCTAGAAAAATGATCAACAAGCTGATTTTAGAAAGATCTGGAGAAATTTACGAGAATTGATACTAAACAAAACAAACAGAACAAGAATACATTGTACACAATAACAGCAAGAACGTGTGATGATCAAATATGAAAGCTTTGGTTCTTCTCAGTGATTCAAAGCAATTCTAATAGACTTTGGACAGAAAATGTGATCTCCATCCAGAAAATGAATTAAGAAGACAATGTGAATCAACACATGCTATGTTTACTTCTTTTTTTCTATTTCTTCTTTTATCTCTCCCAAAGTTTTTCTCTTTTGTTCTGATTTTTGTCTAACAGCATGATTCATAAAGCAAAGTGTACTAAAAATAAATAAATTTACTGGGAAAAAAGGGTAATTTTAAGAGGTAGTAGTAATGGTTTGACTTAATTGCCATGTGTTATCTGTTTCTATCCCACAGGGTGTTCTCCTACTTCAATTAAACTGGCTAGGCTGCCCTTCAGAAGGCAGTTGGTGGGCAGTTTAAATGATTGGTCCCTTTTTCATAGGGTTACTCCTGTGGCTAATAGCTATGAGGGCAAGGTTAAAAGCAAAAGTAGGGATCTGTGGGGTATTGCTATTCCCAGAGTTCCTATGTTTATCTAGGAAAGAAAAGACTACAAAAAAATTCCTTTTGTATCCGTATAGAAGGCAAATTGCTTTTTCTATGTAAGGATCATGCTGTTAAATTCTCCCAGGCTCTACCTTATTTTACATGTTTATTATTCAGAAACATGCATGTAAAAAGATGTTTGCTTTAATAAAAAGATTTTATTTTAAACTTTTAATAGCATTCATTTTTATAGGCTAAAATTTAACTCTTCTACCATCTTTCACATTTCAATGCCAATATAGTTTTCTATCCTTATCCTTCATACTCCCACTGTTCAGTTCCTTTGCTCTAGCCATACTAGTCAGTTGCTTATTTGTTCATCAAATCTGTTTTTTTCTAACTCTTGCCTTTGTAGTGTAATAACTCATATCTTAAAATGCCCTCTCCCTTTTTATATAATTCCTATCCATTCTTCAAGACTCAGATAAAATTCCACTTTATGTAGTCATTTCTACCTATCACAAAACAAAATGAGCACTATCTCCTCTGATATTATCTAGTAATACTCATTAAACAAATAACATTAAAGAGCAATACAAATTGCAATTTTGCACCCCTTTCTCAAATCTCATCCCATCAACCATTTCATAATAAGTATGGAGAACAATAGTAAAATATAGGAAGAACACTCAAGAGTATATAAAACAAGAATTTTGAAAACTGAGACTTCTAAAACCTGTCCTTTTGGGATCTAGTGATAATTTGATTGGATTTATACTGGCCAGTGTGATAAAAAAGACATTGATAGCATGACATAAAGCTTCAGGCTATTCCTATTCAGAATTGTCCTGTTGATAATTTTCCAAGTCTAGTGCTATTTATTTATCTCTGATACCAAAAGAAAGTAAGATACATTGGAAAAAAAATAAATACCAATTGCCTACCCACAAGAACTTATGCATATATCCTTGGATCTAGCAATGCCATTGACCAAAGATTTTTTTTTTTAAAGTAAGGGAACTTTTTATACAGAAATAATGATGCCAGTTCTTTTCTCAGGACAAGGAGTTGGAAGTTTGGAGGATTCCATATAGTTGAGGAATAGCTAAATAAATGGTGATTGTTTTGAAATATATTGTGCTGTTAGAAATGATGAACAAGATGCTTCCAGAAAAATCTGTAAAGATTTCCATGAGGTCATGTAAAGTAAAATGTACTGTATACAATATAACAATAATATTATTTGTTGATCAGCTATGAATCATTTGTGACCAAGGACAATCTGAAGGAATTATGATGAAAAATGTTATCAATACCTAGAGAAAGAATTGATTATGTCTGAATACAGATTGAAGCATACTGTTTCATTTTTATTTAATATTTTCCCACAATTACATTAATTTTTTCATATGTTTTTATGATTCTTGAATTCCAGGTTCATCCCCTTGTCCCCATGCACAATTAAGAAACCGCATGTGAAGTTATGTAAAAGAATTCCATAAAAGTCAAATTGTAAAAGAAAACATAGATCTCCCACTCTAATAAAATAAAAAGTCTCAAGAAAAATTAAGTTAAAAATAAAGAGAGATAGAGAAATAGACAGTGCTTTGTTCTGTATTCAGACTCAATCAATTCCTTCTCTGGCTATGGAAAGGATTTTTCAGAAGTCCTTCAGAGTAGTTGTGAATGATAGTACTACTGAGAATAACAAAATAATTACTTTCGGTTATTACAATAAAATTGTTATTATTTTATATATCATATATATTTTGTTCATGGAAGACTTTCCAGGTTTCATTTTGTTTTTCCTGAGAGCCTCCTGCTTATCATTTCCCAGGGAACAATAATATTTCATCAGAGAAATTTGCTTCAAATATTTTTTGTACTTACTGTTGCTAATTGTATTTCCCACACACACATTTATTCCCTGTTTCCTTTTACCCTGTCCCTCCTCAAAAGTGTTTTTTGCTACTGACCACTCTCTCCCTAATATGCCCTCTCATTTGTCACTCACCCCCTTCCCATCCATTTCCCTCCTTTTTTTCCTGAAGGATAAGATGAATTTCTATTTTCCCATGAAGTATATATATTATTTCCTATTTGAGCCAATTCTAATAAGAGTAAGTTTCAGTGAATCATGTTCTCTTCTCACTCATTCACTCTACTGTAATGGAGTAATAGCATTTTCTTGCATCTTTTTTATAGCAGATAACTTGTACCATTCCATTTCTCCCTTTCCCTTTATCCCAGAACATTCATCATTCACTACTTAATTTTATCATTTAAAAAAAGATATTATCCCTTCATATTCAACTCATACCCATATCCTCTGTCTAAATATACTCCTTCTAAGTTCCATAATAATGAGAACATCCTAATGAGTTATAAGTATTATCCTCCATGTAGGAATGTAAACAGATGAACCTTATTAAGTCACTTATGATGGCACTTTCCTGACTACCCCTTTATGCTTCTCCAGGGGCTTGTATTTAAAAATCAAATTTTCCAATCAGTTCTGGTCTTTTCCATCACTAATGTTTGAAAATCATCTATTTCACTGAATGACCATCTTTTCCTCTGAAGGATTATACTCGGTCTTGCTGGGTAGGTGATTGTTGGTTGCAATCCTAGCTGCATTGCTCTCTGGAATATCATATTTCAAATCCTCCAGTCCTTTAATGTTGACACTTCGAGATCTTGTGTTATCCTTACTGTGGCTCCACTATACTTAAATTGTTTCTTTATGAATGTTTACAATATTTTTTGACTTGGGAGTAATTTAGCTACAATATTCCTGGGAGTTTTTATTTTGGGATCTCTTTTAGGAAGTGATTGGTGATTACTTCAATTTCTATTTTATTCTCTAGTCTAGAAACTCAGGACAATTTCCCTTGATAATTCCTTGAAAATGTTCTTTTTTGATGATGAGTTTCAGGTAGATCAGTAATTTGAAAATTATCTCTCCTGGATCTATTTCCCATGTCAGTTGTTTTTCCAGTAAGATTTCACTTTTTTTTTCTATTTTTCATTTTTTGTTTTGCTTTATTTTATCTTGATTTCTCATGAATTCATTAGTTTCCATTTGCTCAATTCTATTTTTAAGGAATTATTTTCTTCAGTGAGATTTTGTACCTCCTTTCCAAATTGGTCAATTTTAATTCTTAAGGCATTCTTCTCTTCATTAGCTTTTTGTATTTCCTTTTTTCCCCTTTCTCTCTCAGTTTTTCCCCTATTTTTTCCTCTATCTCTCTTACTTGATTTTCAAAGTCCCTTTTGAGTTTTTCCATGGTCCGAGCCCAATTCTTATTGTTTTTGGAAGTTATGGATGTAGAAGCTTGGAGTTTGTTATCATCTTCTGAATGTGTGCTTTGTTTCTCCTTGTCATCATAATAACTTTTAATGGTTAGAAACTTTTTTTCAGCTCATTTTCCTAGCTTATTACTCAGCTTTTAACTCTATGTTAAAGTAGGACCCTGTTCCCAGTGCACAGTGGGCACTGTCCCAAGCTACAGGGATTTTGTGCAGTTGCTTTGAGAAATCCTTCTAGGAATCTGACCTCTCTTTTCTGCCCTGAACTTGTCTGGTGTTTCCCTGCCCCCCTATACCTGTAAGATTTAATGTATTGGCCTGAGCTGGAACTCTGCTGACCAGGACTGCATTGCAACTCCCACCCCATTGCCACGGACCCTCTCCAATGGCCATATGAGTTCAAGCTGGAGCTCCTGGGCTGAAAAATCCAGAAGCCTCCAGCACTGCTACTGATTCAGAGGTCTCATTTTACTGACCCTGGGGTATAAATTGACTCTGATGTGATAACATCAAAGAAAAGACATTAAGGGATTATACTGGAAAAAGAGGAGAGAGGAGATAAATGGATTCGTTCACATCAATGTCCCACTTTTCCCACATCCCCTCCAAGATTCATTATTATTTTTTCCTGTCATCTTAGCCAATCTGACAGGTGTGTAGTGGTATCTCAGAGTTGTCTTAATTTGCATTTCTCTGATCAATAATGATTTGGAACACTCTTTCATATGAGTGGTAATAGTTTCAATTTCATCATCTGAAAAGTGTCTGTTCATATCCTTTGACCATTTATCAATTGGAAAGTGGCTTGATTTCTTATAAATTAGAATCAGTTCTCTATATATTTTGGAAATGAGGCCTTTATCAGAACCTTTAACGGTAAGGATGTTTTCCCAGTTTGTTGCTTCCCTTCTAATCTTGTTTGCATTAGTTTTGTTTGTACAAAGGCTTTTTTGATGTAATCAAAATTTTCTATTTTATGATTAGTAATGGTCTCTAGTTCATCTTTGGTCACAAATTTCTTTCTCCTCCACAAGTCTGAGAGATAAACTATCCTATATTCCTCTAATTTATTTATAATCTCGTTCTTTATGCCTAGGTCATGGACCCATTTTGATCTTATCTTGGTATATGGTGTTAAGTGTGGGTCCATGCCTAATTTCTGACATACTAATTTCCAGTTATCCCAGCAGTTTTTATCAAATAATGAATTCTTATCCCAAAAGTTAGGATCTTTGGGTTTGTCAAACACTAGATTGCTATAGTTGACTATTCTGTCTTGTGAACCTATCCTTTTCCACTGATCAACTACTCTATTTCTTAGCCAATACCAAATGGTTTTGGTGACTGCTGCTTTATAATATAATTTTAGATCAGGTACAGCTAGGCCATCTTCATTTGATTTTTTTTTTCATTAATTCCCTTGAGATTCTCGACTTTTTATTGTTCCATATGAATTTTGTTGTTATTTTTTCTAGATCATTAAAATATTTTCTTGGAAGTCTGATTGGTATAGCACTAAATAAATAGATTAGTTTAGAGATTATTGTCATCTTTATTATATTTGCTCGGCCTATCCAAGAGCACTTAATATTTTTCCAGTTATTTAAGTCTGACTTTATTTGTGTGGAGACTTTTTTGTAATTTTGCTCATATAATTCCTGACTTTCCTTTGGTAGATAGATTCCCAAATATTTTATGCTATCAACAGTTATTTTGAATGGAATTTCTCTTTGTATCTCTTGCTGTTGGATTTTGTTGGTGATGTATAATAATGCTGAGGATTTATGGGGATTTATTTTGTATTTTGCCACTTTGCTAAAATTATGAATTATTTCTAATAGCTTTTTAGTAGAATCTCTGGGGTTCTCTAGGTATACCATCATATCATCTGCAAAGAGTGATAGTTTGGTTTCTTCATTGCCTACTCTAATTCCTTTAATATCTACTAATTTTCCTAATATTGATCCAGCCCTACATTTCTGGTATAAATCCTATTTGGTCATGGTGTATTATTCCTGGAGATAATTTTCTGAAATCTTTTTGTTAAGAATTTATTTAAGATTTTTGCATTGATGTTCATTAGGGAGATTGGTCTATAATTGTCTTTCTCTGTTTTTATCCTACTTGGTTTAGATATCAGTACCATGTCTGTGTCATAAAAGGAATTTGGTAAGAGTTCTTCATTCCCTACTTTTTCAAATTGTTTATATAGTATTGAAGTTAATTGTTCTTTAAATGTTTGGTAGAGTTCACATGTAAATCCATCTGGTCCTGAGGATTTTTCTTAGGGAGTTGATTAATAGTTTGTCTATTTCTTTTTCTAAAATGGGATTATTTAAGCAATTTATTTCCCCTTCTGCTAATCTGGGTAACCTATATTTTTGTAGGTATTCCTCCATTTCACTTAGTTTATCAAATTTATTGTTGTAAAATTGGGCGATGTAACTCCTAATTATTGCTCTGATTTCCTCTTCATTAGTGGAATGTTCTTGCCTTTCATTTTTAAGACTAACAATTTTATTTTCCTCTTTCCTTTTTCTAATCAAATTAACTAAAGGTTTATTTATTTTGTTTTTTTTTTTCATAAAACCAGCTCTTAGTTTTATTTATTAATTTAATTTTTTTTTTTTTTACTTTCAATTTTATTAATCTCTCCTTTTATTTTTGGAATTTCAAGTTTGGTACTTAATTGGGGTTTTTAATTTGTTCTTTCCCTTGCTTTTGTAGTTTTAAGCCCAATTCACTGATCTTTTCTTTCTCTATTTTATACAAGTAAGCCTCTAGAAACATAAAATTTCCCCTTATGTCTCATTATTGTCATTTTCTTGGGTGAAGTTATTAATTATGTCTATGATTTGCTGTTTCACGCATTCATTCTTTAGGATGAGATTATTTAATTTCCAATTACTTTTTGGTCTACTTTCCCCTGGCTTTTTATTGAGTGTAATTTTTATTGCGTTGTGATCTGAGAAGGATGCATTTACTATTTCTGAGTTTCTTCATTTGATTTTGAGGTCTTTATGTCCTAAGAGATGGTCAGTTTTTGTATAGGTGCCATGAACTGCTGAGATAAAAGTGTACTCCTTTCTGTCTTCATTCAATTTTCTCCAAAGGTCTAGCATACCTAACTTTTCTAAAATCCTATTTACCTCTTCAACTTCTTTCTTATTTATTCTGTGGTTTGATTTATCTAGTTCTGAGAGAGCAAGATTGAGATCTCCCATGATTATAGTTTTGCTGTCTATTTCTTCTTGCAACTCTCTTAACTTCTGTTTTAGATATTTAAATGCTATACCACTTGGTGCATATATGTTTCATATTGATATTTCTTCATTATCTATGGTACCCTTTAGCAAGATATAGTTTCCTTCCTTATCTTTTTTAATTAATTCCTTAATCTCTTTTTAATTAAAAAGCAATTTTTCTTTTTCTTGATCTGAGATCAAAATGGCTAACCTTGTTTGTTTGTTTGTTTGTTTGTTTTACTTCACCTGAAGCACAATAGATTGTGCTTCAGGCTTTTGCCTTTACTCTGTATGTATCTCTTTGCTTTAAATGTGTTTCATATAAACAACATATTGTAGGATTTCGACTTTTAATCCAGTCTGCTATCTGTTTCTTCTTTTGAATAAAATTTTCAAACAAAGAAATTAAAGCCATCTATAGTTACATAAAAATGATCCAAATGATTATAGATTAGAGTAATGAAAATTAAAACAATTCTGAGGTATCACCTCACACCTCTCATATTTGCTAAGATGACAAGAAAAGATAATAATAAATGTGGGAGGGGATATATAAAAACTGGACATAAATATATTGTTGGTGGAGTTATGACATTATCTAGTCATTCTTGTGAGCACTTTGCAACTATGCCCAAAGAGCTATAAAACTGTGTATACCCTTTGATTCAGCAATGCCTCTACTGTGTCTATATCCCAAAGAAATCATAAAAGGGGGAAAGAGACCCACATGTGTAAAAATTTTTGTAGCAGCCTTTCTTTTGGTGACAAAGAATTGGAAAATGACTAGATGCTCATCATTTGGGGAATGGCTAAACAAGTTATGGTATATTAAAAATAAATGATGAACAGATTGATTTTAGAAAAGCTTAGAATGAACTGATGCTGAGCAAAACAAGCAAAACTGGAAATACAATGTACCCAATTTCATTAAGATTGTTCAATAATCAACTATTATATTCTTGGTTCATTTTTGGCTCAGTGATTCATGGCAATCCCAATAAACTTTGGATAGAAAACACCATTTTTATCCAGTGAGAGAAATATGGAGACAATATAAATCAACACATGTTATGTTTAGTTTTTTTTTCACTCATACTTTTTCCCTTTTGTTCTGATTTTTCTCTCCCAACATGATATACAAGGAAATGTTTTTTAATGAATATACATGTATAACCAAAAATGTTTTACATATAATTGAAGAAAATTAAAAATTTTAAAATAAAATAAAATAATTAAAAATAAAAAATAGGAAATTATAAAAATAGAAGTCAGAGCAATGTCACAGATAAAACCATAGTTTTCTCTCTTCTTTTCATATATAACAATTTAAGAGAAAATATTTTAATATAAAAATAATTTAATAGATTAATAGCAAATCCTTATTATATCAACTGTATGACATGAAAAGCTTTTTGAAGTATAATGATCTAGCAAAAGAAACCAAAATCCAGGGGCAAGTATGAAGGATGATAAGGTCCATTGCATCTCTGTAGTCATGTATAATTTTGGAATTGCCTTGAGGCTGTTTCAAGAGGTTGTGTAGGTTAACTTTATTTTTCAACCCTCTTATTCAACTGCATAAAAACATAAACAGTTTTCTTTGTCTCCTTATGTAATTCTCCAAAGAAGTTTATACATTAAGAATAATGGTATATAGCAATTTGTTCCAGAACTGTCCTCATATGACCACATGAAAATAAAGAAGAGATGAAAATGATCTAATAATGATCATGTACCTTTGTATAGCAGTTTGGCATTTATAAAATGTTGTACATTCATTTTTTCATTTATTTCTCACAAGAATTATACAAGGGAAATGCAGTTTGTATTACTATTAACGGATAAAGAAATAGGTTCAAAGATAGTGTCAGATTGTATATGAAGCCAAGTTTCCCTGAAGAGAACACTAGTCACTCTATTGCAATGACTGTTTTAAATTCTTTGTCTGCAATGTTCATTTAGCACTGGTTGTTGTGCAGTCTTTTGTGTCCAGCTTTTTGTGACCCCATTTGGAGTTTTCTTGACAGAAATACTAAAGTGGCTTGCTGTTTCTTGTACAGCTTATTTTACAGATGAGGAAACTGAGGCAAAAAAGGTTAAATTACTTATCCAAAGTTACACAAATTACAAATATCTGAGGCCAGATTTCAAAACAGAAATATGAGTCTTCCTGACTTCAGGTCCAATGTTCTAATCATTGTACTACCCAACTGCCCTTTTCACACTCATCTTCACCTTTACTTATTTTATTTCTCCAGTGAAATTGTGAGCTTCGTGAAGGGAAGGATCAAAGAATCATAAATGTAGATCTGAAAGGGAATTTAGGGATAGTTCATATTCTTTCATTTTATAGATGAGTTAACATTTATTCAGAGATTGAATCATTTGCCTAAGGTAACAGAGGTAGTAAAAGGTAGAGCCAGACATTATAATCCTCTAACTCTATATTTAGGATTCATCCCTTGTACCATTGTGTTTACATATGGACATAGTGATCACATATGGACTTAGAAGCAGCCACTTCATATTTCTTTGTATTTAAACTATTTTCTATGCCTAAAAAGATATTGTGCCTATTCTGAGAACTTAATCTAAATGTGCTAGTTGACTGAAGTTAAATTTATCATGAGTTTGACCCAAGGAAGAAAAGTCCTTAATGTATATCATAATGATGGCATCTGATCTGGCAAAAGAACTGTGATAAAATAACAACACCAGGAACTTGGGAAGAATATATTAACATGTTTCTACTTTTTGAGAATATCCTCAGGGACTGTTTTAGGTTTCCCACACATCTGTTCACATTTCATAGATTCACAGAATGTTAGAGGAGGAAGGGACTTTAGGGATCACCCAGTCCAAACCACTCATTTTATAAATGAAGAAACAGAGTTTCAGAGAAGTACAGAGACTTCTTGAAGGTCACAGGTTGCTATAAAGTAACTTAACAAAAAGTTCTAAAAATAAATAAACATGGAAAATGAGAAGGCAAGAAAAGGGAAGAAAAAATATGTTTTCTTCCAACTAGACAGCAACTAAGCATTTTGTACATGGCCATTTAGGATGATCATACATGCAACTGTGTTTTCTTTATTTAAGAAAAATCTTTACAAAGAATGGTGTGAGAGGGAGCATATAATTAACCATTTAAATATATTACAATTTTTTTTGGAGATAGGTTAGGTTTTTTTTGTTTTCTAAGGAGCTATCAATCTAAGTAAAGAGGAATTTATCACCAGTAACCTGAGCACTTAATAATGGAAGTTGTTGGTTTCTTTTATTTTACCACAGGCACACACAAAACAAAACAAAACAAAATACAAAATGCTTCTAGATCCTTTGCAGCCCCTTTCATTATCTTTATAGTTAGTAGAGTACTAGTGAGAAAATGATGAAAAAAGTAATAAGAATAATACCATTTTTAGAACATTCATAAGTATTCATTTGAATATTGTCATAGTAAATGTGAAATCTTTGTCCAAAAGACAAAAAGGTAGAGGAACTAAAACATAGCAATCTAACATTATTGTTATAAATAAAATACAAAGAAATATGGAATTTGCAGGTAAATGGAAAGATGGCTCATGAGTATTCCTTATTGGTAGACCAGGAATTTGGTAGTATGGATGTTAAGCATCAAAGGCAAAAAACAGCACTATTTCTTGGGTTATTTGGTATTCATATGATATGGAACTAAAAGCAAGAATTTTCACAAAGACCAACATAAAAAAATCACCACTTGGAACTTCTCATCAAAATGGCAACTTGAAGTTTAATCCGTGAGTGTCTATTTCTATATCTATAGTTATATCTATTTCATTTATACCTCTATGTACCTATGCATGCATATACCTATATATGTATATGTGTACATATTTTTGTGTTTATATTGTATTTATATGAATACACATACATATATGGTGGGGAAAGACAGTACAGTTGACCAAGAAGTTGGGCACAGAATGAGAACAAAAAAGTGATTTTGATTATTTTGAGGAAATGGCAATATTCCTTTAAGAAGCACAACATCGTATGATAGCAAAGGTAATCTACTTAGTAGTCACAATAAATGAGTTTTTCTGTAGTGTTATGAGATGAATATTATAAAGAGGGCCATGGAAGACATGTAGTAGGAGTTGGCTGCAAAGAGCAACTATTTAGAAGAACAAATGTAAAATATATATTGGGGGAAATATGATGAAGAGAGAAGAAAGGCTGCCGTAACAAGTGGAAATTCAAAGTGTTCCACTGGTAAACTCTGTGTGCCAGAAGAAACAATGGAATATTGGATGGATATATTATATATAATATTATATATATATGTATATATAATTATAGGAGGATATGGAAAGGACTCACAGTCTCTACAGGCATTAGTGGGTTTCAGTTTATCCCATTAAAGGCTATTCTCATCACAAATCCTATTGAGATGGAGAATAATCCTTCTTTTAGATGAAACATTTTAGGTGAATTTTAAGAAAATTAATTTAACAATGACAGTACTATTAAATAATAAAAGGAATATTTAATCCTCTTCAGATGATAATCTTGTTTATTGGGAACAGGGGTATAGCACATAAATTTTTCATCAGAATGGTAAAATTTAAATTTTATTTCCATACCTTTTAACATATAGTGCTACAAATTGTTTAAATGCTCTGTTTAATTCTGAGAACAACCCTTTAATGAGGTTAACATTATAGTTAATGTTTTCTCCATTTTACAGATTTTTTAAAAAGGGATTAGAGAAGTTAGGATACTTACAATCAAATAGTAAGCATGAGAAGATGGATTTGAACATAGAAATTTCCTCATTGCAAACTTGGGATTATCTATACTATAGCATTTTCCAGGGTCAATATATCCATATAATTTCCTATCACCTTTGTCTTTTGTATAAGAGAGAAATAAATTTTAGAATATGATTAATCCTACTTTACATTTCTTCTGATAAGATCACAGCATAGATAATATAATCATGTTCTTCTTAGATGGATAGATAGATAGATAGATACAGAAAGAATATATATATATATATTAGACATGGAAATATTTATGCTTCTGAGATAATTTAGACATTGCCCATTAATTGAAGAAATTGGAGTCCTGGGTGAAACTGAATTATATATTTTCATTATTTATTCACTAAAAAGGAAAAGAAAAAATTTTCTATTAGCAAGTGATTAAGGGAAATGAGGAAAAAAGACACAACAGACAATCCAATGCATGAAAGGAAATGAGAAAGTACTTGATATGTGTATATAATAGCTACAAGAGAAAGCATATTTCACAAGCACCTACAGAAAACAAACTTGATTTACACATAATTTTGCAAATGTTTTCATTTGTGATACAAAACACTGATGTGAAATGCAAAAATTCTTCACTGTAAATGTTACAAAACTTTATGGTTTCCCATCTCTTCATTGAAACTAAATAGACCATTTGACGTTAAACAATTAATCTATTATTCCTGTCACTAATAGATTTCTCCCCTAAGTCTTCACTGATTGAATAAAATTAAAATTATTCACATCAAGCTGCAAGCTTGATATAGACATATTTTTCATAGACAAATTTTCATTCACTTTTGTGCTTCAATTTTGATCATTGTTTTGATCCCAATTTGCTTTTATTCTTTTTACTTAACCCTTCTTAATTTTTCTACTTCCTTTATCTCTCTTTTGAGGGAAATTGGAAGGTAATAAGTGCAATTCCCTCAAAAATCTTCTCTTGTCAAAGGAGAATGAGTCCTAATAGTAATGTTTTAATAATTAAATAGAGTGAATTGGTGAACATTATGAGAAATAATAACTTTTACTCTATTTTTAACTTAATAATTTTCAAATTTATTGTCACTTGTTCTTAAAATAGGTGTTATAGTTATTAGCATGGTTAAATAATTATTTTTAGTTTGTTAGTAGTAGTATTGTTAAATAAATATTGTTAAATAATTTGGTATGTAGATATTGTAGTTATTTTTGCTGTTATTATCGTTTTATAGATAAGGAAACTGAGGGTCAATAGTGACCATAAAATTGTATAAGCTTGCAAGCTAGTAAAATGTTGAATTCCAATTCAGAGTCTTAATCCTGAAAGTCATGCATGTTATCTTATTCCATAGTGCTTCATATGTTTAAAAATTGTTTTGGGTCCAATTGGCATTTTCTACCACATTGCAAAGTGCATAAATCAGAAGAAGAAACAGAGAAAAAGGAGAAAATAATTGAATTTACTGTGTGGAACATAAACCTTCAGCATTTGTCAAAAGAAAAAATATACATATTGAATTAGAAAGCCATACAATGAAATGATTTATTTTTGCTTCTTTTATTAATCAACTAATACACATTTATATCCTTATGTACATGCACTGTTATAATAATCATTTAAAACAAACACATTTGGGAGATGCCAAAATGGCATAGTAAATCCAGGGATTCACTGGAGCTCTCCCCCAAACCCCTCCAAATAACTTTAAATAATGACTCTAAACAAATTTTAGAGTGTCAAAATTTACAATAGGATGGAGTGAGACAATTTAGAAGATCTGCAGAAAAGATCTGTTGCACCAGGGTGGGATTAGAGCACAATAGTCACACAGGCTGTGTCAGGGTATGGTAGCAGTAGGAATGGCAAGAGCAGTTATATATTGCAAATGTGGCAGCTTCTGGAGGTCTTAGCCTATAATAAGAGGAATGAATAGCCCCTCAGAAGACTACAAGGGTCTCTGTTGGACTGAGAGAAGATTTTGTGCTAACTCACAGTATGAGTCACTAGAAGAATTTCTGCAAACAGGTGAATAAAACCCTGGAAGATTATGACAATGCACCTTCTACCCTGGAAAAAGAGCCCTACATTAACAAAAAGTTAAAATCCAATTAATACTTGGGGAAATAAGAAAATAATAGAAAGGCTCTGACTATAAAAAGTTACTATGGTGATAAGGAAGATCCATGATTTAAAGAAAATAACAAAAACAAAATTCCTACATCCAAAGACTCCAAGAAAAATAGATATTGGGCTCAGGTCTTGGAAAAAATCAAAAAGGATTTTAAAAATCAAGTAAGAAGTAGAGGAGAAATGGGAAAATAAATGAGAGTGATGCAAAAGGAAGTACAAATAGCTAATGAGAAGAAAAATATCTGAGATAGCAAAATTGACAAAATGGAAAAGGAGGTACATTCCTTAAATAATTCCTTAAAAATAGAATTGAACAAATGGAAGCTAAGGACTTTATATAAAATCAAGACACAATGACACAAAACTAATAAAAGAAAAAAATAAAAGAAAAATGTGAAATATCTCATTGGAAAAAACAAATGGCTGGGGAAATAGATCCAGGAGAGATAGTTTTAAAATTATTGATATACGTGAAATCCATGATTAAAAATAATATAAATATCATATTTTAAAGAAATTATCAAGAAAAATGTTCTGATATTTAGAACTAGATAATAAATTAGAAATTGAAAGAATCCACCAATCACCATCTGAGAGGTCCCAAAATATAAACTCCCAGAAATATTATGGCCAAATTCTTGAATTATCAGGCTAAGGAGAAAATATTACAAGCATTCAGAAAGAAAAAAAAAACATGTAAGTTATGGTGGAATTATAGTAATCAAAAAACAAAATATAACACTTTCTATGCTGAAGGATCAGAAAGGTTGGAATATAATATTCCAAGAGCAAACAAGTTAGAATTACAACCAAAATCTACCTACAAAAACTGAATAAATTTTTCAGGGGAAAGGTGGATATTCAATGAATTAGAGGACTTTCAAAAATTCATGATGAAAAGACCAGAACAGAATATAAATTTTGATTTTCAAATACAGAACTTAAGTGAATCATAAAGGGATAATCAGAAAAGGGAAATCATAAGGGACTTAACATAGGTTAATCTGTTTACATGCCTACATAGGAAAATGATACTTGTAATCATTAAAAACTTTCTCATTATTAGTTCAGTCAAATATAGTCTATGTAGATAGAGAGCACAGGTATGACTTGAATAGAAAGAGATAATATCTAAAAAAACTAAAACTAAGGGGTGAGAGAGAAATATACTGGGAGATAGTGGAAGGGAAAGGGGGAATGACATAAATTATCTTCCATAAAAGAGGCAAGAAAGTTTTTTATTGTAGAGGATAAGAGGGGGATAGGAGAAGTATGAGTGAACTTTATTCTTATCATATTTAGCTCAAAGAGGAAATAATATACACACCCAATATGGGTATAGAAATCTATCTTACCTTCCAGAAAAAAAAGGAAGAGGATATAAGAAGGAGGGAGGATAATAGAAGAAAAAGTCAGAAGTTCCTCTTGAGAGGAACAAGGTGGAAGAAGAGACAGAATAGAATAAAAAGGCAAAAAATAGTTGAGGAGTAATTGTGAAAAGAATTTTAAATCAAGCTTGTCTCATGAAGGCCTCATTTCTCAAATGTATAGGAACCCAAATAAAATTTACAAAAAAAGAGTGATCCCCCTTTTTATAAGAGATCTAAAAATATCATCTATGCCCAAGGGCTATAACATCAAGCATACCCTTTATCCTCACAATACCAATAGTAGGCCTGTGTAACAAAAGAGATTTTTTAAAAGGAAAAGGACTTATATGTACAAAAACATTTACAGTAGCTCTTTTCTCAGGGAAAAGAATGGGAAATTAAGGGAATTAAATGGGGAATGGCTGAATAAATTGTGATTATGTGATTATGCTGGACTAGTTCTATAAAAAATGATGAGCAGGATGCTCTCAGATAGATATATCTGAAAAGTCCTTCATGAACTCATGTAAAGTGAAATATACAGTGTACTACATAAAGTAATAGCGTTGCTGTTTCCTGGGATGATTTGCTGTGAAAGATCTTGCTGTTCTCAGCAATACAATGATCCAAGACTTCTCTGAAAGACTTATGAAAAAAATATATGCAAACTCAGAGAAAGAACTGATTGTGTCTTAGTTCATATTGAAGCGAACTTTTTTGCTTTATTTTTGATGTTTTCTTTTGGAGGGGGAAATCTATGTTTCTTTTACAATATGACATATAAATGTTTTGTTTGCCTAATTTCATTTGTTCCTTCTCAATGGAGTTTTAGAGGAGCTGAAGGAACAGAGAATATCTGGGGGAGGGGAGGAAATTTTACATATACCCTGAAAAACAAAATATAGAAAAACCTGAAAAACTCCTTGAAATTAAAACATTGTTGTGTTAAAGCTAGAGCTTTCACAGATTGGGTATATATATCACTGCATTTGCTCCTTTGGGTCAAACCATTCTCAAACACCAAGCCTGGTTTAACAAAAATGATGGGGAAATTCAGAACTGCTAAATTAAAATGAGACTTCCACAGGGTGTACCAGTAGGATATTTCATCCATCTCTAAGAAGGTAGCATTCAATTCCATCAAAAGTAAAGTTTCCAATTGAAATTTAGAGAGATGCAGGATTCTTGACTCAGTAAGAAGGCAAATGAAATTCAGTTTTATGTTGATAGTAACAATCCAATTCACTTTTATGATGTATTAAAGGCTATTTATGTACCAAAGACCTATGGCATGTCTCTGTTACTAAGTACTGATGGAGTAACATTAATTAGTGATAAGGACATGATCTTTGAAAGATGGACTAAACATTTCCATAATGTTCTTGACAGATCTTTATCAATCAATGCTGAAGTCACTGACAATTTATTTCAGGTGATATAGTCACTCCCTAGATGAAGTCCAACTGAAGAAGAGGTTTTGAATGTCATTAAGTTACTTTTGTGTGACAAAGTACCTGGGGATGACTTTATTTCAGTTGAGATTTACAAGGTAAGGAGTCCAATGTCAAACAAAAGCTGACTGAAATTTTCCAGATTATATAGCAAGAAGAAGTTATGCCCTAACAGTTCAAGAATGCCTTCCTTGTCCATCTCTATAAAGACAAAGAGAATAGATTGTCCTGTGACAATCACGGGGAAATTTTTCTCTTAGTCATTGCTGGAAAGATTCTTATCCGAGTCCTATTTAATAGGCTGATCTTATATCTGGCAGAAGGTTTTCTACCTGAGAGCCAGTGTGGCATCTGAAGGGGCAACAAAGAATTGCGATGAAATTTGCTGTCAGATAACTCCAGGAAAGACTCCAGGAGCAGAACAGAGGTCTGTATACCACATTTGTAGTTCTGACCATACAGTCTTTGAAATTGTTAGTCCCAAGGACTATTATTATCAAATTATGTCAAATTTTGGTTGCCTAGAGAAGTTTATCAATATAATGATTCAATTTCATGTTAGTATATTTGCCCATTCTAAACAATGTTCAGTGTTCTCAAGCTTTCCCAGTCATCATTGAAATTACTCGTTGCTCCTATGTTTTTTACCATATTATTTTCAGTCATATTGTCAAATGTCTTCAATGAGGACATTAAAGATGACATTATAGTCATCTACCACATCAAAGGTAATTTCTTCAATTTGAAAAGGCTATAAACCAAAACTAAAATGGGAACAGTGTTAGTGCATATTTTTTTTGTTTGGTGTTGATTGTGCATTCAGTGCAGTCTCCAAAGCTGAGATGCAACAGAGCAAGTATCAGTTCCTTGCTGCTTGTGCTAATTTTAGACTAACAATTAACACCAAGAGAACACAGGTACTCCATCAGCCAGCATCACACCATCCTTATATTGAACCATCAGTTACAGCAAATTTGAATACTGTGGGTAAGTCCCCTTACTTTTGCAGTATACTTTTCAGTGATGTACACACTGATAATGAGGTTGATACACACATTACCAGAGCTAGCTCAATGTTTGGGAGGCTCTAAAGAAACGTATGGGAGAGGAGATATTAGACTGACTACAAGACTGAAAGTCTACAGAGTCATTGGGCTGACCTCAATTTTGTAAGCCTATGAAACCTACACATTATACCAGTGTCCTGCCGAGAAAATGAAATACTTCCATTTGAATTCTCTTAGGAATATTCTGAAGATCACCTGGCAGGATAATAGATGAGACTCTGAAATCCTTTCTCAAACTAAACTGTCAAACATTACAACTCCACTGCAGAAATGCAGTTCCCTTGGGCTGGTCACATTGATTAAATGCCAATTGTGTGCTTGCCAAAAAGATTTTTTTATGGCGGTCTTAAACAGGGCAAATGCTCACAAGGTGGTCAGAAAAGTGATACAAAGACACTCTCAAGGTCTCTTAAGAACTTTACAATTGATATGGGAGACACTGGCATAGGACCACTAAGCATGCCGTGCCCTTATTAGAGAAGGTGCTGTGCTCCATGAGCAAAGAATTGAACTAACTCAGAAGTAATGAAATACTCAGAGAACCCACCCTAGATATTCATAGAGATTATTTGTTTCCAACCTGAGACAGAGCATTTCAAGCTCATATATCAGATCAGCCACAGTCAGACACACTAAGTCAACTCATAGTGATTCCATTTTTGTTCTTTTCAAGAATGAAGGACAACAAACAGCCAAATGTTATAATTACTTATTTAAAACTGTCAAACTCCCTGAAATTAAAACATTGCTATGTGTTGACACAGCTAGAATAAGCTAAATGTGTATGTGCCTGTACACATATGTGTTTATGTATATCATCAGCTAGATTGTCATTGCCTTAATGCTAATTCTCATTCATCCATCTAGCACTGTTTTGTATATAATAGATACTCAATAGATGTTTGGGGGAGGAGGAGAAGAATTTGAGGAAATAGTGCAAATAATGTAAAACACAAATATTTTATTATAAAAGGATTGGTCTTTCTGAACTTCAATTTTGTTGGGGTAAGGGAAGAAAGAAAAGGAGAGTAATCTGGATCACTTATTTCATGAATACAAGGAACTCCTTTGCAAGAAATTTCTCTACCAAGTAAAATTATTACTTTCTCTATAATTTTATTATTAGAGAGTTTTCTGAGACACTAGTATATTAAGTGACATGCCCACAGTCACTTAGTCAGTACTGTATACATCACATCTATCTCTTAAACCCATGTTTCCCTGAACTTCCTGGCTATATATATATATATATATATATATATATATATATATATATATATATACATATATATATATATATATTACATGTGTAAATATTTCTGTATAAAGTTGTCTGTTGCTTCTGTTTCTGAAGTTGATTGTAAATTAGTGATAAAAGAAAGAATATCCCTAAAAATAAATAAGAATATAAAAAGAATTTCAGAAGTGCATACACACAGATCTACTTTCTCACTACCTCATTAAATTAAATATACTTTTCAAAACCTATGAAATAGATGAAATTTTGTGAACAATCATCTTTATTCATAGTATTTTGGAATTATTGTGTTTGTTGATGGTTATGAAATTTGAAGCAAAAAAGAAAGTTTTAAATAAAAGAAAGAAAAAATAGTTACAATGTACATTTGTTGATAATGTCAATCTGTTGATTTATTTCTTCTAGCTGTATTTTTTCTGTTATGATGGAGGGTTCTACTTTAGAGAATAAGTGAAGATCATTTAGAAAAACTGGTAATAAAACATTTAAAAAATAATTTGTTCAACAGGGCGTGTTGCAATTTATTCATTCAAGAGTTACCCCAAATGCTATCATAGGATTAAATCATTAATTGAGAGTTAGATAATTATTTTTAGCTCTGGAATTTCTAAATCTATTCCTTCAATAATTCATTTTTTCATAATTTCATATTTAGTAACACTGAATGCAAGTAAAGGAATTATTTAACAAAGATAAGCTAACAGCAAAATAATTGCCACTTGCTTTTTAAAGGTGGCTTGTTCATTCTCCAATTGATAAATGGTCAAAGGATATGGACAACTCTCAGATGAAGAAATTGAAACTATTTCTAGCCATATGAAAATATGCTCCAAATCATTATTAATCAGAGAAATGCAAATTAAGACAACTCTGAGACACCACTACACACCTGTCAGATTGGCTAGAATGACAGGGAAAGATAATACAGAATGTTGGAGGGGATGTGGGATAATAACAGGGACACTGATACATTGTTGGTGGAATCGTGAACACATCCAGCCATTCTGGAGAGCAATTAGGAACTATGCTCAAAAAGTTGTCAAACTATGCATACCCTTTGATCCAGCAGTGTTTCTACTGGGCTTATACCCCAAAGAGATACTAAAGAAGGGAAAGGGACCTGTATGTGCCAAAATGTTTGTGGCAGCCCTGTTTGTAATGGCTAGAAGCTGGAAAATGAATGGATGCCTATCAATTGGAGAATAGTTGGGTAAATTGTGGTATATGAATGTTATTGAATATTATTGTTCTGTAAGAAATGACCAGCAGGATGAATACAGAGAGGACTGGCGAGACTTACATGAACTGATGCTAAATGAAATGAGCAGAACCAGGAGATCATTATATACTTCAACAACGGTATGAGGATGTATTCTAATGGAAATGGATTTCTTCAACAAAGAGATCTAACTCAGTTTCAATTGATCAAGGATGGACAGAAGCAGCTACACCCAAAGAAAGAACACTGGAAAATGAATGTAAACTGCTTGCATTTTTATTTTTCTTCCCGGGTTGTTTATACTTTCGGAATCCAATTCTCCCTGTGCAATAAGAGAACTGTTCGGTTCTGCACACATATGTTGTATCTAGGATATACTGTAACCTATTTAACATGTATAGGACTACCTGCCATCAGGTGGAGGAAAAGAGGGGAAAAATCAGAACAGAAGTGAGTGCAAGGGATAACGTTGTAAAAAATTACCCTGGCATGGGTTCTGTCAATAAAAAGTTATTTTAAAAATAAATAAATAAGCAAATAAATAAATAAATAAAGAGCTCACAAAAAAAAAAAATAATAAAGGTTGCTTGTTTCATTCATGAGTATTAATCTATAAAGTATACAGTTCTAAGAAAATTGACTGTACGTTGGGCCTTACAAACAAATGTGGTAACAGCATATCATTTGTGCTCTAGTTTTTATGGGAGTGGAAAAGGAATTAATGTAAACTTGTGAATTGAATTTTCCCCTCACAGAATTAATTTAAAACTGTTAAGTTTTTGCTGTCTTTGTACCATTATTATAATAATAGTTTTTTTAAGGAAATTAAAATCAAAGTGCATAGAGAGTTCAAAAATTATATCAATGGCTTCTCCTAACTACTTAAAACCTTAGGAATCAATATTTATTTTATAGATAATATATTGGGGCATTCATTCCTAACTTTTTTCCCCTTCCAATATCTACAGAAAATTATCCTTTATGCCTGTTAATATAACATATGTATTAATGTTTGTGTAAAGGTTTTCTTTTTTTAATCCCCTTGGTTAATTGCTGTATTCCTTTAATTTTGTTTCAAGATTGTGTTATATACAGCAATAGTAACATTGTTTAAAAAACAACTTTGAGCAATTACATCGTTTTGACTATCATAAATACTTAAATTAAGTATGAAAGACACATGAAGGAAAATTCTTTTTGCATCTAGAGAAAGAACTGACAAAAAGAAATATGTATAGGATGATTTTACATATACCCATATTGCTGTCTAATGATAGCTATGTTTAAAGTGAAAGAAGAGGGGAAAATTACACAATAATTTTATTATTACAGTTTCGTGTGTAAATGCTTGCTTTTTTCATAAATTAAAAATAAAATAGATATTTTTTAAAAGCTATAAAGAAGATTGCTCCATATACAACATTTTCCTCTCCTTAATAAATTTTCCTTTTAGGGAAAACATTTCTTTATTCACATTTAGGAAGGACAACTCTCTGATGCATACATTCCATTTATCTTGCAATATAGCACTTTGTTAAGCACTCATGAGATCTTTGTTTCATAGACATGTCTATTGATTAGATTATATGTAGTTTGATTATATAGCTTTCAATAACCCAGTTTTACTATTCATAATTTTAAGCCATTTGCAGAATGAATTAATTTTAAAAATGATCAGTTGGTTGGGTCAAATGTACTAATAGCCAAAGGATTGGTTCAATTTGTATTATTACAAAATTTCAAAAATGGGAGAAACTATTCTATATCCAAGTGCTCAGTACATGTTTCATGGAAGAGATGGGGCCTCAATTTGGCCTAGAAGCATGGGTAAGATTTGAGTAACAGAAGGTAAAGGACATTCCAAGGATCAAGAACGAGATGCATGATGGTAGGAATATGTATGTTCAAGGACAGTGAATAGACTTATTGGTTGTCACAGAGGTTTCATGTATCAGTGTCTCTGTTTCCTATTACTGGATGAACTATTAGGGGATATCATTTATGACCAGTTGCAAGTTGTAAGAAAATTCATTCCCTGCTTACCTGAGGAAAAGTTGGTTTTGTACATTCCTTTCTCCCATCACAAAGACAATCATTTTTTTTTGTAGCATGATTACCTTATTTAGTGTTCTTTGAGAGTTATTGCAGGTAGGAAATATTTCAGTAATATTTCAACATCACTAAGCAAAAACAAATCTATTCAACAAGTGGCTTAAATATAAAGGAAGACTAAAAGCTTGAACATTTTGTTGGTCAAGTCTTTCCTTTCTTTCACAGTTCAAATAGCAAATATTACTTCCTCTAATGACAAAGAAAGGATGTGTAGTAGAATTTATTTATAACAAGCTTTTTGATCACTAGGCACATCTAAGAAATAAGAAGCCCTTGGTTATTAAAAAAGAGATTATTGAGAACTTATGTTTTAAAATTGACTTTTAAGAACAACACATAAAAAGCAATCTGAGAACATACAATTTGCCTTTCAGGTCAAATTATCTGTCAGCCTATCAGTCAGTCTCCCAGCCTGTCTGTTTGTTTATTTCCATTTCTCTCTTAACTAATTAGAAAATAAACAATCAGATTACTCCATAATCAATAGAAGTTGGATGCTAATACAGTTTAAACAACCAATAGTCAATTCAATACTCCATTATTCTCTTTGCCTGCAGCCAAAAGACAGCCATCCAATCGATTTGGTGGGTGATATTGTAGAATGCCACTTACTATGAGAACAATTAATGTGTCTAATGAAGTTTTCTCTCATTCACATGGGTAATTAAGGAATAATGCTATGCCACAAAGCTGCAGTAGATAACAATTCCCAATCCCTTTCTCTGGCACTTCTAAAACATCTAGAGAGAACGGGTTGATTATTTCTCTAAATGAAATTCTAGTTTAGTAACTTTACCTTCTTAAAGAATATATACTATGTGCAGGGCACTATGCTGAAACACTAAGAAAAACAAAATAATTAAGATAAATATCCTTGTCTTCAAGAAGTTTACAATCTAATAGAGGAGATGAGTCATTAACAAGAACAACTTTGCTGAAAAATAGAAACTTGGTCATTAAAGGAGTATAACAGTAATAATTCACAATTTGATAGCACTTGCAGGTTTACAAAGTATTTGCCTCAGAACAATGGGACAATGGGGCACAGTGATAAGAAGGCTAGATTTGAAGTTAGAATCAAAGTTTTGCAGTTGCCTCCCATTGCAACAGTTGGCAGGTCATTCAAAAGTTCTATGCCTCAATTTCCTTACCTGTAAAATGAAGAATTTGGGTTGCATTCTAAGATCCTTTCTAGTTTTTATTCCATGTGGCACTGAAAGAGAAATTGAGGCTCAGAGAAGTTGGAAGTTTTATTCACAGTGACACAATATAATTAGCAAATATCAGAGCTGGACTTTAAGCTGAGAACTCAATACCAAAGAATGTGTATTTTCTTCTATATTTTTTCCTAAGTGTCAGGGCAAAAAGAGGCAGAGGAGTTCAGATATTGGTGAGTTTTCTTTTAGGATAAGTCCAATGGAAGGCTTCATGGAATGAATAATATACAACATAAGCCTTTATAAATGAGTAGGAGTTGAACAAAGGATTAGAGAATAATCCAGGTAGAGGTAATACTAGAAATAAAGAGATGAAGTTGGGAAAACATAAAGCTGCTCAAAGTGTATATACACGTTATATGTAGAGTAAGATAAAAATACAACCAGACATTTAGGCATTTATATAGCACTTTTGAGATTCACAAAACACTTTTTGACCATCACCTCATTTGATCACAATAGCCCTCTGAGGTAGGTAATACAAGTAGGACTATACCCACTTTACAGAAAAGAAAACTAAGGTTGAGTAATGTGCCCAAGATTATATATATAAATAGCAGCAATATATATATCAGACAGTTCTCAAACCCTAGCCTTTCCTAATTCCAAAGCCTATATTTTTTATACTATCATACATTGTCTCAGATGTAGTTAAGATGATACATAGTTTTAAACCAACTTGTATTGGATCTTGAATTCCAGGTTAAGGAATATTAATTTTATTTGCTAGTTAAACTGTCATTGAATTCAGAATTTGAAACAAGATAGACAGAAAATTCTAATATCCTCTTTAAACATGGAATATATTATTCTCATTGCTATACATTGCCTATAATCCTTTGTTTGAATGTTTCATAACAAATATAAAACTTAAGCAAAAATCACATCCATTATTTGAAAAAAGCTGTATAACATAACCAATAGAACTAAATCACCAATAAATTTGTTCTATTTCTTTTAATGCTTTGAGTATAACCTTTGCCAAATTATTTGAATTTGTTTTCCAAACTGTGCTTTCCCAAAGAGCATACAAAATGTTCTCTAATTGACATGATTACTTTTTGTTGTAGGTAAAGAATGTGAATAAGAAGAATCGATACATGTTCACACACATGTATACACATGCAGAGTTTTCATATTTCTCCATGTTTCAAAAGGAAATGAAGAATCAAAAGTTAAATGTAGAAATAGGAGTAACTTTCATTTGACAGAGCTATAATAAATATTAATTTTCTTCCATGGCAAAATTTAAATTTCTATAAGTCTTTCAAAGTATTCTGGAACACTGCATTCTCAGAAATAACCAGAAATTCATATAGCCTATAACCTTATATCATAATTGTCCTTTATTAATAATTACTTGCTTTTGTGTGTATGTGTATGGTGGGGGGTGGGTTTGTGTGTGTGTGAAATTATCTCATTTGAACCTCAAAACAATCTGATAATATAGGTACTCTCACGCCATTACAGGAGAAAAGAAGAGAAAAGATGGGCGAATAGCTAATGTCATCATAAGGATTTAAAGACAGATTATCTTGATTCTGAGTAGACTTTCAGCTGTACCAGAGGAGTCAAATGCATGGCTCCCATGCATTCCATATCACTCTCAAAGTTAAGCAGAATCAGATTAAAATGTAATTCAGAAATAGTTAACACAATGAAACAAAAATAATATTGTCAATTTTCTTTGTCAATATGTAGCCTTCTGGAATCCTTATATACAACTTAGTGGCTTCCAATATTAGACTTAGTCACCACTAAATAACACAATTCCCCTTCCCCAACTATGACGTACATGATAAATTCTGTTCTTTCTCTTATTGTCTCTTGGATAGCCCTTGTCTACCACTTAGCCTCAGCAAGATTATAAGGCATGCTATGGAACCTGAACTGTCAGACCAATCTCTTTTAGCTTTCAATTTCAACTACATATTGGAGAAAAAAGCATTTTCACTACTATAATATAACAACTTTTGAAAGGTATTGCTATCAAATTTCATCCCTCTTCCAATCCAACCACAGTTGTGGAATGTGCTGATAGGCTATGATTCTCACCTTTATTTTTTAGTCTAAATATTTTAAAGCTTATAATTTGCACGTGGAGGACCAAATATTTTATTTTGTTCTAAACTCCATATTATTTTAAATCCTCTTTCATTAATTAAGTCAATATAATCATAAAGACAGTATTATTATTATACTTCTTTTGTATCAAGCAAGTGATAAATATCAAAGCAGGAAGTCATGGCTGGAAAAAATACCAAATTCTGACAATAATAATCTTTGAAATTGAAAGCATGAAATATTCCTTCACCCCTTTTGTTTATCATATACTTTTTGGGATGAGAATAACCCTAATTAAAAAGAGAGAGAGAGAAACACACAGAGAAACATATATAGTTAGATATATATAGATAGATAGATAGATAGATAGATATAACTAGAGACATATATAACTAGCTGTAATATATGTATACATATATGCATACACATATACGTATACAAATGTGTGAATATATGTGTATATCTCTAAATATATAGCTATATGTATCTCCATATCTATATCATCTCTATCTCTCCATATGTATATAGGTATAGACAATCTATCTATATCTACATATACCTATGTCTATATCCTTCTATTTGTAATATGTGTATCTATGTGCATACATATATATATATATATATATATATATATATATATCATTGACCTTAATTTATATAATTTATTAGTTATGTATTCTTCAGTGCTGAATGACTTACCTCCCAGATTATATTTAGCTACTTTGCCTATATTTGCATTTGTGTTAAATTTAATTTACTTTGTATATATGTAAGATGATGGGCAGATGAAACTATATCTATAATTATATGTACTATAAAGTATGTGTTTGTATATACATATATATTTATATATAATACAATTAGATATCCAAACAATATGTGTGTGTATGTGTGTGTGTGAAAATCTCTTATCTATCTATCTATCTCTCTATCTATTCACTAGGGGTCTGGCTGCTGTGCATACTACATATTCTTGGAGGCACAGGTGAGAGTTTAGTGTCAGGTGGACACAAAGGTAGATGAGCAGCCCAGGAAAAGTGTTCAGCAAGCCCTCATACCAGAAGTACTAGTCCTCCATGAACACCCCATACAATCTCAGCAGAGGTTGTCAAACAAGTGGAAGGTAACTGACAAAACTCAAATACGTCAGTGAGTTAAGGGATGTCTACCTCAAACATACAAAGACTTCTGCTGGCAGAATGAGTGGATGAACTGAATCGGTTTCAATGGCCAGGAAGGCAGTTGGAGCAGATGCTATGAGACACTTAAGGGCATGGTGAGAAGATGCTAGGTCATCCACAGCACCCTGGGCCATTACCAGTCCTGTTGATTTTTATCTTACACTGGACTTCAATGACTCTGAAAGATAGTGAAGTTAATAGCTTTGTTTCATTTAAGTCATGACATCACTTTATTATGTCATTAGTTCTTCTCGAAAATGGATAAGCAATGATAGAGATAAATAGAGGTAGATATGGAGATATAGTTATTTAATATATATAGTATTTTACAATAGCATATACATAATATTATTGTAGTATATGTATATATATATATATATATATATATATATATACCTATATATACTACATGTATATGTACCTCAATTTCTTCACCTGAAAAAGAGGATAATAATAACTATCACTTATCTCCCAGGATTGCTATGATAACCAAATGAATATAGTTAAAATTTTTACCATAGTACGTGGAACATAGTTGGACTTAATCAATGCCTTTTTTTATTTCCTTGTTCACCCATTAGTAAAAAGAACAATGATAGGCACCAAAGATCCAAGACAAAAATGGAGGAAATCTCAAATCTATAATCTTCCATAAGAATTATTTTTTTCTCTTTAAACAGTCTCCTAGTTTATCACTTCATTTCTTTTCAATTCAATTGAACAAACGTTTCTTTAATTTTTTATACAAAACACTTTTGCTAAGTAGTAATGATAGGCAACAAAAGTATCCTAATACTCAAAGAGCAGTTATCCTAAAAGAAAAATATGAACATTTATGTAAAAAGTCATTTCAAGAAGAGAGGGGTAATCACTGGGAAGAAACTCAAGGTGTCAGATAGGAGATTTTTATTGTGCTGTTTTCTTAGAAATAAGGGTGGGGCGAGGGAACCATGACAATGAAAGATGCTATTTTATAGCATCATAAAATTATAAACTTTGTTCAATGCTTGTCTTCAGCACATCATCTCCCTCCTTCTTCCACACATTTTCAAGGATGTGAACATTTTTTCTGAATATTTAATGATAATCATAACAATAATCACCATTCTCTTTGAAGCAGAAACCTTATAAGACAATGTTTAGCCTGCAGTGAGTTTCACTTGATTCATAATCCTTGGCTTATAATAGATATGCTGATAAACCCTAAGAAGAACACAATGAAGGTATATTTTAAACATCTATTTTACTCATGTTTTATATTAATCTTTTGGAAGTTTGATATTAAATTCTGTTTCCCTACTGATGTATGATTCTCCAAACTGAATGTATTTGAGTTTATTAAGATAGAATTGCTCAGAGCAGTCATTTGTTGAACACTGATTTTTTTTTTCTATTGTGAATCATTTAAAGTACAAAAACACATATCCAATAATTTCATGGACTTTGCAAGAAAGAGTATCAAGAGGAAGAAAGGTAAGTTAAGTTGTGGTCTTCTGAACTTTTTAAGGTCTCATAGGTACTATTATAATGTGGTAGATAGAGGTAAATTTATTAGACTCTGCAAAGTGTGTACTCTAAAATTTCAATTTTATGCCATGTAAATGTAAAGTCTGTCTGGAATAGTCGGAAATGTGTTTCTAATTGCATTTTCCATGCAAAAGAGATACGATAGATTACTAACAACAGACCTATTAATCATCAATCTAAGTGCAGTTAGTCTTCTGCATACAATATTTATGTGTTGATATACTTCTTGCTAATGCTCACAATCAATGCCTGTTTGTTGAACTAATCTATAGAACTGTCAAATATCTAAATCTATCCTTAGTATTTATGTTGCTTATGATCTTTATTCCAGATTATTTCTGGGATTTTAAATATATGATGTATGTATGCATGCATGCATGAATTCATGTACACATAGACAAATTTAAATATTAGTAATCTATATATATACATATATGTATATTATAAATATTTATATTTGTTAGTGGAGAAAAATATTACTGTGGGATTTTTCTTATATGTAGTTAAAAGTTTTTAAAATTAATTTTTGAATTAAATATTTTTCCTATCAAAGTTGAAATTGAATAAGAAAGGATTTTTTCCCTGCTTCTGTATTTCTGAAAGGCACCTCTAAGTACAAGGTTGCAAGGGTGATAGAATAAAAAACAAAATCCAATTACTTTAATAGTTTAATAGGGAACTTTCAGGTCTTGAGAGACCAAGGCTTCAGTCCTCATTAATTTGCAAATATAGTTTGGCTACATTTCACACTTCTAGTTTCTGGAAACATCTATTTACATTCTAGAGGGGATATTCATTAACCACTGGTCAATCTACATTCTACATTTTATTTTTCCTGTTTTTAGTGATGTTCACACAAAACATTGCAAAGTGCGTAACAGAAGTATGGATATTCCTTTCTTTATTCAGGTCATAATAAGAAAAGACATTAAGGGGCTTAATTTGATGAGAAAGACTGTCATTTATTCTCAATTTTTTGCCAAGAGAAATACTGATCATATTAGAATTCTTAGGCCTAGTACCACTTTAACCTTACCCTGAGGGACAATGGCCATCAAACTTAACATCTAGCCTTATATTTTAATCTTAGAATACAAACCAGGAGAAGACAGAATAGGGTCCAAGACTGGACACTATTTTTTTTTCCTGTGGAACATTGAAAGCTATTGAAAGTTTATGAATAAGGAGAATGACGTAATGAAAGAGTGGCTCAGAAGGATTAATCTTGACCTGTTTTTGGCATGACCATGAAACAACAGTTTCAAGAAATAACAAAACATTTCCTATGTCAGCCTCTAGGAAAGAACATCAAGCTGAAGCAGAAGATATAGACTCTAACTTGTACTATGTGTTGTCTAAATGCAGAAAGTTATTGAGAAGATAGTGTCATAAGAACAAACTGAGATGAACTGGAATTAAAAAAACCTTAGTTTTTTATTATGTTTTATATTATGAATATTGGGGTTAGTTGAACCACCTATTTTTAGGCTTTATGAGAGTAAAGGGACATTTATTATTCATTACAGAGTCTTTTTATCAATTTCTGGCTCATAGTTTTAGATTAATTAATGTTTAATACTATAGCAATCTGGCACCTGTGTCACCATGGACAGGGTGCCAGGCCTAGAGTCAGGAAGACTCATCTTTATGAGTTCCAATCTGGCTTCAAACACTTATCTGTGTGATTTTGTTCTGGGCACATCACTTAACTAAGTTTGTCTCAGTTTAAACTGAGTTGTAGAAGAAAATGGCAAATCAGTCTAATATCCTTGCCAATAAAACTCCAAATTACGTCAAGGAGTCAGACATGAGTGAAGCAACTGAACAATAATATTTATTAATCAGAATCAATTGAATGATCAGAATTAATTTTTTAAAATTGAAGATTTAGTGTCACTTAAAGGTCAGGATTTAGATATCTGCAATAGCCAACAAATGAAAGCTAGTAGAATCATCCATCTCTCTCTTCTCTCTCTCTCTGTCTCTCTGTCTCTCTCTCTTCTCCTTATAGAATAATAAGGATAAGCATTATAAGGCTATATTACTATTTGAGTTGCTGGAATGAAAATGAGCTCATTGGAGTGTCAAGAAATTTTCTGCTTAACAATCACAAATTCATTCCATTTCTGAACAGAGTTCAGCCCAGTAAATGCTGCACTGCTTCTAGGAGATTACAAAAGGTCCTAGGAAAAAAGTATAGCATAATGAAAAAAGTGGGCTGCACTTGTTGTTTATTATTAGCTCAACATATTTTCTGCATTTATTGTGATTTGAAATAAAAGTCTCATTAATTTTACAGTTATTTTTGTAATATGTTTATATTTACTTCATTAAATTTATCCAAATTACATGTAATAAATGAAAATTCTTTTTAAAATTTAATTCCAAATCTCCCTTCTTGCCACTCCTGCCAAAACACTTGAAAAGTCAAATGGTATATCTTACATATGAAGACATCAAACATATATTTCCATGGTAGCCACATCATAAAAGAAAAAAAATTAGAAAAAAAAATCAAGAAATATGAAGAAAATTAGAAGAATCATGCTTCCATCTGTATTCAGAATTCATTTGTTTTCTCTCTGGAGGTAGATTGCATTGTTCAAAATGGGTTCATTGGAATTGATTTTGATTATTGTTTTTATCACAGTAGCTGAGTTTTTCATTCTTAAGCATTCTTGATAATTCTTATAATATTGCTTTACTGTGTACAATGTTCTTGTGGTGGACATTTTACTTTACAGTATTTCTACAAATCTCAGGCTTTTCTGAATCTATATTCCTTGGCCTTTCTTGTAGCATAATAATATTCCATCACAATCATATAACAAAATTTGGTCAGCCATTCCTCAGTTGAGGGGCATCCCCTCAAATGCCAATTCTTTGTCATTACCAAAAGAGAAAACAAGAGCTGCTCTAAATATTTTTGTACAAATAGGCCTTTTCCCCCTTTTATCTGTTTTTTTTTTTTTTTTTTTTTTGTGATACAGAATTATCAGTGTGGTATGTACAGTTTTGTACATTTTAGCAGCATTCCAAATTATTCTCAAGAATAGTGGCACTAATACACAACTGCATCAAAATCTTAGTGTTACCAGTTTTCTCCATCGCATCAGGCATTTATAATTTTTTTTTCTGTCATGATAACTTATCTGATGTGTATAAGGTGGTTTCTTAATGTTGTTCTAATTTGCCTTTCTTTAATCAATAGTCATTTAGAACATTTTTCATGTGACTATAGAAAAGTTTTTTTTTTCTCTTGAAAACTGACTTCATATCCTTTGTCCACTTTTCAGTTGAAAATTGCTCTTATTTTTATAAATTTCTATTTCTTTCTGCTAGGTTATTTTGGTAGTATATAGAAATACTGATATTTGTGTGGGTTTGTTTTGTATTCTTCAAATTTTCTAAAGTTTTCAATCATTTCAACTAGATTTCTTTAGTTGATTCTCTAGAGTTCTCTAAGTATACATACACATGTATATATACATATGTATGTGTGTATGTATAAGATATATATTATATCATCTGCAGTGAATGATGGTTTGGTTTCCTTATTGCCTATTCTTATTCTTTCAATTCCTTTACTCTTACATTATTGCTATAGCCAGCATTTCAGATCCAATATTATATAATAGTGTCAGTAATGGATACCCTTGTTTCATCTGTTTGAGAAAGCTTCTAGTTTTGCTCCTTTACAGATCACATTTATACTTGATATTAGATAGACATTAATTATTTTAAGAAACACTTCATTTATCTAATGTTTTCTGGCATTTTTAATAAGAAGGGGTGTTAAATTTACTTGAAATCTTTTTCTACATTTATTGAGATAATCAAAAGATTTTTATTGTTTTTGTTATTGATATGGTAAGTTATGCTGATGGTTTTCTTACTATTGAGCCAGATCTATATTCCTGGTAAAAATTTCATCTGGTCAGAGTTATGATTTTTGGGATTTATAATTATAATTTTCCTTTCTAGCATTTTATTTAAATGCTATTTACATCAATATTAATGAAGGAAATTGGACTATAATTTTTTCTTTGTTTTTGCTATCCCTGGTTTAGCTATCAAAACCATATTTGTGTCTTAAAAGGAATTTAGTAAGAAAAATTATTTTTTTCAAGTAGTTTATATGTCATAAGGAATAATTGTTCTTTAAATGTTTGATAGAACTTACTTATTAATCCATCTGGTGCTAGGATTTTTTTTCTTAATATGCTTATTAATAATTTGTTCAATTTCTGTTTTTCTAAGATAGGGTTAAGCATTCTTTTTAGTCTTCTGTTAATTTAGTTTATGTTTTTATATTTTCATCCATCTCCCTTAGATTGTCAATTTTACTGGCATGTAATTGAGCAAAATCACTCAATAATTTTTTTTAATTTCACATTCATTGTGGGGGCATTTGCCTTTTGTATTTTTGAGATAAGCAGTTTAGTTTTCTTATTTTTAAAAGCAAATTAACCTATTCTATTGTGTTGGGTTATTTTTTCCCAATAAAACCAATTTTTGTTTTAGTCATTAGCTTAATATGGGACTTGTGTTTTTGTCGTTGTTGTTGCTATTGTTGCTTTGTTTTACTTTCAGTTTTATGAATCTGTTCTTGGAAATTCTGCATTTATATTTTGATTTTAATTGTGATTTTAATTTATTCTTTAATTTTAAAATTACTTAATTTTTAAATTGGGACCTTTTACTTCAAATGTTTTACTTAAAAACAACTTATTGTAGGACTGATTTCTAATCCATTGTCTTATAAACATATTTTATTGGTGAATTCATCACATTCAGATACATAGTTATGATTACCAACTGTGAGTTTCCCTCCATCTTATTTTTACTGCTTATCATTCTTTCTTTTTATACTATTTCTCCTCTAAAATTATTTGTTTATTTGTTTTGCTTCTTACTAGTGATTTTATTCATACATACTCCATTTTACCACATCTCTCCTTTTTTATTCTTTTATTTTTTATATTCCTGCTGGGCAATATACATTTGTATGTCCAATTGAGTGTATATTATTTTTTTCAATTTTCATCCAAATTAGATGAGGAGTTTTAAGTATTGATCTAAAGCCCCTATTTTCACTTCCATGTTATAAATTCTTTCTTGTTCATCTCTGTGTAAATAACTTCTTTTTTCTCTTTTCCTCTCTGACTTTTTACTTCTCTCAGGACATCCCTTTTTCTCACCCATCTTTTTTTTTTTTAATTTCTTCCCAAAACTATCAACTCATTTCCATGCCCTCTCTCTATATATAAAATCATTTTAACTGATCTAATGATGATAACTTTCTTGGAAGCTCTATGTCCTTTCTTCTGATAAAGAACAGAAAAAAACATTTAACATTATTAATTCCCTTATTATTTCTCTTTTATTTTTATCCTTTTTATGTTTTTCTTAAGTCTTGTATTTGAAAGCTCATCTTTTTTTTCTATTCAATCTGATCTTTTTTATCAGGACTAATTGAAAGTTCTCTATTTTATTGAATATCCATTTTTCTCTTTAAGAAGTATATTTAGTTTTGCAGGTTAGGTGATTCTTGGTTGTAATCCTAATCTTTTTTTCCCCCTTCTAGAATGTCATATTGCAAGGCTTTTTTAGTTCATTGAAACTGCTAAATCTTATGCAATTCTGAGTGTAGCTCTAGGATATTTAAATGGCTTCTTTTTTGGAAGCTTGAAATATTTTTCTACTTTACTTTTTAGTCTGTAATTTGGCTACAATGTCTTTGCAAGTTTCCATTTTGGGAACTCTTTCATATGGTGATCAGTAGATTCTTTCAATTTCTATTTTACCTTCTGGATCTAAGATATAAATGCCATTTTCTTTGATAGTTTTTTTGAAATATGATATCTAGGTTCTTTATACATGATTTTAAATAATCTGATAACACTTAAATTATATTTTCTCAATATATTTTCCTGATTAGTTGTGTGGTTATTATGAGACCTTTTAGATTTTTTTCTTTTTTTTCTTCGACTTTGTTTTACAATTATTAGTGTATATAAAGTCAATAGTTTCAACTTTCTATATTTGGCACATCTCTTAGCAAGCTATAAATTCCCTTTGCATAATCTTCTTCCCTCAGTCTCATTTCTTTTTTTTATTATTAAAGGTTTTTATTTTTCAAAACATGTGTGGGGACAATTCTTCAACATTAGCCCTTGCAATATCTTGTGTTCCAATTCCACCCTCCACTTCCAGCAGTCCCATCCTAGATGGCAAGTAGACCAGTACATATTAAACATGGTAGTAATATATGTGGAATCCAATGCATTCTTACATATTTATACAATGATCATGCCACACAAACAGCAACATCAAATCAAACCATTGAAACAGAGACAGAGAGAGAGAGAGAGAGAGAGAGAGAGACAGACAGACAGATAGAGAGAGACAGAGACAGACAGACAGACAGAGAGAGAGAGAGACACAGAGAGACAGAGACAGAAAGACAGAGAGAGATTGAGAGAGAAGAGAAGCAAAATAAAAGGCAAGAAAACAACAAAAAGAATGAAAATGTGTTGTGAACTACAATCAGTTTCCACAGTCCTCTCTTTCAGGATATAGCTGGCTTTTTTCATCACCAAACAATTGGAACTTGTTTGAATCATCTTAATGTTGAAGAGAGCCATATCCATCAGAATTCATCATCATATAGTTTTTTGTTACTGTGTATAAGGATCTCTTGGTTCTGTTCATTTCACTCGGCATCAGTTCATGTAAGTCTCTCCAGACCTTTCTGAAATCATCCTGTTGGTCATTTCTTACAAAACAATAATATTTCATAGCATTCATACACCAAAATTTATTCAGCCATTCTCCAATTGATGGGCATCCACTTGGTTTCCAGTTTCTGGCCACTACAAAGAGGACTACCACAAACATTTTTGCACATGTGGGTCCTTTTCCCTCATTTAAGATCTCTTTGGGATATAAACCCAGTAGAAACACTGCTAGATCAAAGGGTATGCACAGTTTGATAACTTTTTGATCATAGTTCCAAATTGCTCTCCAGAATGGTTCACAATTCCACCAACAATTTATCAGTGTTCTAGTTTTCCCACATCCCCTCCATTATTTAACATTATTTTTTCCTGTCATCTTAGCCAATCTGATACGTGTGGAGTGGTATTTAAGACTTGTCTTAATTTGTATTTCTCTGATCAGTAATGACTTGGAGCACCTTTTCGTATGAGTAGAAATAGTTTCAATTTCTTCATCTGAAAATTGTCTGTCCATATCCTTTGACCATTCAATTAAAGAATGGCTTGAATTCTTATAATTGAATCAATTCTCTATATATTTTAGAAATTGGGCCTTTATCAGAACCTTTGAATATAAAAATGTTTTCCCAGTTTATTGCTTCCCTTCCATTCTTGTCTGCATTAATACAAAAAACTTTTTAACTTAATATAATCAAAATTATCTCTTTTATGATCAGTAATGATCTCCAGTTTTTCTTTAGTCACAGATTCCTTTCTCCTCCACAGATCTGAGAGGTTTACTATCCCATGTTCTTCTAATTTGTTTATAATATTATTCTTTATGTCTAGATCATGAATTCATTTTGATCTTATCTTGATGTATGGTGTTAGGTATGAGTCAATGCCTAATTTCTTCCACACTAATTTCCAATTTTCCCAGCAGTTTTTCTCAAATAATGAATTCTTATCCCCAAAGCTGGAGTCTTTGGGTTTGTCAAACACTAGGTTGCTGTAGTTATTGTGTATTTTGTCATGTGATTCTAACCTATACCAGTGACCTACTACTCTATTTCTTAGCCAGTACCAAATGGTTTTGATGACCGCTCCCTTATAATATAGTTTTAGATCTAGTACAGCTAGACCATCTTCTCAGTCTCATCTCTATAGCCAATTTTCCTCTACCACTTATTTAATTTTGATAATCATTTTTACTCTGCCAGGACAAATTCACATTGTTTATTGTTGGAGACTGTGTATGTTGATATTTTAACATTGTCATGTTCTTTTGATTCTGTATCTTAATCCTTCCTATCACCAAACTAGAGATTTTATGTTAAAATTATTTTTCTTTTGTTGTTGTTTTCTCTTTTTCCAGCCTATCTCATGACTTTGAACTTTGTTAATGGTTAGTATTATTTCTGGTATGTAGGAGAGAGAACTAGAAAAGGATAACTGTCCTGTACTTTAGGTTTTTTTCACATGACTCTTTTCAGAGCTAGTCCTATCAATGTGTCCATAGGATGAGATCTGGTGACAGATGTGGTCACTGCGCTCTTGGATTTGCACATTGGTACTCAAACCAAAAGGGACCCTGATCCTTTATGAATTCAATATATACTATTCCTCAGGGTCACTGCTCACTTGGGACTGAAGTGATATTTTGTTCCTCTCAGATTGCAAGAAATACTATTTCTCAGTCCCTGTTTCTTTGTGATCAAAAGTGATACTGCTCCTCATAGCACCTGTTCTCTTACTATTGTAAGTGGTTCTTTCCACCCTTGAACTATAATCCAGAAGTGGGTATTAGCAAAGTAGTTGTCAAAAATGAGCCACCCGGAAGCCAGTACTATTGTAGGGATCCCCTTGTGTTCTTTTTCTCAACAATTGCTAGATTCTCTTACAATTTATGTTTTGAATACTCTCCAAACTGGAACTGTTTTTGTCATCAATACCTAGTCCCACTAATGGTGTTGAATTCATGTAATCTTCAGTCTAGTCTCAACCCATGTCACACATCAAGAGTCTTAGTCTGACCTTTTGTTGACTATGTCACTTCAGAAATCAATTTGAGGCATTATTTTTTAGTTGTTTGGAGGGGTATTAGGAGATCTTAGATGAATACTTTATCTAATCTATCATATTGACTCATTTTCCCACCCCCATCCACAATTAATTATTTTAAGTGCTTGCTCCTAAAAGTCCTATAGGCCAATGTATCCATCCTTTTTGATACCCATATTTATTTTGAAATATATTCTAAGATCTTTCAGAAGCAAATCTTGATGATAATAAATGATATCTCCTCCCAGACTGTTTCAGTGGAGGAGCTTTGACCACAATAATGAATAAAATCTAAATCTGTTTTTATATGTTGAATAAAAGGCTGAAAGGTAATTTTTAAAGAGTGACTTCAAAAGCTAAAACTGATGATTTCTTACAAGAATCACATTATTTGTTCTCAGTTCACATTTGTGTGTGACATTTAAACTACTCTACCTTTTCAAGAATAAAATAGTGTTTGAGGAACCATTAGTGTTTGAGGCCTTAGGATGCATTCTTATAGAATGTGGCAGTCCTTGGATGTTTCACTCTTAGATGTTTGATATATTTAGCACAGTAACAGATAGTTTCAATGAAAGATACTTTTCCAAACCAGTTCACTAATCACCTTCCCTATATATGAATGGTCACAGATTGTAGAATGGTCCCTAGTAAAGCATCCATTTTCATTTCCTGATAGTGATCTAAGTATAAGGAATGTGTTTCTTCACAAACTGTCACCATTGTTTCTTCCAGCCCATGTCTACTCAATACCTATGTACATTCTGAGAAAGATGCCATCTGGAGAACACATTTCTATACATACCCATATCACTGCATGGCTAAGTATATATGTTTATATGTATGTATACAAATTCATATGTACACATGTATATATTTTGGATTCTAAGTGATGACATATTTGACAGTTTGCTTTTTTGTAGTGTTGCCAAAGATAATTTTACTTATATAAATCAGGTTCATGAGTATATAGCCTGGCCTGTGATTTGCATATTATATTAAATATCTATCAATTATCTGGTACCCAGTTCAACAAACACATTTATAGAGGAGAAAAAAATCTGTTCCCCTCTCAGACAGACCCCCAAAATCAGTTGTAATGTAAAATTCAGAATATTCGTTATAGCTTTAGTGAAACACACATTCTCTAACAGTCAGCTGCATACTGCCATAGCTAAACAATTGGAGATTTTTAGCAAGAATTGCTTCTACAATATCTGTGCATCTGTTCGGTATTGTTGCCAGGTATGCAGCCTTTCTGATGTATAATGAAAACTAATTAAGCACAGCAATGCTATATTTATAATATTTTAACAGTGGAGTTTAATACAACCCTGCTAACATTTTCTTCTTTAAAATATTTGTAATTTCCATGTAAATGATTTCAAGAAAACATCAGATTGAAACTCTTTAATTAAAGTGGCACAGCATGATGCATGCATAAAAAAAAATGAAATACAAGAGGTAAGTGATGCAAATTTCCCAAACTATCAGAGACATTTAGGGTCATAAGTAACCCTGCTCCTTTAAGGGGGAGGAACTTTTATTCTAATTGGATGACCATCTGCAACACTGGCATTTATGACAAGAAGTTTCTGCATGGAGAATCTTTTAAAAAGTGCAAATAAATAATTTATCATCTTGATCAGTCTCTTACTGATTTTTAACTTGTCTTGAGATTTAAAATAGGCTGGTACCTGCCTAGTTCTTAAGCAATTTTAAAGTTATCTTTCAAGAGCTTTCTCAAAAGCTATTACTGGTTTGTGTACATACAGAAAGATTGTCATCAGAGTTGAGAAAAACATTTTCTTGTAAACATACCAAAGAATCTTGCTACAAGATTATGTGAGGGCAAATGAATGTCAGGTCAAGAAGCCTGTTTTTTAAAACAAGATGATCTAAAAGCCTTTTAGGAGTTATGAAAGTTAGAATATTCAGAGAATAGTCCAAGTATTTTATTTACTATATATGTTGTCAGAAAATGGTAGAGTCACTGGTAAACATTTTTTCAATTAATTTTAAATTCATTAAATTTAAATGAATAAGTTTAAATGGATATTTCTTTATTTCTGCTTTCCCAAATGAATTGTAAAGGCCTTATTAAATCTAAGAAATTACTATGCCCATGTTTCAGCTGATGAAAAGGACTTTATATTGAGAAATGTGTGTGCTAAGAAGTACATGATATAAGACTATTTTATGAAAACCTATAATAGACCTATAATAGAGTCCAACTACATTAGAATCATTTTATGCTAAACTGCAGATAGTGCAGTTTAGAAAAAAGAAAATTGAAAATTAAAGTATATTTGGACTTTTGAAAATTGTCATGTCACAGTTATGTAGCTTTCCTTATGTGTATATTTCATCTTATACTGAAAATATCTTAAAACATTTGCTATGGGAAACAAGGTAAAAAAACAACATATCATTTCATTTCAGATTCATAACTGCAAAATTCAGATACTGAAGACTAAGTCATGAAGAGAAATCAGGTATAAAATATCTTATATTGAAGGAATTTTAGAGACCAGTTCTTTCAATCTCATTCACAGTGGAGAAATCTCTCTTCTATAGTATCCCGTAGCAAATGATCATATAGCTATTTCTTTACTACCTCTGCTGAAAAGAAAATTTTACTATTATTTTAGCTTCAGGACATTAATGAAAACAGTTTTAAATAGTTTCCCAAAATTATGGAAGTCACTAAATAAATTCCAGCTTAGCTTAGTGAGTCCATTTTCCCTGTAGGGAAAAAGGTGGGAGAGTGAATAAAGTAATGAACCTACATTCAGGAAGATAAATTCAAATCTATACCCCAACAGATATAGCTCTATGAACCTAAGCACTTTACTAAAATTCTATTTGTCTCAGTAAAATGGTATTTTATATAACACCTATTGTCCAAGGTTGTTATGAAGAAAAAAAATGAGACAATATTTGTAAAGGGTTTTGAAAACTTATTGTGCTATATAAAATTAGATATATTATTGTTGTTGTGCTATCATTATTGTTATTTTAAAATAACACTAAGCTTTAGAGGTACTATGAACTATATAAGTAGTCACCAAAGTGGGAACTATGGAATAACTTGGAGAGAGAAGCAATAGTTTGATCCTCCAATGATACATAATGGATCAAAGACAAGATAGTGATATTGGTTTCAAATACGTTCCTCCCTTGGACAACCATGGCATGTCTTCAACACAACTGTATCACTTCCATAAATCACAAATATCCCCCCAATCCTCCCTTTTGCACCTGTTCCTTTTCTGAACTGTGAATGACAATCCATCAGACGTGCATGATCTATCCTCATCCAGACTCCCATAGCAGCAAATGTATCCTCAGGGATAGGAAAAATAAATGATGAATAAGACTCACCCTTCTTGCTTTTCAGTCAGAAAAATCAAATAGAACTGAATTAGCAGTAAGCCAGGTAATCAAAAGTAATTTATTAAAAATTCACTAAGTTCCAGGGTAGCTATGTGATATGAAGCAGCCAGGTGATACAGCAGATACATTGATAGGCTTGGAATTAAGAAGACTTATCTTCTTGAGATGAAATCTGGCTTCAGACACAATAATACTGTGATCCTAGACAAACCAATTAGCCCTCTTTGCCTCAGTTGTCTTGTGTGTAAAAGAAATTGTAGAAGGAAATAGGAAATCAATCTGGTATCTTTGCCAAGAAAAACTGGTGTCATGAAGAATTAGACACAACTAATCAACCAAACATAAACATTGGACCCTCTGCAAATCATTGAGAATGCAAAAAAAGAGGGCAGCTAGATTGCGCAGTTGGTAGAGCACCAGCTCTGAAGTCAGAAGGACTTGATAATACAAATAAGGCATGAATAGTTCCTATTCTATTTCATTTTATTATGGGGATAAGTGTATTACAATGACTAGAAACAAAAAATATGTGATTTGAAAGATGGCTATTATAGAAGTATAGGAAATCATATCTGAGGAGAACAGGAAAGGCCTCCTAGAGAATGTGGGATTAGAGATGACTCTTAAAGAAAATAAATAAAATCTAAGAGGTGGTTGAAAGGAATGACAGTATTTTAGGCACAAAGGGCAATTATTCAATGGCAAAAAAATAGGAGATGGAGTATTCTGAGCAAGGAATAGCAAGAAGGTCACTATTGGGAAATAATAACATATGTGTGGGTCCATTTCTTGGAGAGAGAATGAATTTTACATTAAAATAATAATTAAAATCCAGAGCTTTCAAATAAAAAAATGTAGTCATTATATAAACAGAAAGAGTTCAAATATCAAGAAGTCACATGTTGCATCACACAAAATTAAATGACTAGTACTATGAATGAAACATGAGTTTTTATTATTTTATCTTTAAATTTAAATGATCAAATTTTATAATTAACAATAATCACCTAGACAACAGAATAAAACTGTGGAAATAAAAAGAATCTTCAATGAAATAAGACATCTATCAATTCCTTATGAAAAGACCAGAGCTTTGAAATGCAAACAGAGGAACAAAGAAAGATAAATATATTTACAAAATTAGAAGGAAATATATAAAGATGAAGTATTCAATACAGTGTGAACACTGTATAAGTGAACAATAAACTATTCTTCACTTAACCTTCATATAATTAAGCCCCCCCCCATTAAATAATATATAGAGTTTGGAAATGACTTTGTTATGTTTTGATGATCTCAGAAGAGCAATAAAACTGGAAGAGTTGAATAAAATACAGGAGAAATGGGGAAGACAAAAAAATAACATTATCTCCCACAATTGAGGTATGAAAGAAAAAAAGATTATATTTTGTATAAATACCTTGCATAAGTTTCGCATAGAGATAATAAACATAACTCAGAACAGTGGAAAATGGGTTGTATTTCCAAAAGCTTTACTTCTGATTATCTTAAATTACATTTTTAATTTAAAAAAAATCTCCCAGTGAATCTGTATTATAATGCGCCATAGGAATTCACTTTGTAATTCCCTCCAATCTCTTTCTTTTCCTGTTTATCCTTCATTCTCTTATTACACTATTTCATTTCATCTGTTTTGTTTCTGACCACTGACTCCCTTGATCCATTTTCTTTTCTTTTAGCTCCCTTTTTTATCTCTTTCCCTCCTGCTTCCTTACTGTTTAAGGTAGATTCCTATATACAGCAGATTATGTATGTCATTCTTCCTTTGAACAAATTCTGATATGAATAAGATTAAAGCAATGCCCAACACCTCCTCCATTTTCCTCTCCACTATAAATGTTCTTCCTTGCATGCCTATTTTGTGTGACATACTTTTCTCCACTCTTTCTTGCCTCCCAGCACATCCCTCTTTTTATCTATTTTGTGAGATCATTTCATCTTAATCAAGTCATATTCATATATCAATTTTGTAAATCCCTTAAAATTGTCCTAATAATGAAAAAATTCTTAGAAATCTCTTATATCACCTTCCCATATAAGAATATAAAAAGTTTAAGCTTGTTGAGTCCCTTATGACTTATCTTACACATTTACATATGTCTGATATTCTCTCTCTGAACCAAATACAATGAGATTATGGTTGACACAATGTTCATCCCCCTCCCTTTGTTCCCTCAACTGTAATAGATTTTTTTTTTGCCTTTACACAAGATGTAATTTATCCCGTTTTATTTCCCCTTTCCCCTTCTTCCATTATGATCCCTTTTCCACTACTAGTTCCTTTTTGATATTATCACAATAAAGTCAAATTATACCTACATTCTCTGAATATACTCCAAACAGAGATAGAGTTCTCAAGAGTTAAACATATCATCTTCCCATATAGGCAAATAAACTTTTTTAACTTTTAAAAGAAACAGGTTTTTTTTTTTTTAATTTCCTTTTTTTTTATGCTATTCTTGTCTTGTGTGTTTGAAAATCAGATTATCTGTTCAGCTCTGGTTTTTCATCAAAATTAAGTAAAATTCACTTATTTCATTGAATATCCATCTTTTTCCTCTGAAAGATATTGCTTAATTTTGCTGGGTAATTGCTTCTTGGCTACAGCCTAAGCTCCTTTGCTTTTCAGAATATATCATATGCCAGACCCTTCTATCCATTAAAGTCAAATTTTCTAGGTCCTGGGTAATCCTGATGGTGGCTCCTCGATATCTGAATTGTTTTCTTTTTTAAATTCTGGCTGCTTGAAGTGTTTTTTTTTTCCTTGATCTAATAATTCTGAAATTTAGTTACAATATTCCTTGGAGTTTTCATTTTGAAATCTCTTTTAAGGGGAGATCAATGAATTGTTTCAATGGCTTTTTTACCCTCTGATTTTAGGACATCAGGGCAGTTTTCCTTGATTATTTCTTGAAAGAAGTTATCTAGGCTCTTTTGTTCATCATGGTTTTCAGGGAGTTCAATAATTCTTAGACTGTCTCTCCTGGATCTATTTTCCAAGTTAGTTGTTTTCCTAATGAGATATTTTACATTTTTTTCTGGGTTTTTTTTTTTTTTTTTGCTTTGTTTTGTTTTGTTTGACTGATTCTTGATGTCTCATTGAGTCATTCACTTCCATTTGTCCTTTCTAATTTTTTAGTGAATTACTTTCTTCAGTTAGCTTTTTTTATCTCCTTTTACATTTGGCCACTTGAACTTTTAAATGAATTCTTTGCTTCATTTTTTTTCCCATTTCACAAATTCCCTGTTTTAAGGAGCTATTTTTTTCCATTTAGTCAGGTCTATTTTGTAAAGAGTTATTTTTTCCATTTCTCTAAATCTATTTTAAGTAGTCTTCTTCAGATAATTTCTGTATTTTCTTTTCTAAATTTTCCTGCAAATTTTTCATTTCCTTTCCCCATTTTTCTTCAAACTATCTTTTAAGATTTTGTATTCTTGCAAGAGAGCCTTGAGAGATGGAGGTCAAATTATCTCACTCTTTAGGGGTGCCCTCAGGATTTGAAGTCTGTTCTTCCCTGTTTCCATAAAGGCTCTCTATGGTCATAGCTTTTTTTGCTTTTTTGCTCATTTTTAAAAATTGAGGTCTGTTCTTAGGGCAAAGAGGACATTGTCTCAAGCTTCCTCTACAGGTCCCAGAAGCTTCAAGCTACCCTGCCATCAATGCTGCTGACTTTCTTCCAGTGCTGGGTGGACATAAGTTATTCTAAGTGCCAAGTTATTCTGGGGTTCAGTGACTCAATATTTTCCTTTTGTAGTTGCATTGGATGTCTCATTGGATGGTTTGCTGATCCACTGACTTCCTGCTCAGGATAAAATAGTCAACACTGCTGTGTTTTGGCTAAGAGCCTCCCAGTAGAATCTCGGTGCACACAGGCCACTCCATCCTGGATCCCAGAGCTATGCCTGCACTGGCTGCTTCTTCCCACCCCTGTCTGATTGAAATAGCCTGCCCTGAAATTCTTCAAAAAGATCTTCTACTGGAAATTTGTTATCTTCCAAATATTTGTGGCTTCTCTCAGTCCAAAACTTGTTCAGAAGCCTGATTTGGTATTGAGCTGAGCGAAGCCAGGAAGAACTCAGCCAAAGACCTTCCTACTCTCCTTTATCTTGGCTCTGCCCCCTTAAAGCATTAGTTTAAATTGTGGAGTATTGTAAAGGCTCAACAAAGTTGCTCCTTTTTCTTTATCATATTGGGTTTATCCATTTCTTCCAAAATTCATTTTTTCTTTATGTCTTATAAGAAACCATGCTGGGCTTATGCCTGATTTGTCTTTTCGAGGCTTTGTTTATAACTGTTTTCACATTGTTGTATCTTTTATGTTTGTATCTTGATCTTCCTTGCCATTAGAGCAGATTTTTATGATCAAGTTATTTTTTGTTGTTATTTAGGATTTTGTTTTGTTTTGTTTTGTTTTTCTAAGAATTCTTGATTTTGAACTTAATGCTAAAGTTAGACTCTGATCACTTTGGGATAAGTAAGCACTGTCATTTTCCTGCTTGCAGAGCTATCTTGCAGTCCATAAATTTTGGATGATTCCAAGGTGGTATGTTCTCTCAGTTTGCTCTGGTTTTTACTCAGGAAGAGTGTCTGCTTTTCTGCATCCACAAGAACTAGCAATTCTTTCTACTCTACAACTATAAACCACAACTGCTTATAGGCTATAGAATTGACAATTAGTACTCAGTCCTAGACCTAATTCTATCTCAGAGTTTTTTTTTTTAATTTCTTTCTGATCAGTTTAATGAACTCTGTATTAACTCTACCCTAAAAACTCAAGGCGTTATTGCTGCTGCCATTTTGATGTTGCAGGAGCCTCCAACTTCTAGTACTGGTATGGCTACCAAGCATCTTCATATCACAGCCCTTTCCTTTAAGTCTCTTCAATTGTTTGGAACTGGAAAAATCTTACTCAAACCTTTTTGTTGCTATGTCACTGCTGAATTCAATATTATCAGCATAATAATGTATCATTTTAAAGTTGTCTGGATAAAATATTGGGATAGTTCAATTTTGTTACTATCCCTATTCTTCCTTCTTGCCTCTAACTCCTAAAGCAAGTTTTATGAAGATGTTTTTAATCGAAAAAATTAAAAATATATACAATAGTCCTTATGACCTCAATATAAAATTTTTAATGAATCACTATATTAATAATCCTCAAAAAGAAAATAAAATTAAATATTTAAAAATTAAAGAAAAGAATTTAAAATAAAGCAAAAAACTAAATTGAGAAAATCTGTTCTTATTTTTAAATGTATTGATCATTGAGTTATTGGGTTCAATCTTTTTTTTTAATTTCCATTCTCTGTTCCATGTAATAACATGTTTCTTAACCAATAAAACATTTTAAGATAATTATTTTAATGTAATTTAAAATTTGTACATTGTATTCTTAAGTGGCTGATTGCTAATCCATAAAGTATAGAAGCAATCATAAAATAATAAAATAGACAATTTTAGCTTTTGACTGAATAAAATTAATATGGATTGAACAATATAAGCCACTTTTTAATAACAGCATGTCTTTAAGTCAAATACTTACAACAAAAGTTTGAAAGTATATAGATGCAAGTATTTATAGGAGAATGTAGGAAATGCATAAGACATTCATCCCCCAGAAAGAAATACAAATTAAAATAATTTACACCTATTACTCTAAGAATGTCAAAGACAAAAATATACACTGTAAAAATGAGCTAAGGAATAATGAGAACATTTATACTAACTTGAGTATTCTGTGAATTGGTATGCTATAGAGAGCAATTTAGAATTTTATTAAGAACAGAGATAAAAATCAGATTAGAGACAACCCAGCTGAACTCATTTAACATTTCCCTCCAAATAAAAGCCCTTTGAAATATCAACATAAATAAAATTTTGTGACAGAACTAACGAAGAGTTAGGTGAGATATGTTTTCTGGTAAAAAATAAAAAGTCAGGAGGTCAGCAGGAAGTTTATGATCCTAAGATAGAATCCTATTTGAAACTCATACAGGAGATAGCAGAAATAGTACCTTCTGTAGCAGCAAGATACTCAGCAGCTCTTAATGCAAGGATGGTAAGGGAGTTAGAAACAAGTCATAAAGAGATTACAAGGGGCCCTTTACTGGTATTGAGTATGGATGATCCTTAGTGGCAACTCTATTGCCCACAGTAACTTCTGGTTAACAGTTCCAGGGCAGAGTTTAGTACTGAAGATAATCACCAAGAGTTATGGAACTTGATCACAATTCCAAGACAAAACAGAAGTAGTGCTTTTGGGTAGAAGGATATTTCATGGCTAAAGACAAGTGTGCAGACCGAGAAAACAATAATCTTATCTTTCTATGGTCCGTACCAACTAGGAAGCACCAAAACATCTAGCTCTAGCAACTGTGGCAAACCAAAGATTGAAACAATGCCCCCCCCAATAAAAAGGTAAGCAGAATTGAAATTTAACAACTCAGGGGAGAGTCAGAACCCTCAAAAAACGGAGTGAAATTATTTGCCAGTAGAAGACAACTAAGGAAATGTGCCAAAAGGGTTTGTAGGGCCTTGGGAAACCAGCAAGCCAAAAGTGGGTCTTGGGAGCCACTGAATCAGCAGCATAAGAAACAGCAGCAATAGCAACTTCCAAAAATCTCAGCCTACAAATGATAAGAGGGTCAAATAGCTGATCAGAAAAATGTCTCCTTACTAGCACTGAGACAGGACTCTGGTGATTTGTCCATATTTAAATTTGGGATGTAGTACTGGTTCATAATTCCAGAGCAAGAAATACCACCAGAACACTAGAACTTACAATAGAGTAGATCAGTGATTCTACTCACAGTTCCAGGGCATAAAAGAATGTTTATAGTCACTCAGAGACTAGAACATAGATTCTCTGAAAACATCTGCATAAAACTACTGAAGTTTGTGACATTGTACTCTTTATACTGTAAACAGAACCCTAATTTAACAAAAAAAGTGAAAACTGAGTAATAAAGGAGTCTGAGCATAGAAAGTTCCACAAAAATAACAAAAGCAAAGTTCTTACATCAAAAGTTGCCAAGGAAAATTGGTCTCAGGTGATGGAAGAGTTTAAACGGGATTTTGATAATCAAGTAAGAGAGACTGAAGAAAAATTAGGAAGACAAATGAGACATGCTAAAGAAAGAACCAAAAGCTAATGAAGAAAAGAGTATTTTCAAATGCAAAATAAATTCTTAAAAATTAGAATTAAGCAAATGGAAGCTAATGACTTTAGAAGAAATCAAGAAACAATCAAACAAATCCAAAAGGGAAAAAAATCAACTATCTCATTGGAAAAAAAGTGCTGTTCTGGAAAATAGATCCAAGATAATTTTAACAATAATTATACGACCTGACAGCCATGATCCCCAAAAAACTTAGACATCATTTTGCAAGAAATTATCAAGGAAAATTATCCTGATATTCTAGAACTAGAGGACGAATTAAAAACCAAAAGGATCCACCAATCACGTGTTGAAAGAGATCACAAGATGAAAAATCCCAGCAATATTACTGTCAAATTCTGGAATTCCTAGATCAAGGAGCATCCTTGATTGCAAGCATCCAGAAAAAAACAATTCAAGTGTAGTGAAGCCAAAGTCAGGATAAAACAAGATTAAAGTTTATAATATATTATTCTGGAGAGCAAAAATCTAGGATTACAATAAAAAACAGTATTAAAAGGGAATTACAAAGCTGAAAAAAATCTTTATAACCAGTGTTTCTATGAGTACATAAAATATTCAAGATCTAATTCAGAAAAAAGCAATATTTTGGGGGGAAAAACTACAAACAGAGCATCCAGAAAATTGAGCTAAGGCCCAAAATAGAATTGCAAGGGAAAAAAAGAGATGTGTGATAAAAGGGAAAAAAAATTGAAAAAGAAACAAGTCATAAAAGAAAATTATGAAAAGAGAATTAACAACTTGAAAAAAAGAAACATACAGAGGGCAGAGGACTTCCTAAACTCTCCTTTTCCTTCTATTCCTTCCTTCTATTCTGATGACATTCAGCCTTAGAATTAGTGCTTGACTGTCAGAACCCCCAAATATTGGAAGTACAACACATTACCAAGCTAAAATAATCTCGAAATTCTCCAAAAAAGGTCTGTTTTGCTCATACATGGGGATGGAATGGGGTTAGGCCAGGCATAAACTCAGGAAGAAAAGCAGTGAGAGTATGAGAAACAGCTCAGGCTAAGCAGAACAGAGCAGGGAGGGATGTGGTCTCTGCTGGTGGAAAATCTGAGGGGAGAACTTTACCACAATGTGAGCTACTGCTAGCAAGCCAGTAGATCAGCAGAGAAGCTATAAACGCAGGCAGTAAAGACTATAATCCGAAATGCTAGAGTGTCTTGGGACCTGGCCACAACCACCCAGCACCTGGAGTTACTCAGCGTGATAAAATCACAGCCACAGTTACTGGTCCCAGTGCCTTTCCGCTGCTGGTGGTTTCAGTGATTTCAGCTAGTCCCAGTGCAGTCGGTGGGTGCTGTCCCCATGCCCCTTCACTGCCACTTCCTGTTGTCTGTAGAGGCAGTTTAGAAATACCCCACTGCCCCCATAAGCAGACCATATTTTTTTTCCCTTCAAAATGAACAAAAAGCAAAGCACACTCTAATTATTGATAGCTTCTATCCAGAAAGAGAGCAGACTTCAAAACCTGAGGAGACTAAAAAGAGTTGTCTCCACCAAAGGTGGATATGATCTGGTCCCCATCACACAAAGCTGTCATAGAAGAAATTAAAAATCTTAAAAGAGATCTAGAAGAAAAATGGGGAAAGGAAAGGAAAGCTATGCAAGAGGGTCAGAATAAGACATGTTACTCATTAAAAGATAGAGTGGATAAAGAAATCAACTCCCTGAAAAACAGAATTTGCAAATTGGAAAAGATAAGCAACTCCCAGGAAAACAGAATTTGTGAATTGGAAAAAAGAAAATAATTCTTTAAAAAAAAATTGGTGAAATGGAAAAAAAAAATCCACAGAACAAAACAACTCATTTAAAAACTCAATTGGATAAATACAAAAAGAATTTTTTAAAAAGCAAATTAAGAAAATAATTCATTAAAAATCAGAACTGAACAAATGGAAATGAGTGACTCAAGGAGACACCAAGAATCAGTCAAGCAAAACCAAAAAGAAAAAAAGAAAAAAATGTTAAATACCTACTTGGGAAAACAACAGATCTAGGAGAGATAATCTAAGGATTATTTGAATCCCTGAAAATCATGATGAAAAAAGAACCTAGACACTATTTTTCAGGAAATCATCAAAGAGAACTGCCCAAATGCTATAGGAACAGAAGGCAAAATAGACATTGAAAGAATTCATCAATCATCTACTGAAAGAAATCCCAAAATCAAAACTTCAAGAAATATTGTGGCTAATTCCAGAACTATCAAACCAAGGAAAAAATATTGCAAGCAGCTAGGAAAAAACTATTCAAATACCAAGGAACCACAATAAGGATCACTTGGGGTCTAGCAGTATTTACATTAAAGGATCGAAGGACCTGGAATCTGATATTCTGAAAGGCAAAAGAACTTGGTATGCAGGCAAGAATAACTTACCCAATTAAACTGAGCATTTTTTCCAAGGAAAAAGATGGACATTCAATGAAATATGAGTGAATTTCTTTTTTTTCTGACAAAAAAAAAAAAACAGAGCTAAACAGAAAAGCATAAAAAGGTAAAAAGAACTCTTGAGAATTATATTTCTGTTATGAGTATACATAATGAGTACATGTATAATTTGCTTTTACTATTATAATATTAAAAAATTAACTAGAGGTGAAAAGGAAATTGTACCAGAAAAAGGGAAAAGTGGAGGTCCAAAAGAGGGAAACTACATCTCATGAAGAGGCAAAAAAAACCCTATTATATCTGAGGGAATGAAAGGAGGGGGATGAACATAGTGTGAATCTTACACTCATCAGATTTGGCTCAAAGTGAAAATATTAGACATATTTGGTTTACATAGAAAATTCTCCTACCTCATTGAAAAATGAGAGGGGGAAAGCAAAAAGAGAAGGGGTAGAATAAGTAGAAGGGAATACAGAAATACTAAGGAAAATGTTTAAGAAAAGGGGAAGGAGTTCAAGGGGAAGGGAGGGATTCTAAAGAGGGAGAGCTGCTTGAGGCAAGTGGTTCTCATAAGTCTAATACTGGGGAGGTGGGTAAGGGGGAAAGGAAAAAGAAAAGCATATTTGGGGATAATAAGATGGCAGAAAATACAGAATTAGTAGTTTTAACTATAAATGTTAATGGGGTAAACTCCCCCATAAAGCAGAGGTGGATAGCAGACTGGATGAAAAGCCAGAATACTACAATATGGTGTTTACAGGAAACACACTTGAAATAGAGTGATACATACAGAATAAAAGTAAAAGTATGGCGCAGAATCTACTATTCTTCAGGTGAAGTCAAAAAAGCAGGGGTAGTCATCCTGATCTCAGATCAAGCAAACCAAAAATTGATTTAATTAAAAGAAATAAGGAAGGGCACTATATTTTGCTAAAGGGTAGCATAGATAATGATGTACCAAGTGGTATAGCATCTAAATTCTTAAAGGAGAAGTTAAGAGAGCTGCAAGAAGAAATCAATAGCAAAACTATTACAGTGGTAGATCTCAACCTTGCACTTTCAGAATTAGATGAATCAAACCACAAAATAAATAAGAAAGAACTAAAAGAGGTAAATAGAACACTAGAAAAGTTAGATCTTTGGAGAAGACTGAATGGAGACAGAAAGTACACTTTCTTCTCAGTGTTTCACTTTTTCTCAATTTTTGTATAATTGACCATATATTAAGACATAAAGACCTCAAATTCAAATGCAGAAAGGCAGAAATAGTAAATGCAAACTTCTCAGATCATGATGCAATAAAAATTACATTCAATCCAAAAAGTAATAGGAAACTAAATAATCTCATCCTAAAGAATGATTGGGTGAAACAACAAATCATACACACAATTAATAATTTCACACAAGAGAATGACAATAATTAAACATTATACCAAAATGTGTGGGATGCAGCCAAAGCAGTAATAAGGGGAAATTTTATATTTCTAGAGGCTTACTTGCATAAAATAGAGAAAGAGAACATCAATGAATTAGGCTTACAACTAAAAAAAACTAGAAAAAGAACAAATTAAAAACCCTCAATCACACACTAAAGTTGAAATTCTAAAAATAAAAGGAGAGATCAATAAAATTAAAAGTAAAAACCTATTGAATTAATAAATAAAACTGAGTTGGTTTTATGTAAAAACTAACAAAATAGATAACCCTTTAGTTAATTTGATCAGAAAAAGGAAAGAGGAAAATCAAATTTTATTCTCAAAAATGAAAAGAGAAAACTATCCACCAATAAAGAGGAAATTAGAGCAATTATTAAAAATTTCTATGCCCAATTTTAGGCCAATAAATTTGACAACCTAAGTGAAATGGAGGAATACCTACAAAAATATTGATTGACCAGATTAAAAAAAAGAGATTTTTTTTTAATTTTTTACTTAAACAGTCGCATTTTAGAAAAAGAACTAGAACAAGCTATTAATCAACTCCCTAAAAATAACCCCCAGGACCAGATGGATTTATATGTGAATTCTACCAAACATTTAAAGAACATTTAACTTCAATGCTATATAAACTATTTGAAAAACTAGGGAATGAAGGAGTCCTACCAAATTCCTTTTATGACACAGACATGATACTGATACCTAAACCAGGTAGGACGAAAACAGAGAAAAAATTATAGACCAATTTCCCTAATGAACATCAATGCAAAAATCTTAAATAAATTTTTAACAAAAAGATTACAGAAATCATCTCCAGGATAATACACCATGACCAAGTAGAATTGTAGGACTGGTTCCATATTAGGAAAACTATTAGCATAATTGACTATATCAATTACCAAATTAACAAAAACCATATGATCATCTCAATAGATGCATAAAAAACATTTGATAAAATCCAACACCCATTCCTATTAAAAATACTTGAAATTATAGGAATAAATGGACTTTTCCTTAAAATAGTCAGTTGCAACTATTTAAAACCATCAATAAGCATCCTATGTAATGGGGATAAATTGGAACCATTTCCAATAAAATCAGGAGTAAAACAAGGTTGCTCACCATCACCATTAATATTCAATATTGTATTAGAAACACTAGTTTTAGCAATAAGAGATGAAAAAGAAATTAAAGGAATTAGAATAGGTAATGAGGAAACCAAATTATCACTCTTTACAGATGATATGATGGTATACTTAGAAAACCCCAGACTCTACCAAAAAGCCATTAGAAATAATCCACAACTTTAGCAAAGTTGCAAGATACAAAATAAATGCAGATAAATCATCAGCATTTTTATACATCATTAACAAAATCCAACAGCATTTGGATACTACCTAAACTAACCTATTTATTTAGTGCTATACCAATCAGACTCCCAAGAAACTATTTTAATGACAGAAAAAATAATAACAAAATTCATCTGGAAGAACAAAAGGTCAAGAATTTCAAGGGAACTAATGAAAAAAAAATCAAATGAATGTGGCCTAGCTGTATCTAATCTAAAACTATTTTATAAAGCAGAGGTCACCAAAACCATTTGGTATTAGCTAAGAAATAGACTAGTTGATCAGTGGAATAGGTTTGGTTCATTGGACAAAATAGTCAATAACTATAGCAATCTAGTGTTTGACAAACCCAAAGACCCCAGATTTTGGCATAAGAATTCATTATTTGACAAAAATTGCTGAGAAAACTGGAAATTAGGACCCACACTTAACACCATACACCAAGATAAGATTAAAATGGGTTCATAACCTAGGCATAAAGAATAAGATTATAAATAAATTAGAAGAACATAGGATCGTCTACCTCTCAGATCTGTGGAGAAGGAAGGAATTTGTGACCAAAGAAGAACTAGAGGTCATTAACAATCAAAAAATAGAGAATTTCGATTATGTTAAGCTAAAAAAGCTTTTGTACAAATAAAACTAATGCGGACAGGATTAGGAAGGAAGAAATAAACTGGGTAAACATTTTTACAGCTAAAGGTTCTGATAAAGGCCTCATCTCCAAAATATATAAAGAATTGACTCTACTTAATAAGAAATCAAGCAATTCTCCAGTTCATAAATGGTCAAAGGATATGAACAGACAACTTTCATATTAAGAAATTGAAACTATTTCTAGTCATATGAAAAGGTGTTCCAAATTCTTATTCATCAGAGAAATGCAACTTAATACAACTCTGAGATACCACTACACACCTGTCAGATTGATACTAAGATGAAAGGAAAAGGTAATGACAAATGTTGGAGAGGATGTAGGAAAACTGGGATACTGATGCATTGTTGGTGGAGTTGTGAACGAATCCAACCATTCTGGAGAGTAATTTGGAATTATATTCAAAAAGTTTTCAAGTGCATACCCTTAGATCCAGCAGTATTATTACTGGGCTTATATCCCAAAGAGATATTAAAGAAGGAAAAGGGACTCATGTGCAAAAACATTTATGGCAGCCCTTTGTAGTGGCTAGAAACTGGAAATTGAAGGGATGCCCACCAATTGGAGAATGGCTGAATAAATTGTGGTATATGAATATTATGGAATATTATTGTTCTATAAGAAATGACCAGCAGGATGAAAACAGAGAAGCTTGGAGAGACTTATATGAACTGATGCTAAGTGAAATGAGCCGAACTAGGATATCATTATATACTTCAACAGCAATACTACATGATGATCAATTCTGATGTCAATGGCTCTCTGCAACAATCAGAGGATTCAAATCAATCCCAATTGATCTGTAATGAACAGAACCAGCTACACCCAGAGAAAGAACACTGGGAAACAAGTATGGACCACAACATAACATTTCCACTCTTTCTGTTATTGTTTGCTTACATTTTTTTTTTTTTCTTCTCAGGTTATTTTTACCTCCTTTCTAAATCTGATCTTTCTTGTGCAACAAGATACCTGTATAAATATATATACACATATTGTATTTAACATATACTTTAACATTTAACATGTATGGGACTACCTGCCATGTAAGGGAGGGGATGGAGAGAAGGAGGGGAAAAGTTGAAACAGAACTTTTTGCAAGGGTCAGTGTTGAAAAATTACCCCTGTATATGTTTTGTGTATAAAAAGCTATAATAAATTTTTTTAAAGAAAAAAAGAAACACACAAACATAAATCATCAGAAAAAAGCATTTCTGTAGGCAGAAAGTAACAGTCAAGTGCAAAATTTCAGTGGATGACAATTAATGAGGGGGTATATGCTTGTAACTTAATAGTGTTGGGGAACCACACCAGACGGGATGATGGCCTGGACTCAGATCTGTCTAAGGCATTCCAAGAATAACAGAACTCTTTCTCTTCTCAGAACTTCAATTGTACAGGTGGTGTTGCCTTTTAAACTGAGGTAGGAGTTGGAAGTATTCTTTTAATAATATGTATTATTTACTTTGCTAATCTGTTCCATTTGAATGGTGTGCTGTTTTATTTATGGTTCCTGCCTTGTCCCTTAGGAAAGAACACATTGGATGAATGTTTGAGCCCTGTTAGTAAAATTACAATTATCCAAAACCACTCAGTCAGATGAAAAATATTTTAAGCTTTTTTAAATTTTTTTTTATTTTATTTTTTTTGCATAGGCACTGTTAAGTGCTAAGAACATTAACACAAATGAGAAGAAAGTAAACTCTACATTCAAGGCACTTAAATTCTATTTGGAGAATACAATATATAAAAAGAAACATAAAATGGAGGGGAATGAAAAGGATAACCCCAGAGGCATCATGAAGAGAAACTGAGTATTTTGGTGTAGCCTGATGAGAAGTGAAACTGGCATGTCTAGAGGGCCCTTATTATAAAAATAATAATAGAAAGATCTGTTCATCTCATCATGTGTTCATAAACTAACTACTAGTTACTGCTTATTGTTTTTGAAAGGAAATAGTAAAGGATGTTGATTCAGTGGATAGCATCAGTCCGGGAGTCAAGGAGATTCATGTCCCTAAATTCAAATCTAGCCTGAGAGACTAAACTGACATTAGACCAAAAAAAAAAAAAATTAACACTGTGTGCCTCCAATTTCTTCTTCTGTAAAATTAGCAGAAGGCTATAGGCAACTGTTCTAGCATGTTTGCCAAGAAAACCACAAATAAAGCTAAAGTCAGGCATGTAAGAAAAATGACTAACTACCAAAGTATTAGATGGAATTAAGTGAATATGCCAAAGTATTTTAAGCATATTTCTTCAAATGTGGCCACTTATTTTTTCTTATGTGAATCTCTGAGGGCTCTTATATTTATAGCATACACCATATTTAAATATTTTCATTGTTCCACAGGCTTGTTACTTTTTTGTTTGGAATTTCTTCTTTTTGTTGTGGACTATTTTGCCAGCTTCACAGAGCCTATTGGCTACTCAAAATAATGTTTTATTTTTAATATTCAAAATCAAAAAAATTATAAATTTCAGTTAGAAAGTAAAGGAAAAAAAGTTTTTTCCAAGTTCATCAATCCTTTGAATTGGATTAGTTACGCATCAAGATTAAGAAGACTTCTTCTGGGGGCAGCTAGGTGGAGCAGTGGATAGAGCACCAGCACTGAAGTCAGGAAGATCTGAGTTCGAATTTCACCTCAGACACTTAACATTTCCTAGCTGTGTGACCCTGGGCAAGTCACTTAACCCCAATTGCCTCAGAAAAAAAGAAAAGACTTGTAATTTTTTTTCCTTAAACATTATTTCAGCTTCATCTGGAAAGTAATTCATGATATCTAGGATAATAGAATAAGAAAGCTTGAAAGGATCTTTGACGTCATATAGTTTAAATATGTCTAATCTAATGAATTGCTATTAGGCATTGATTCAAAGATCTATACATAACTACTCTTTCCGAAAGTTATATATATACACATACATACATACATATATATATATATATATACATACATACATACATATATATACATACATATATATGTATTGTGTGTGTGTATGTATGTATATATATATATATATATATATATATATATATATATATATATATATATATATAATCTTTAAAGACATAATTTAGTGGGGCAGCTAGATGGTGCCCTAGCCTTGATGTCAGGAGGACCTAAGTTCAAATCTGGTCTCCGACACTTAACACTTCCTAGCTGTTTGACCCTGGGGAAGTCACTTAACCCCAATTGCCTCAGAGGAAATAAATAGGTAGATAGATAGATAGATAGATATAGATATAGATATAGATATAAATATATATTTAAATGTATCATTATTTATCAATAAATGTCATGGAATCTTAATCTTTCTATCTTGCAGTATGTTTCCATGAGTTTCCCAAGTTTATATTTAAAAATGCTCTAAGTTAATATTATATTTATGATTATCTTTCCTCTTACAAAGTTACTTTCATTTCAATAAATTGCTCTGGTGACCAATTTTCCTTCGCAAGTGCAAAATTTTCTAGCAGCCTCTCTTGGCAATTTCTTGGTATTAGTAACAATTTCAAATTTCCTATAGCCTAGGAGGATAAAATATGTTCTTTCTTTTCTTTGTTTGTGGGGCACAAGGGAGAAAAAAATCTTGATTCTTTAATGCATTCTTCTGAATACTGACTCATATACATCAGTGGAAAGGCTTTGTATAGACTTCCTCTAAAATATGGGCTATAGATGTCCCAGGGATTCCCCTCCTTAGTACAGCTCACTCAATCCCAAGCAGTGATATCCCAAGAGAACAATCACTTCTAAATTCTGTTCTCTAATATTATACAAAAAGGTTAAGAAGCCTTTTGACCTGTGTAGCAAATGACTCCCAGTTAGGCAGCTAAGTGGGACATTGGATAGGCCTAAAGTCAAAAAGATGCATTTTCCTGATTTCGATTCTGGAATTGAACCCTGTTCACCTCAGTTTCTTCATCTGTAAAATAAGCTTGAGAAAGAAAGAAATGGAGAAGACAGCATCTGTGCCAAGAAAATCTCAAATGAGGTTATAAATATCCAGAAACAGTTAAACAACAGAAACAATTGTAGCATGAGTACTCTCACAAGCTTTGAGGATCTCTTTAATCAGAAAGTATACACTTTATGATGAAAGGAGGAGGGAAATGGAGTACCCTTGATAACCTATTAATCCAGGGAGATAAATACTAGTTACTGAAATCCACATGAAGAAAATAACTGAGCAATGACAACATCTTAATCCAGGGATGTGTGAGGAGCTAAAATCCACTAAATGCTGGTTATTTTATGAAAGCTGATAATAATAGGGTGGAAATTAAAATTACCTACTTTAAAAACTCCTACAATGTTACTAATGCATTATTTCAATAATATAATATGATTTGCATATTGGTGGGGTCAGAAGGTCATAGAATTTTCCCTTGGTGCACTCCCCCTATCTTACCACTGTTAATAATAACAAATCCTGCTGACAAGTCACATATGACTGTGAGGCACAAGTAATAAATGTTAGTGGAAAACTAGAAATATTTTAAGTGCTATAGAAATGCTAAACAAAACATTCAAACTTTTTCTGACTTCGTACAATAGGAAGTATATTCTCAGCATCTAATGGGATCCCTAAAGCAGCATAAATCCAATTTTCCAGCTATTCATGCAAACTACTTGCAGCAATTTTAATTTTAGGGCTCTTAAAATGTGTAGACCCCCCAATGGGAATCATTTCCTATTTCACGGTTTTTCAGGGTTGGTGTTTCTTTTAATTTGTTCTTAGATTATTATATTTCTATTCAAAACTCCTCATTGTGAACCAGTGAAATCAGGAATGATAAAAGCACATCTTGGTTTATCAGCTCCACATCTCCATTTAAAGTCCTCACATTTTTGCCCACCTTCACTGGAGTACAAAAGTACCCTGACAATATTGTAGGCAATTGTCTGAACAAGGTTTGGCTTCGTTATTTTGTTCTGTTATTTTTAGTTGCTGCAGTACAGTTGTGAAATAGCATAGCATTGTGGATAGAGAACTGATCCTGAAGTCCCCTGGACACCTGATTGCAAAGCCTGTTATATGACTAAGGACAATTCATTAAGACTCCCAATGTTCCAGGCAATTCCCTAGGATTATATATTGTAGAAAATAGTGACAGAGAAAGTTTCCTCATATTCCTGATAGTCTAATAAAATCATAGATAAGGACTAATTTTTAAAAAAATGAAACACATATTCTTGACTGTGTAAGTTAGGTATTTTAATGTAACTGATTATTATGGTGCTATAAAATTACATTCTATGAATTAGAATGAAATAAAATATTTAAAAGAATTATAGAAACAGCAAATAAACAGAACAAAAACTATGCAAATACTGGTTTTGATATAGTGTCTCACATATATATACATCTCTCTGTCTCTGTTTCTGTCCATATATATATATATATATATATATAAAACATCCCACATAGCCTCTCTAAATGGCCTATCACCGTTATTAGGATTTTAGGATTCTTCTTGATCTATCAAAATTCTGGGGATACCCACAAGCATACTATCTTTTTCTCTTGTTATATGATCTATTTACCTCTATTTGTATGTAAATTTCTCTCATGATATCTTTTGTATCCTTTTTTGCTTTAACAATTCTTCATTAGTAATAGGTTGTAGCTCATTTTCATGTATCTTTTATATCAATATTTTTTCTAGATACAGGCAGACAGTGAATAAAGAATGGACCTTAGAGTCATAGAGATCAAAATTCAAATGTTGCCTCTAAAACCTACCAGTTTTGTGACCTCTAACAACTTATTTAACCCCTGTGTAATATGAAATTATCAAAACTGTGTTGCATATTTATCTTACTTGAAGAGATAATTCATTATTTTTAAATCATGTGAACTAGAGACATGAAAAATCCAAAGGAAAAAATGATTCTAATAATTATGCTGATCTTCCATACTTCAATACCACCTAAACTATAAATAGCTAATTGTAGTTCTGTGTTTTAAAAGAAAACAAGAGAAAGATTTGCTTTCTGATAATGCGCAATAAACTAAGGAAACAAAAGCTCATATATTCATGTGTGAAGAAAATAAAGATATGTTTAAGATAAATAATGAATATTAATTCTTGCTTTAGGAAAAACATCCCAGAAAAGAAAATAGAAAATTTATGGAGAATCTATTTTCTATGATATCTTTGGCAGATTGAAGAGGCCATTAGTCTTGATTCTTAAAGGCTGTTCACTGATATAGTCTTTTTTAAAACCAGTTGTTTTGGAAATTAGAAATGAGCAAAAATATTTCCTTGTGAAATCTGGAATGAGGCGTCTAATTGGTTGATTGAACATGTCTGACTGCATTTTTAAGTTTTTGAATGAATATTTAAACAATGATGGACAACATCAGTTTGGGAGCATAACACAAACTATCACTTGTAAACTTGTAAAATTTGAAAGAATTATCAAAAATTGCTATGGGGTGATATTTTTTAAATGATTGATTTATTGGTAACCACTCTCAAATTATGGATTATTAGATCAACATAACTAAAATATTTGATAATTTCATAATCCAGTAATGCTTTCTAGATTAAATCACAATTGTTTTGTCATTTATTCATTTCAGTCATGTTCAAATCTTTGTGATCTTATTTGGGGTTTTCTTGGCAAAGACACTGAAAGGCTTTTGGCATTTTCTTTCCCAGCTCATTTTACAAATGAGGTAAGTGACTTGCTCATGGTCATACATCTAGTAATTGTCTGATGCCAGATTGAACTCAGGAAAAGATGAGTCTTCCTGTTTCTAGACTTGGCACTCTATTGAGTGTACCACTTTGCTGCCCAGGGTACAGTGCTTTTTAATATTACTTGGCTTCCCCACCCAAACTCTTTGGGCCTCTATCACTTATAACAATAAAAACATTTAAGAAAAATGTCCAGTATTTGCATCTGAGAAAGAAATACCTGAATGCTGATGGCACTCTTACTTTGTACTTTGGCATAAATTGGAAAAAAAAAAACTAAAACATTAAAATGAATGAATATTTAAATGAAGTAATTTTTAAAGGGCTCTGATCCAAATAGTTCTGTTAATCTAGTGAAAGCACACATTTACAAATAGTCCTTTTATATTTTTCAAAGGATTTTCTTTAATACTAGATAGACAATGCAAATTGTATTACCTCCATTTTAAAAGCTAGGTAGCATCATACATTTAGAACTGGAAGAGAATTCACAAGTCAATTAGTCCTACATAGGTACTATAAATAGTGCATAAAGAAAGATAAAATAGAGTTCTTATTCACAATGGGGAAATAGCATGAAAAATATGGACAAAGTACATGCAAGATAAATTGGATATAATCAATAGAAGAAAGACATTTACATTATAGAGGATCAGAAATGCTTTCTCATAGAATATTGAATTTTAACTGTGACCTAAAGGAAGCTGGAAGGCAGAAATGAGGAAGAATTGTATTCAAGGTATGGGGAACAAGCAATGAAAATTCCTAAAGTTTAGAGATGGAGGGTCTTGTGTGAAGAAGAGACAAGAGATCAGTATAATGAGATCACATAATGTGTAGGAGGAGTGAGATGTAAGAAGATTTGAAAAGTATGAGAGCTGTAGATGGAGAAGGGCTCTGTCTGAATGGCAAATTATATTTTGTACATGAAATGACAAAGAACTGCTGAAGTTTATCAAAGAGGGAGGTGAGACATAGTCAGACCTGTACTTTGGGAAGATTACTTGACACCTTGACACTTAAATGAAAAAAGGACTGGAATGGGGAAATTAACCAAGAGGACAAAACAGCAGAATTCAGACTTTATGTGTTGAGTCAGGATTTAAAGTTATGTCTTCTTGATTTGAAGGACAGAGTCCTGTGCTTTGTATTATGCTGTCTCTTACATGTAGCACATAGTAAATGTTTAAGAAATGTCAATTGATTGATTCATTGGTGAAAAGGAAAGTAAGAAAATAGACAGTGAATGAAGCACACATACCTGATAGATATGGGGACTTCTGTGTCAGTCCTGTTCTCCAATATTGTAGAACATTATTACACAGGAGCATTCAATAACCTTAGCAGTAAGAGAATTGCCATCTCCTTTTCTGTCTATTTGAACATATTCCCAACTTCCACTAGACCTTTGAAAATGTAAGACAGATTTTACCTTTAAGCATGCAATGAGTTTTTTTTTTAATAAAAATGTGAAATCCAGCATGTATATTAGGTATGAAATATAAAAAGTAATAGTTTGGGAACTAATTTTCTGTTTGCCACATGAACTATTAATGCTGTACTTTATAATTATTCTTTAGACAAAGTTTCTGTGTTACATTATTGCTCAATTTGTTCATACCACAGAGACATCTTATTTTAGTTATTTGCTTTATTGTTATCTGAATAGCTACCTGATAACAATAGCTAAAAATCATTTAATAAATTGAGCATAGATCTTAAAGTAAGTTGGAAATGAATCATCCAATTATCAAACATACTGATTTGTAAGAATTCTTATTAAAAATCATCAGTATTTTTTCAAAAGATTTCATGAGTTAGATATAGTCTTCTTTTCATTTCTACTACCTCCCCCTTTTTAGAGAGACTAAATGGTAAAGTGGATTGGGGATCAGGTTGGGAATTAAGAACAAAGAATTATAGTCCTGTTAATTTGTGTTTTGACTAACCAACTTATATTGGACAAGTTTCTGGACATTATTTTTAATTAAAGTAATTTAAAACGATGGTTCTAATTCTGGTTTCTTTGACATAGTGACATTGTTCATTGTTACTTTGATGGCATTCATTCTACAGGGATGCTTTGCTTATCAGTGCCTAAAGTATATTTAATATCAATCCACACAGAGAATTGGTAATTGAAATACATTGTTCTTTGGGATTCCAATTCTCTTTATTGATCTTTAACACTGTAAATCTGGATCGGCCAAATCTGTAATGGGTGCACAAATAGACATGTTTAACAATAATTCTAATAATTGAAAGAAAACAAATTATACAGCATGAATTTTTAGGAAGTTTTATTTTTTTAATTTAAAAAAATTTAAGTTAAAAGGAGTTCTGAATGTAGGGAAAAAATTGAAAAACAATATGATTTTGCTTGTATATTTTGTATTGTTACCAAAATAATGGTATTTAAGACATTAGAGTCATGAAGCAAAATAACATATAACCAATGAAGAAGCAACTACAGAATTAGACACAAGCAAAAATTTGCTTCTCTACAGAAAATGCATTCAGAGAATATATTAATTCATATATATATATGAATTCACATATATATATATGTATCCAACATTGGAAAAAAAATTTCTATTACATATTTAGGCAATTCATAATTCATACAAAAAAAGAGGAAAAAGTAGGAAGAGAAGAAAGAGGAAGAGAATGAGGGGGAGGAAAGGAGAAGAGTAGAAAAAAAATTAAAGATAGAATAGAAAAAGGAGTAAATAAAAGAAAAAAGGAAAGGGAAGAAAAGGGAGAAGAGAGGACAGGATAAAAAGAGAAAAAGAAAAAAAGAAGGTAATGAAAGAGATGAAAGAAGAAGAAGAGGAGGAAGATAAAGAGGAAAAGAGGATGTGGAAAATGGGAAGGGTGAAGCATGGAGGAGGGGAAGAGGAAGTTAAAAAATGTAGAAGCAATTTGAAAAAGAATGAATTACGTAAGTAGACAACAAACAATTTGGTTTTTCTCTTATCCTGTGCCAATATGACAATTTCCAGTGTCTAATCATTGGAAAAGTTTGAGTATCTCCCATTGAGTCCCAGGAAGTTGTCCAAACTATGACTGGCTCAAATACCATCTACTCTTATTGGTAAAAACACATGACTGTCATTCCATGCATCCCTTTCATGTTGATCGCAGGTGTGGAATACCAAGTTGAAATATAGTGTGGTTTGGAAACTAGTCTAACGTTGCTATGCACAAAGGGAAAAATTATTCTCTGTCCAATTTAAGAATCTCATTCCTTGGCAATAACTAAATGCACAAAGCAGCTGCAACAACTCTCCAATTAGAGCAGCAGTTTTATCCTCTGAGAGCAACTTTCATCAGTAACAGACAGTTAGTAAACTGATGGAGCAGAAATACTTATGCACCTTGTCTTTCTTTGAGCAGGGGCAGAAAACAATTCAGTTGTACATTCATTGAAAATGTCACCTGAGATCAACTCACTGAATGTCTTATGAGAATTTTCATATTTCCAACCAGTAATCTAAAATTAAATGAACTTCTCTCTCAGCTTATGGCTTTAGTTTCTTTGTTGTCCATTTGACATGACACCACACTCTCCCAGGTGGCATAATGTAAAACATCATAATATCACCATCATCACCACCAATGAAAAGTTATCATTGTTTGTTCTCTTTCTTAATTTATTCTTAAAATATGCTTTAACATTTCTTTATATAATTTAATAAAGTAAAATATCCATCAATTTTCCTATCTCCCCAGGGTGTCAGAGATCCTAGTTATGTGACACTGATGGTAGTTTTCCAATTTCTTTTCTGACATCAGAATTATTTATGTCATTGCTTAATGGTTCAATCCAAGGATGAATTTCTCATTCACACTGACTTATTTTGGGGGCTGTGGTAATAAGCAAGGACCACAAATAACATTACCTCTATTATCACTGCTACCATCATCACTATACCATCATAAGTTTTTATTGTGTAGTTATGTGCAGAACACTGTACTCAGAACAACTCTGAAGTCCAGAAAGCCATCTTTGTTGTTAAAGTACAACCAAAGTCCTGTATACAAGAGGCTACCCCATGACACAATTGTTAATAATTCATACACTTGATTGTATTTATTTATTTTAGGAGGAAATGTTGCTTCCTTCATCATAGTATACTCCTTTCCAATAGGACTACTATAGAGGGGGAGAAAGAATAAGATCCAAGTCATGGGTCCAACCCATGCAATTCCTTAGAGATTCCTATGTACAGAGAACTACCTTATTATTCTATGTATAAATTGCTCTCCAATATCCCCTTTTCATATTCCAGCATACTCTTTTGCATAAAACCAAAAAGAAGTCCCCTAATTCCCCTATAGTTTCTTCATGTACTCTTGGTTATCACATTTATACTCTCCAAGCAACTAATGCAACTTTTTTCTTTCCAAGATCCTTTGATCAGTTTTACTTCTCTGCTCCCTTAATCTTCATTTCCAAGCTGGTCTTTCCACTTTTAAAAAGTCAAACACCAATCCTAAGAATATGTTCTAGAGTTCTTAAATAAGATCATGAAATTTGGGGCCATTACATTCATCCCACCCAACCCTCCTACCTTACTTCTTGTACTATCCTCCTTTTAACGTCCATATCTTCAATGAACCATGAAAACATTCACTCTCTAGACATTATAATTTACTTCTACTTCCTAAAGAAGAGGAGGAGCATGTGTTCACAGCCTTTAAAGAATGAATTACATAATTACTCCTGAGATGACTGGAGAAAGATATTGATAGCCTTCTTAAAGACTTTTTGACACAGGACATTTCCAACATTTTTGCATCATTTTATTTCACTTCTATCATACTACCATGTGCAAAAAAGCTGAATATTGCTAAGTACAATTTCAATCTTTTCCCCAAACTTCTCCCTGCTCAAGTTTCCTCTTCATTAGAATACAGAAGAGGTATAAGATGTTTCTTATTATTCAAATCCTGGAGAAGGTTCTGTCCTTTCCTACTTATGCCCTGATTACTACTGAAGCTGCACAATATGACCTGATCCTTTCTCCGACACAAAGCACTCCCAATGCTTGATATATATGTGTATATATATATATACATATATATGTGTGTGTATATATATATATATATATGTATATGTATATATACACACATATACACATGTATATATATATGGGACGATTTAAGGACGGCTACATGATTCACTTCCAGAAATTATCTTCCCCACTGGTTTGTCCCAATGCACATAAATAAAAATCCAAAATAATGAAATCTTCAGAAGGTAAACAACAAAGCAAAAAAATACTTTTTAATGTGGGAAAGTCAAATGAAGCTATGTTCTGTAATTAACACTTTCTCTTCAATGAAAGTTTTATTACAATAAATTAAAAATCAAGACCCAAAGGACATAGGGACATAATATTAGAGAACATTGATATAGAAAACCAGGAAAATCTATACAGTGAGAAAACACATGTAGGTGGAGATTTAGAAAAGAAGCTATAGACAAAGAGAGAGACAGAAAAAGAGAAAGAGAAAGAGAGAGAGACAGAGACAGAGAGAGGAGGAAGAAGAGAAGGAGGAGAAGTAGAAGAAACAGAAGCAGCAGTAGCAGCAGCAGCAGCAGCAGCAGCAGCAGCAGCAGCAGCAGCAGCAGCAGCAGCAGCAGAAGAAGAAGAAGAAGAAGAAGAAGAAGAAGAAGAAGAAGGGAGGGAGGGAGGGAGACAGAGACCGAGAGAGAAAAGCAGTGAACTACTAAATAGAAGTAAAAGGAAAAAGAATATCTATCTAATCAAAAACGTTACTGATGATAATTTTCTCTACTTTGAAAATTTACATATTCCTAGATTCAATCATACGGAAATAGAAAGCACAAGGAAACTGTGACAGTATTTTTGGATGGTGGACCTATCTGTCCTAAGAAATAGAATGTTTTGGTTGACTGATAGTTAATATTAAAATGCATATAAAATGGAGAAATAATGGGATCTATGATTTAACTCCTGAATGAAGATATTTTCTCTATCAATGTAGGTTGTCATCCTCTCTAAGCTACCTTAGAGAACTGACAAGATCAGCAAGAGGTTAAAGGAATTATTCAAGATTACCTAGCTAGTAGGAAATGTCTTTGGCAGGCGTTAATCTCAAGTATTCCTGGACATATTGCTCCCCTATATGTACTTGCTACATACATAGCAACATAGCTACTCTGTCCTGTGTCCTGTTTCTCACACAAGATGTTCTATCTCTTATCTTTTCTTTGAACTGGTTGTTTCATGCCTGGGATGCTCTCCCTCTTCAGATCCATCTGGTGAAAATCCTGACTTTCTTTAATATTTGACTCAAACACTATGTTTTCAAGTTTCCTTTTCTCTCACCTATTAGTGGTTTCCAATCTTTCTGTGTTTGTTTTATGCACTTATTTGTATATTTTTTCTCTCTTGTTAGATTATAAGTTCCTTATGGAACAAAATTAGGTTTACTTTTTCTTTTTATTTCAAATACTTGTCATAGACCTTGGTTTTTGTTTTTGTTTTTTTTATGCTGGCTTATTGTTTATTTGATTTGCTTACTCATATAGCCCTTCCCAAATTTAATAGTGCTCAGGCAACAAATAAACCACATCAATCCCAGAAGCTCAAGAAAATGTATATTTTGACTTTGTTTCCTATAGGCACCCTCTCTTTGAGTGGGCAAAGAAAGGCAAATGAAAAAATAATCAACATAATATTTGAATCATATCATCTAGTCCAGTATTAAGATGAAGAATAGAAACTCTGGTAGAATTCTGAACCCAGAAATTTCTTCATGTTCGCTAGAATTTGGAATCCAGGGATTATAAAGAAAGACAAAAGCACTCACACCCCATACTTTTCTCAGTCTTTGTTGTCTTGTTTTTAGTGAGTATCCTTAACTTTGTCTCAATGCAATTAGATCAAGCCTCTTAGATAAGGCTGGATGAATACAGTGACTTACTGAAGTAAGAAGAGTTCTCTCACTGCCATGATAGGTGACTTTTATTGAATATAAATATTATACTCATTGCACCTCCTTGCTTTAGGTCATATCACTTCTTGTGACAAATTTTCTTTTAAATCCCCCCTTCCTTCAGTAAAAGCCTCAACATTTTCACCAATAAGGGTAAGGGTGAAAATTCAAACTCTTATTTAACTCCCTACCTCTTTTTAATTGCTTATGCTATTTTCTCTATCTAGAATTCCCTTCTCCACCACTTCTGCTTGTCCAAATCATACTCATTATTAAAAGTGGGGTTATATACTACTATCTCCTTGAGTCTTCCTTGATTTCAAAAGACAGAAAATATCCTTCCTTTCTCTGAACTTCCATAACTATACTTACACCTTTTAATTAGCACTTCATAATTTCATGTTATAGATTTTTTTCTCATTGCCTTATCACCTTATGTAACTGCAAATTCATAATTTTAGAAATCAAAAGGTTCTTGACCATAGAGCCCAACTAACAATTTAAAAAAAGTTATGGTTTGTTTTAACCCACCTCAAATGTAACCAATTATGGAAACAAGCCTTCTCTTTCTTTAGTTACAAATTTCATCTACTTTTTTTCCCCACAATATTTTATTTAATGATAGGCAATATATATATATATATATATATATATATATATATATATATATATATATATATTGCCTCCCAACCTTCACAGAGCCTTGTCAAAAAAAAAATCCTTTCTTTTTGTCTTGAGTTTAATTAAATAGACACTTATTAAATTGTAGAATCATGCTACTTCAGAAAATTACTTCATATTTAGTACAATTTTTAAAACTTTTTACAGTATATTCTAATCATTTATAAATATACAGAGAATTACTTACCTATATCACAAATAATAACATTGATACTTTCCATGAAAGTGTTCTTTTTATTCATTTCATTTCTATGGATTGTTTGCTTTCTGATATTACTAACTAGATTCTCAAGGAAAGAGTGGTATCATTAAAATTACATCTTATATCTACTGATGATGATAATAATATTAATAATAATAATAGTTTACATATAGCACTGACAATATACAGAGCATTCTCACATCCATTTGGTTATTGTAAAACTTATCTGATATAATTTTTATTTTTATATTATATAAGGTGATTTATTCCCAATGAAAAAGAATGTCTTGATATATTACTAGTAAGAAGTGAATACAAGGATTGACCCCAGCTTACTTGATTCCTTGTATGGGACTCCTTTCTATATCCTATTTTATCAAATAATCTTTTGTCTGCCTTAAAACCATTATAAATTATTTAAAATTATCAACTCCATTTCATAATGCCAGAATGTAAGGAAAACTACTTATAATGCACCCAAGGTTTCAAAGTGAGGTCAGGAATGGAACCCAGGGAAGCATTAGATTATATTGAATGAACTTTTAAGTTAATGTAAGAGATTTGCGCTAAAGCTCTCAGTAACCCCAAAACATCAGAACATGGATTACAACACATTTTGATCAATAGTTGGTTCACTCTTTAAACCAGAGTCAATACATGTGGACGTCCATTAACATGGTGATTATCATCATATAAAATAATTTAGAGAAAGCTTTTTTAAGCAATATAGCAATTTAGCAAGCTAATTTTGCCACCATCATCATCACCATATGAATTGTTTTGCTTAGCCCAGAAGACAAAACTAGAATCAATAAAGGTAAATGACAAGCATTTATTACATGCTATGCTATGATAAAAACTTTTAAAATAGCATCTCATTTGATCTTCAAAATAACCTTGTGAGACAGGTGCTATGTTATTTTTGCTTTACAGATGAAAGTATTAAGATGGATTAAAAATTAAGTGAATTGCTTAGGCTCACACAAAAGTAAGTATCAGAGGTCAGAACTGAAAGTTGGGGTTTCTGATTATAGACCCAGGTTTCTATTCACTGTACTAATTAATCCTCTCCAGGCAAATGAATAAGATTTGGCTAAAAACAATGGGGAAAAAATCTAAGCAATTAGATATGCCTTGTGAAGAAAGAGATACCCTTATGCTAAAGATCTTCTGAAGATTTTTGGGTGACCACTTTTCATAATGTTGTAGAGGACATTTCTTTAAGTGGGTGTTGTAATAGATAACTTGAGGACTTTTCCAATTTTTTATTCTTCTGAGATTCATTACATACCCCATAGCATAATTTTGAGTGTTATTTTCTTTCTAAATAAAGAAAATATTGTTAATTTATTATAAGTTAAGCAGTGTCTAACTGAATGAGAAAATATAAGGAGATGTCTGTGCTTTTCAAAGGGACTGATAAAAGGAATAAAAAGGGAAAAAACTATCAGTAGAATTGGAAGCAATCTAGTTTAGCATCAGAAAATTTGCAACATTTAGAGGTTTTTTATTTTATTGAACAAATATTTGAAAATAAAGTTGATTAAATGATCAAACTTGATTATTGAGAATGGATTAAGAATGATTTTCACTATGTGAGAGATAGATAATGTATAGAGTAAGAGATGTAATTTTTGACATGATCAATATGGGAAAGTTTTTTTTTCCCTTAATGTTACCAGAGTTCAATTTTTTCCTTTCTTTTTCTTTTTGCTGTTTCTTTCTTTTTCTTTCTTTTATTTCCTTCTTTTCTTCCTTTATTCCATTTCTTCCTTTTTCATTTATCTGTCTTCCTCACTTTCCCATTTTTCTCTTTTCTTTCTTTTTTCTTGCCTTTTTTCCTTTCTCTTATCAATGCTTATTAGGACATGAAAAGAAGAAAAAAATCTTGATAACTGAAAAAAAAATAAAAGTAAGGAACTAAAGAATGGAAGTTGGGGGGAACCACGATGACAGACAGCCAGCAAGTTTTTATCTAAACTTGTCCTGGCATCCCACAGATCAACATCAGATCAAGCCACTGAACTAGTTTTTGAATGAGAGAACCCACAAATATTTGGAGTGTAACAAATGTACATAAATAATCAGCATTTTTATATATTAAAACAATACATATTAATACAGCAAAAGATACAAAGAGAAATACCATTTTAAAAACCACCAATAATATGAAATATTTGGGAGTCTATCTGCTAAGGCAAAGATAGGAACCATTTCAACATAATTACAAGACACTTTCCACCCAAATAGTCAGTTCTAATCAATTGGAAAAATATCAACTGCTCATGAATAGACCACGCTAAGATAATAAAAATGACAATACTACCTAAATTAATCTATTTATTCCTTACCAAAGCAATCAAATTTCCCAAAATTATTTTATACATCTAAAAAAATAATAACGATGTTCATCTGGAAGAACAAAGAACAAAATTCAAGAATTTCAAGGGAATTAATGAAAAAATGCAAATGAAAATGAAAGTGATCTAGCTGTACCAGACCTAAAACTTTATTATAAAGCAGTGGTTATCAAAACTATTTGGTAATGGCTAAGAAACAGAGTAGTCAATCTGTGGAATAGGTAAGGGTCACAGGACACAATAGTCAATAACTAAACTAATCTTGTGTTTTATAAACCCAAAAATCCCAGCTTCTGGGATAAGATTTCACCATTTGACAAAAATTGCTAAGAAAACTGTAAATCAGTATGGTAAAAACTAGACATTGACCCATAGTTATACCAATATAAGGTCAAAAAATAAGGTTCATTTGAATGCAAAGTGGATAATTTTGATTATATTAAGCTACAAAGTTTTGTACAAACAAAATCAATGCAGCCAAGATTAGCAGGGAAGTAATAAACTGAGCAAATTTTTTACATTCAAGGATTCTGATAAATGCCTCAATTCTAAAATATATAGAAAATTGACTCAAATTTATAAGAAATCAAACCATTCTCCAATTAATAAATTGTCAATGGATGTGAACAGACAATTTTCAGATGAAGAAATTGAAACCATTTCTGTTCATATGAAAATGTTCTCCAAATTACTATTGATCAGAGAAATGCAAATTAAGACAACTCTGAGGTACTACTATATACCTCTCAGGAAAAGATAATGATAAGTGCTGGAGCAGATGTGGAAAAATTGATTCAACTATTCTGAATAGCAATATGGAACTATGCCCAAAAGGATATCAAATTGTGCATAACTTTTGATTCAGCAGTGTTTCTACCAGACCTGTGTCTCAAAGAGATAATGAAAGAGGGAAAGCGACCCACATGTGCAAAAATGTTTGTGGCAGCCCTTTTTGTTGTAGCAAGAAACTGGAAATTTGAGAATTCATCAATTGGAGAATGGCTAAATAGGTTATGGTATAAGAAAATTATGGAATATTATTGTTCTGTAGAAACAATCAGCAGGATGATTTCAGAGGGGCCTGGAGAGACTTAGATGAACTGATGCTAAGTGAAATGTGTAAAATCAGGAGATCATTATACATGTTACCAGCAAGATTATCTGATGATCATTTCTGATGAGTGGTTTCATTTTCATGAATGAGATGATTCAGGTCAGTTCCAATTATCTTGTGATAAAGAGAGCCATTTACACCCAGAGAGAAGACTGCAGGATCTGAATGTGGATCACAGTATAATATTCTTTCTTTTTGTTCTTGTTTGCTTGCTTTTTGTTTTCTTTCTCATTTTGTTCCCTTTTGGATCTGTTTTTTTTTTTCTTGTGCAGCATGAAAATTGTAGAAATATGTATAGAAGAATTGCACTTGTTTACTATATTTTGGATTTTTTGTTATCTAGGGGAATGGTGGGGAAAAGGGAGAGAAAAAAAATGGAAACACAAGATTTTGGTGGATGTGAATGTTGAAAATTATAAAAGAATAATTTATTATTATTAATTATCTCTGGGGGTTTCTCCAGAGAATAGTGAATATAGCGGGAATGGAGGATTTGTGCTTGGCTTTAGTACATATTAAAGGAAGAATGATGGGTGGGACCAAACATCAGGAAACTAAATAGTAGAATGAGACCAACTTCTGGACAGCTTCCAAGAGTTTTTAGCAATATTTTTTTCTCTCTCTCTCAAGTAGTGTTCAATAAAAAGAAGTGTTTTATCATTTCCTATGAAAACATTCTGTTAAACTGTAGCTATAATCCAATTAAATTGGAATCAATAGCCCGCATTTTAGAAGCATCTGAAAGCAAAAAAAAAAAAAATCATTTTATTTAATTACATCATTAAAAATCAATTCAAATGGAGTGCAAAGTTCTAGTTTCCTAACTTTTTGTTTAGTAGGCAAAGTTAAATGACTTATTTAGAGTCACACAGCCAATAAGAATCAAGTTTCTAAGGCCAGACTTCAGGCAGTCCTGATTCTAAGACCAGTGTTCTATCTACTGTACCATCTCACTACCCCTTTTCTGGCATTCTTGCAAGTTTCCTGAAGTTCAACTAATTTAAGTCTCCAACTTCACTCACATTCCTATCTCCTTCTTGCATTCACTTTTTCTTCCCTTTCTATTTTAATTCAAATAGAAAAATTTCAATGAGTCAGACTATAGATGTTAACTCTAACTTAAAAAGATAAAGAAATATCCTTTTTTTGAAAGCTAGTCACACTTGATAGCCAGATCAGGTAAAACAACCAAGTGCATTTGAGGTTAGTTAAAATGTATTTCTCTTTCTGGCTAGGCAAAGTAATTTGCCTAAGCGCTTTTTAAAAAATTTTACTTTCTTTTTTTTCTTTTTTTTATTAATAATAGTTATTTTTTTTTCAAAGTAGATACAAAGGTAGTTTTCAGTATTCACCCTTGCAAAACTTTATGTTCCAAATGTTTCTCCAACCTTTCTCCCCCACCTTATCCATTATATAGCAATCAATCAAATATATGTTCAACATGTGCAATTCTTCTTTATGTATTTTCACAATATCATGTTGACCAAGAAAAATCAAATCAAAAAGGAAAAAATGAGAAAGAAAACAAAAAGCAAGCAAATAGCAATGAAAAATGTGAAAATACAATTCTGTGATCTATATTCAGTCCCCATGGTACTCTTTCTGGATGCAGATATTTCTCTCCATTACAAGTTTATTGGAATTGGCCTGAATCACCTCATTGTTGAAAAGAACCATGTTCAAAGGAATTGAACGTTACATATTCTTGTTATTGCTGAGTTTAATGTAAGTCTCTCCAGGCTTCTCTGAAATCATCCTGCTGATCATTTTTATGGAACAATAATATTCCATAGCATTTATATACTATAACTTATCCAGCCATTCTCCAACTGCTGGGCATCCACTTAGTTTTCTGTTCTTTATGCCCACAAACATTTTTGCACATGTACATTCTTTTCCCTTTTTTATGATCTATTTGTAATACATACCCAGTAGAGACACTCCTGGATCAAAGGGTATGTACAGTTTGATAAGTTCTTTGTGCACAGTTCCAAATTTAAGTGTTAATTTCTAAGTAAATGTAATCCTTAAACTTTCATTTAGGTAAACATTTTAATAATAATGTCCAAACATGTGTGTTTTTCTTTTTTTTTCTTTTTAAGGTATCTTTCTTCTCTATTAAAACTATGTTAGCTATAAAATATTTGTCTAAATTCATCTGGAATGAATTTAGGCCCAAATTCAGCAATCATAGATATAAAATTCTGACCCCCAAAATGCAATTTCTCTTTGTTCTGAATAATAGTTCTTCCTATAACCTGTCCATGCACCTTTGCAATAGTATTTTTTTTCTCTTCAATTCCACAATGTTGTTTTTTCATATTGATTTTTGTCCTTTTTTATTTGAAACTACATACAAAAGCAACCACATCTCTAGTAATACAAATTCATGTTGGCATGTATTGATTAAGGTATATTGTTATCAGTTGCATTACAAAAGTATTGACAGATCCAGGAACATCATATTTCGTTTGAGGGAGCCTCAAACCCCAGCACTTTTTCATCAATGTCATATTGTTTTCCCCTCTGGCTCTTAATAGCTTTGTTATATGAAGGACAGAAAAGGAAATGAAAACAAAAACAAATAGTGGACTACATCTAAACATATTAAAACCACAACTGCAAGACAATTTACTCACAGTAGATAATATCAGGATCTAGATAAGTTGATCTCTTAACTAAGAGATTTTAAACCTGCTAGGAAAAGAAAAGCTGCATGATAAGGAATGAGACCTAATCGTGATCAGAATTTCATTGTCTAGTAGTTAAGGTCCCATTATTAGTGTTATACATACATAGCTTTGTGTAGTTTAATAGCCTAAGGACTCCAAGTCACTAAAAATAGGTCACCCATATAAAAAACTTTCAAATGAAAAACTCAGCAGACCAAGTAATCCAAACTCCATTTGCTCAGGGTTTTATTATTACTTCTCCATAATTCATTTTTCTGTCATTCCACAAAATCTAGCTACAGATATAGTCATAACAAGTATCCATATGAAGTCCATGTAATGTACTTTTTCTTAAAAAGTCTTTTTCAGGAGACTTTAGATGCATACAAATTTTTTCACATTGAAAATCTTTTCACATTAATTCACTAGGTAACAGCCACTTTAATATGCATATTGTTTATTACATTATGCAAAATCAGCCCATGTATGTGGGGGCATCAACTCATTGCTCCCTCTTTAGTAATGATGCATGGAAATGAAATGATATGACTAATTATCCTTAATTAATTTTTTTAAGGGAGAGGGTCTAAATGGTGGATATACTAATTATCCTTAATTAATTTTTTAAGGAAGAGGGTCTAAATAGAAACTAAGTAGAAATCAGCATTATGCTTTTTTTCTTTTTCTTTTACCAAAACAGTTAAATGTCCTAGCTTATATGCAAATAATGTTTTTACAGTCTCTTTTTAAAAGAGAAAATTTGGTTAACATTTTTTTTATATATGCCTGATTGTTTCTGAGTTTCTCAATAGTTGATTACACTTTTAGAAAAGCATTGATATCATGGACAGCTAAGAGACACAGTGAATAGGACACTGGCCCAGGAGTGAGGAGGGCCTGAGTTCTAATCTGGCTTCAGACACTTAATATTTCCTAGTTGTATGACCCTGGGCAAATCATTTATTCCCAATTGCCTCAACAAAAAAGAAAGAAAAGAAAAGAAAAGATCCCTGTGACTAGTTTCCTCCCTCCTTTCTCTCCCTCTCTCTGTTTCTGTATCTCTGTCTCTGTCTGCTCTGCTTCTATATCTCTCTGTTTCTCTATCTCTCTCTGTCTCTCCCTGCCTTTCTGTCTGCCTGTCTGTCTGTCTTTCTTTTTCTCTGGATGTTTGTCTCTGTGTCTCTGTCTCTCTCTCTCTTTCTCTCTTTCTCCGTTTAAATGTAGTTGTTGTTTTTTCACCTGATAATGTTGACTTGAATTTTCCAAAAAATATATAAAACATTAAACATACATGACTCTTCCAGGAGATCTCATAATATTGTTTGTCTGATGCTTAGTCTGATTAATGGATTCAAACCTCACATTAATATTATCTTCTTTGGCTTCTTCTTCTATTCTATCATTCAATCCTTTAATATAATGTAATCTGACATACTTTATCTCATGCTTCCTTATGTTATTTCACTCTGATTTCATCAATTTCTTCATTTCTTTTGTGGGATTTGAGTTTTCTTACCTATTATGCATCATTTCATGATTTTTAATGGTATCTTCAATCACTTGCATATTATCTGAATGATTATTATTTATAAGGTAGACTGTTATGATTCTTCCTATCATAAATAGAAAGTTTAGTCTGCTGGATTTTATTTGTGTATGTAAAACTACAATGTTACTGGCACATTGCCCTTTGAGAGAGAGAGAAACTGGGCACCTTGCAGAGGTAAGGTTACCCAGTAACAGTACATTTCTATTATAGTTAGGTCTATATGCATCTTAAAGAAATGGTAGCATACTTAACATGATCTTTATGAATTCACAACCATGACTATTCCCATGACTAACACAATGACACTGACACGTATTTAGTTAAACTGCTGGCAACCGAGAATCTGGACAATCTAAGTGATGTACTACATCCATAGATAGAACTATTTGCCTTGCCAGAAATTATCAAGTCATAGAACATGAGCGCTAAAGAGAGCAAAGAAATTGTGACGTCCAATCCTCATATTCTGTGGATAAACTGAGAGAGTTTAAGTGACTTGGTCTTGAAAAGCACACACAACTAATTGATGGTATAGTGACTGTAGAACTCAGGTTCCCTGATTCCCAATTCAATGATCTCTTCCCTACACCATGATGAAGAAATATGAAACATTCCTGATTTGATTGCTATGGTGAGAATTTGAAAATTGTTCAGAACCATTCAATTTGCCAGATATAGAAGAAGCATTTTCCAGCCCTCCGATTCTCCCCAAATGAGCCTTCTTGCAGATTTAAAATATCTAGAGATGTGCTGATAAATATTTAACAAATAACTCTTGAAAAAATTATGCAGCACACGCTAAATTTAATCTATATTATCAAAATTTCCTCATCTCTTTCTTAAGCCTAGATAACAAAAATAATAACTCAAAGCCTGATTCATATATCTTTGGCCAATTGCTGAAATATAAATGTTCACACTGAAAGTTTAACAACTGGCTCTCTTGAGTCAGTTCAAATTAAATCAAGAACACTACTGAAGTCACCATAATATAAGACATAGTAAATAAACCCCCTGAGTAGTTGCAAGACTGTTTACTGTATATATAGAATCATTAAGAGCCAATAATTATAAAATTCAGGTCCTGGTCAAGTTTGATGACATTTTTGTAACTTCTTTCTTGCTGTTTGCTATCATCTACTCTGTATTTGTACAGTTAAGAATTGTTTCATTGCCAAGGCCATGAAAGCCTTCTTCCACTTACATTTCAGTCTACTGAATAATAAATTTGCAAGCACAATAATGGGTAATTGAGACTCCATCAGTACCACCACTATCTACTTCCTCTCCCTTTACCTCCCTCCTAGACCAACTGTAATGCGCAGGAATCCCAAAGCACAGATTTGCAAAAGGAGGTAGCAGATAAGTACCTTTTCTCTCTACCAATCATTCCCTTAAAATCCTCTATAATCAAGGAAAGTAATAGCATATTATTACTATGTTTCAGGGATGGGGCTCTTTGCATAGATAATGAAAAATGGCTCAAACTAATATGAAGATATCAGTCATTTGATGGTTTCAGGTTAGATATGTTCAATCTACATGACTAGAGAAAGGCATTTAAAGCCTTGAAAAATCCCTTAAAAAAAAATTCACTACCTATGCCTGATTCTTTAGATTATTATCAGGAACCCAAAAGCATACAAATATAAATCTTGAAAAAAATAACTGGGCTACATCAATTTTGACTACAAACTGTCTTTCATTCCTCTGATGTTCTGTTAGTCTTACTCCATAGCTACTCACTTACAGAACCTCTGAGTAATAAAAACCTTCAGGGAAAGTGACTTTTATGTATCTGATACACTTATGCAAAGGAATTAAATTTAGGATAAAATTTCTTGAAAAGGAACTAATTTGTAATTTTCTGGATATTGGTCAACTTTAAAATATATTTAATCAAGTTAATGAAGTAGTCATCTTGGGATAAAAGAAATATGTGAGTCTGAAAACATGTTCTCTGATATTTATACAAGAGTAGATATTCAATAGTTCCTACTGGCTTAACAGTAAGTAGATAGATGACAGATAGATCAATAGAAAGATAGAGGCAGAAAGGGAAATATTGATAGATATAACTATATGAAAGAATATGATAAACTGGAAATTTATCACATAATCAAAGGGGTAAGGCACAAACTAGATATCATCTATTCCAAAAAGATGTTCCCAGGGATTTAAAATTTCTATTTCAAGTTTCAATGTTGCTTTATCTACATTTGTCATGGAGGTTTTTATACTGATATTGTCCCACCATGATTACATCCCAAAGTTTGTTGAGCTATATATAGTAAGCACCTAGAACTAAATAAGGCATGGGAAGAAAATTTATTTATTTTATCTTCAATAAATATCTAATTATATAAACTCTAGTGTCTTTAGGCTACAAATTAATTTTTTACCCCCTATCATTTAGTTCAGGGCCTTGCACATTATTAGAACTCAATAAAATTTACTATAAGTGAATTATATGTGTATGTATGTTTATGTGAATGAAGGATGAATAGCACCAGAATGACAAATGAGAATTTTCGACATTGATTATCATTTTGAGAGCTGGGAAAGTGCTATTTTTATCCCAATAAGAATTAAATGTATTTTCCTTTCAATTTTAACAATGGGATATCATGAACCATAGCTAAAGACACTTTTCAGCACTTGATTCTCACATTATCAGCATACAACAGATGTCAGAGGAGAACCTTTTGAAAATGATTTGGAGAACAATTATAAATGTGATTGAAGCTTAGGACTAGGCAACATATTTAGAACAGCAAAAAAAATAATAAACTTATTAAAGAAGCATAATGGGAAGCAATACCTCATGTATTTAAAAAATGTTCTTTATCAAAATGCATAAAATTTATGAAAACTCAAAAATCCAAAGATGAATGTTTTTAATGACCTATTTCCATTTTTAAAAATCATATAATTGACTTCCGGTTAAGATGGCGGAGAGGAGGCTCACAGTTGCATAAGCTCCGCGCTTTCTCTCACTATCCACTTCATTACAAGCCTCTGAATCAATGCTTGACTGAAAAAAACCCACAAATAGTTACCAAGAGAAGCCATCCTTGAGATCCGCCAAGAAAGGTCTGTCTTTACTGGAGGGCTGGGGCGGTTTTAGATCGGGCGCAGGCGGCGGGCAGCGGCAGTGAGAGCACGGGAGCAGACTGGAGAGGGGGTGGGGAGTGATCCCAGCCGTCTCTGCGGGGAGAGCTTCGCTACAGGTTTGGAACCTGCAGCAAGTCAGCAGCCCAGCAGAGAAGCTAAAAACACCGGGGCTGAAGAACACAACCGCAAACAGCTGGAGTCTCTCAGGACCTGGCCGCCCCCCCCTTCCCCCCCCTCAGTGACTCAGCACGCTTTGGGATCTCAGAGCGCAGGCGCAGCACAGTCCTGCTAGTGCCTCACTGCTGCCACCTGCAGTCTGTAGAGGAAGCTCGATAACACACCCAGCCCCCCCCCCAAAGAAAGACTCCAGTTTTTTCTGTTTTTCTTTGGTAGTTTGTCTCTGATTAATAGACAGAATGAGCAAGAAGCTGAAGAGGACTTTAACCCTAGACAGCTTCTACACAGATAGAGAGCAGACTCTAAATCCTGAGGAAACTAAAAACAGGCAGTCCCCAGGTGATTCCCCAAAGGAGATCGGCTGTTCCTCAGCACAGATGAACCTCATAGAAGTGATTAAAAAGGCTCTCACAAGGGAGCTAGAAGAAAAATGGGGAAAGCAGAGTGAGGCTTGGCAAAAGGAGAAGGAAGCCTGGGAAAAGGAGAGGGAGGCTTGGCAAAAGAGCCTGGAGAAAGTTAAAGAGAGAGTGGATAAAGAAGTAAAATCCTTGAAAAATAGGATTAGTGAACTGGAAAACAAAATTGGCGAAATGGAAAAAAATTCCACAGAACAAAAGAACTCAATTGGACAATTAGAGAAAGATTTTAAAAAAGTGAGTGAAGAGAATACTTCACTGAAAATCAGAATTGAACAAGTGGAACTGAATGACTCGAGGAGACAAGAAGAATCAGTCAAGCAAATCCAAAAAAATCAAACAATGGAGAAAAATGTGAAATACCTTCTGGGGAAGACAACAGACCTGGAAAACAGATCCAGGAGAGACAATCTGAGAATCATTGGACTCCCAGAAAAACATGATGAAAAAAAGAGCCTGGACACTGTCTTCCAGGAAATTATCAAAGAGAACTGCCCAGAAGTCATAGGAACAGAGGAAAAAATAAACATTGAAAGGATTCATCGATCACCCACTGAAAGGGATCCTAAAATCAAAACACCAAGGAATATAGTGGCCAAATGCCAGAACCCTCAGATGAAAGAAAAAATATTGCAAGCGGCTAGAAAAACCCAATTCAAGTATCAAGGAGCCACAATAAGGATCACCCAGGATCTGGCAGCATCCACATTAAAAGATCGAAGGGCCTGGAATATGATATTCCGAAAGGCTAAGGAACTTGGTATGCAACCAAAAATAACTTACCCAGCGAGAATGAGCATCTTTTTCCAGGGAAGAAGATGGACATTCAACGAAGTAAGCGAATTTCATCTATTTCTGATGAAAAAACCAGAACTTAACAAAAAGTTTGATCTACAAATATAGAACTCAAGAGAAATCTAAAAAGGTAAAGATTAATCTTGGGAACTGTATTTTGACTATATAGATGCATAAAGAATACATGTATACCTTGTTCTAGAAATTGATGTGGAAAGGACATTGTACCAGAAAAAGGGTAAAGTGGGGGTAGTACATCTCATGAAGAGGCATAGGAAACCTATTATATCTGAGAGAAAGAATGGAGGGGGATGAATATAGTGGGTATCTTACTGCCTTCAGAATTGGCTTTAAGTGAAAAATCTTAAGACATATTCAATCTATGGTGAAACTTCTCCCATCTCATTGAAAAGTGAGAAGGGAAAAGTGGAAAGGGAAGGAATAAGCTAAGCGGAAGGGAATACGGGAACTGGGAGGGAAAGGGGTAAGATAGGGGGAGGAACTCTAAGGCGGGGGGAGGGACACTAAAAAGGGAGGGCTGTGAGAAACAAGGGGTGCTCACAAGCTTAATACTTGGAAGGGGGGGAAAGGGGAAAGAAGGGAGGAAAGCATAAACCGGGGTTAACAAGATGGCAAGTAATACAGAATTGGTCATTCTAACCATAAATGTGAACGGGGTAAACTCCCCCATAAAGAGGAAGCGGTTAGCAGAATGGATTAAAAGCCAGAATCCTACAATATGTTGTTTACAGGAAACACACCTGAAGCGGGGAGATACATGCAGGTTAAAGGTAAAAGGTTGGAGCAAAATCTACTATGCTTCAGGTGAAGTCAAAAAAGCAGGGGTAGCCATCCTGATCTCAGATCAAGCTAAAGCAAAAATTGACCTAATTAAAAGAGATAAGGAAGGACACTATATCTTGCTAAAGAGTAGCATGGATAATGAAGCACTATCTATATTAAACATATATGCACCAAGTGGGGTAGCATCTAAATTCTTAAAAGAGAAACTAAGAGAGCTGCAAGAAGAAATAGACAGTAAAACTATAATAGTGGGAGATCTTAACCTTGCACTCTCAGAATTAGATAAATCAAACCAGAAAATAAATAAGAAAGAAGTTAAAGAGGTAAACAGAATACTAGAAAAGCTAGATATGATAGATCTCTGGAGAAAATGTAATGGAGACAGAAAGGAATACACTTTCTTTTCAGCAGTTCATGGAACCTATACAAAAATTGACCATATATTAGGACATAAAAACCTCAAACTCAAATGTAGTAAGGCAGAAATAGTAAATGCATCCTTTTCAGACCACGATGCAATGAAAATTACATTCAACAAAAAAGCAGGGGGAAGTAGACCAAAAAATAATTGGAAACTAAATAATCTCATACTAAAGAATGATTGGGTAAAACAGCAAATCATAGACATAATTAATAACTTCACCCAAGAAAACGATAATAATGAGACATCATACCAAAATGTATGGGATGCAGCCAAAGCGGTAATAAGGGGAAATTTCATATCTCTAGAGGCCTATTTGTATAAAATAGAGAAAGAGAAGGTCAATGAATTGGGTTTGCAATTAAAAATGCTAGAAAAGGAACAAATTAAAAATCCCCAGTCAAACACTAAACTTGAAATTCTAAAAGTAAAAGGTGAGATCAATAAAATTGAAAGTAAAAAAACTATTGAATTGATTAATAAAACTAAGAGTTGGTTCTATGAAAAAACCAACAAAATAGACAAACCCTTAGTAAATCTGATTAAAAAAAGGAAAGAGGAAAATCAAATTGTTAGTCTTAAAAATGAAAAGGGAGAACTCACCACTAACGAAGAGGAAATTAGAGCAATAATTAGGAGTTACTTTGCCCAACTTTATGCCAATAAATTCGACAACTTAAATGAAATAGAAAAATACCTCCAAAAATACAGCTTGCCCAAACTAACAGAGGAAGAAGTAAATATCCTAAACAGTCCCATCTCAGAAAAAGAAATAGAACAAACTATCAATCAACTCCCTAAGAAAAAATCCCCAGGACCAGATGGATTTACATGTGAATTCTACCAAACATTTAAAGAACAATTAACTCCAATGTTATATAAACTATTTGAAAAAATAGGGATTGAAGGAGTCCTACCAAACTCCTTTTATGACACAGATATGGTACTGATACCTAAACCAGGTAGGCTGAAAACAGAGAAAGAAAATTATAGACCAATCTCCCTAATGAATATTGATGCTAAAATCTTAAATAAAATATTAGCAAAAAGATTACAGAAAATTGTCACCAGGATAATACACTATGACCAAGTAGGATTTATACCAGGAATGCAGGGCTGGTTCAATATTAGGAAAACTATTAGCATAATTGACTATATCAATAACCAAACAAACAAAAACCACATGATCATCTCAATAGATGCAGAAAAAGCATTTGATAAAATCCAACATCCATTCCTAATAAAAACACTTGAGAGCATAGGAATAAATGGACTTTTCCTTAAAATAGTCAGGAGCATATATTTAAAACCATCAGTAAGCATCATATGCAATGGGGAAAAACTGGAACCTTTCCCAGTAAGATCTGGAGTGAAGCAAGGTTGCCCACTATCACCATTATTATTTAATATCGTATTAGAAACACTAGCCTCGGCAATAAGAGTCGAGAAAGATATAAAAGGAATTAGAGTAGGCAATGAGGAAACCAAACTATCACTCTTTGCAGATGATATGATGGTATACCTAGAGAACCCCAGAGATTCTACCAAAAAGCTATTGGAAATAATTCATAATTTTAGCAAAGTAGCTGGCTACAAAATAAATCCCCATAAATCCTCAGCATTTTTATACATCACCAACAAAACCCAACAGCAAGAGATACAAAGAGAAATTCCATTCAGAATAACTGTTGATACCATAAAATATTTGGGAATCTATCTACCAAAGGAAAGTCAGGAATTATATGAGCAAAATTATAAAAAAGTCTCCACACAAATAAAGTCAGACTTAAATAATTGGAAAAATATTAAGTGCTCTTGGATTGGCCGAGCGAACATAATAAAGATGACAATACTCCCTAAACTAATCTATTTATTTAGTGCTATACCAATCAGACTTCCAAGAAAATATTTTATTGATCTAGAAAAAATAACAACAAAATTCATATGGAACAATAAAAAGTCGAGAATCTCAAGGGAACTAATGAAAAAAAAATCAAATGAAGGTGGCCTAGCTGTACCTGATCTAAAATTATATTATAAAGCAGCAGTCACCAAAACCATTTGGTATTGGCTAAGAAATAGATTAGTGGATCAGTGGAAAAGGCTAGGCTCACAAGACAGAATAGTCAACTATAGCAATCTAGTGTTTGACAAACCCAAAGCCCCTAACTTCTGGGAAAAGAATTCAATATTTGATAAAAACTGCTGGGATAATTGGAAATTAGTATGGCAGAAATTAGGCATGGACCCACACTTAACACCATATACCAAGATAAGATCAAAATGGGTCTATGACCTAGGCATAAAGAACGAGACTATAAATAAATTAGAGGAACATAGAATAGTTTATCTCTCAGACTTGTGGAGGAGAAAGAAATTTAAAGCCTTGAAAAATCCCTTTAAAAAAAAATTCACTACCTATGCCTGATTCTTTAGATTATTATCAGGAACCCAAAAGCATACAAATATAAATCTTGAAAAAAATAACTGGGCTACATCAATTTTGACTACAAACTGTCTTTCATTCCTCTGATGTTCTGTTAGTCTTACTCCATAGCTACTCACTTACAGAACCTCTGGGTAATAAATACCTTCAGGGAAAGTGACTTTTATGTATCTGATACACTTATGCAAAGGAATTAAATTTAGGATAAAATTTCTTGAAAAGGAACTAATTTGTAATTTTCTGGATATTGGTCAACTTTAAAATATATTTAATCAAGTTAATGAAGTAGTCATCTTGGGATAAAAGAAATATGTGAGTCTGAAAACATGTTCTCTGATATTTATACAAGAGTAGATATTCAATAGTTCCTACTGGCTTAACAGTAAGTAGATAGATGACAGATAGATCAATAGAAAGATAGAGGCAGAAAGGGAATATTGATAGATATAACTATATGAAAGAATATGATAAACTGGAAATTTATCACATAATCAAAGGGGTAAGGCACAAACTAGATATCATCTATTCCAAAAAGATGTTCCCAGGGATTTAAAATTTCTATTTCAAGTTTCAATGTTGCTTTATCTACATTTGTCATGGAAGTTTTTATACTGATATTGTCCCACCATGATTACATCCCAAAGTTTGTTGAGCTATATATAGTAAGCACCTAGAACTAAATAAGGCATGGGAAGAAAATTTATTTATTATATCTTCAATAAATATCTAATTATATAAACTCTAGTGTCTTTAGGCTACAAATTAATTTTTTACCCCCTATCATTTAGTTCAGGGCCTTGCACATTATTGGAACTCAATAAAATTTACTATAAGTGAATTATATGTGTATGTATGTTTATGTGAATGAAAGATGAATAGCACCAGAATGACAAATGAGAATTTTCGACATTGATTATCATTTTGAGAGCTGGGAAAGTGCTATTTTTATCCAATAAGAATTCAATGTATTTTCCTTTCAATTTTAACAATGGGATATCATGAACCATAGCTAAAGACACTTTTCAGCACTTGATTCTCACATTATCAGCATACAACAGATGTCAGAGGAGAACCTTTTGAAAATGATTTGGAGAACAATTATAAATGTGATTGAAGCTTAGGACTAGGCAACATATTTAGAACAGCAAAAAAAATAATAAACTTATTAAAGAAGCATAATGGGAAACAATACCTCATGTATTTAAAAAATGTTCTTTATCAAAATGCATAAAATTTATGAAAACTCAAAAATCCAAAGATGAATGTTTTTAATGACCTATTTCAATTTTTAAAAATCATATAATTTTATAACTTAATAAGATTATCCAGTCCTATTCTATAACATTTCCCTCCATAACTTCTACTGCTCCATTTTAAAGATGAGAAAGTTGAAGACCAAAATTATGACTTGACTGTTACATGTCTAGTTACTAAAAGAACAAAGATTAAAACTTAGGCAAGTAATATAAGATTATAGAGCATATGACATAGTCTCAATTTCTATTTCTGAGAAAATGCAATTGGAGTAGTTTGAAGAGATTATGCATAATTAATCAAAAATAGTCTCAGTTTATGAGATAAAACAACCCATGGGCAGGATCATTCCAAGATTACATCTATTTTTATGCCTGGGGAAAGTGGTAAAGGACAGAAATGACTCATTTGTGATGAAGTGCATTCACATTTGGAGTACATAATTAGTGACTTTTAAATTGTCTGACCAGGTGAAAGGATATGAAAAAGCAGAAAAAATCAAAATCACTATTGATTGGAAATACCATCTTATATGTATCAGATGGCTCACATGACATAAAAAGAAAATGATAAATGCTGTAAGGGGTGTGGAAAAAATGTGACACTGATACAATTGATGGAGTTGTGAAGTAGTCCAACCATTCTGGACAGCAATTTTGAACCACACACAAAGAGCTATAAAAGTCTGTATACCTTTTTCCCCAGAAATACCACTCCAACTCTTTGTCACAAGGAGATCAAAGAAAAAGGGAAAGGACCTATATGTTAAAAAATATTTACAATAGCTCTTTTTGCAATGGAAAAGAATTAGAAATTGAGGAGAAGCCCATAAATTGGGGAATAGCCAGACAAACTATGGGTTATAATTGTGGTAGAAGAGTATTGTGCTGTAAGAAATGATGAACAAGATGCCTTCAGAAAAATAGAGAAAATATTTACACTAATTGATATAAAGGAAAATGAGAAAAACTAGTAGAACCTTGTACAAAGTAACAGCAATATTGTAAAAATGATCAAGTGTGAAAGACTTAACTACTCTGATCAAGTCATTGTTCTAAAATAATTCCAAAGGATCCATGCCAAAAAATAAATAAACAAACAACAATAACAACAAAAACACAACCTGCAATCCACCTTCATAGAGAGAACTGATGAATTATAAATATAGACTGAAGCATACTTTTTACTTGATTTATTTTTATTTTTTCTATTTTCTTTTGCAATATGGCTAATATAGAAATATGTTTGGGATGATTTGACATTTATAATGCAAATCAAAGTGCTTTCCTTCTCAAGAATAGAGGATCAGCAGAAGAGGGGGAAGAATTTGGAAATCTACATTTAAAAAAAAAGGCTTGTCAAAAATCTTTTACACATACTTGGTAAATATTGGGTGAAATAAAAAACAATATAAATAAATTGTCTAAATTGAGGAAAGTCACTAATTTTGATTCTGGTATATAAGTTTCTAGAGACTTCTTATTTAGAACACTACCTGCCTAAAACAATTTGCTTTCTCCCCTGTTAGTACCGGTACTATTCTTTAGAATTTTTTTGTTTGAATTATAAATTTCTCTCATAATGTGGAGTTCTGAAGTGAGGTTGAATTAAGCTTGTGCAAATGTGAAAAGAGAGGCACAGTTATAAAAATAATTTAATCACACATATATATGCATTTAGCTCTGACCTTGCTTGATTAAAAGCTTTGAATTGCATAACATATCTGGCATCAGCAAAAGAGCTTATCACAAGTGAAGCTCATATCGAATAGAGTAGGCAGACCTCATTCCAAAAGGGATAGTCTAGTTAATGAAATCTAATGTTTTTTGGAAGCTGGAGATTTTTCCTGAATTTCCCCTTGGGCAAGCACAATGCACCTGTAGCAACTGGCTCTTCTCTCACACATGAAATGCCAATCCCCTTATCCTATCCAATCCAAATTTGACTTTAATAAACACTCAAGTCCAGCTGAACACCACTGGAGTCTATCCCTCTGGAATCATCTAGAAGAGACAAACCACCTTTGGGAACTTCCCCAGCTGGGAAGTAAGGCAATTAATAAAGAATAAATCAAAACTCAACTAGAAACTGTGGAGTCTGGAATATTATTATGAGAAGACAAGTTTGAAAAATTCAGTGTATATTCAGTGAAACAAGAAATACCAACATTGCTTTATAACTTTCTTTTAAATGCAATTGTTCACTCAAGCATTTAATGTTAACAACCATGTGCCAAGCACTACTAGCTACTGGTGCTGTTTAATCATTTTCAGTTGTGTGTGATGCTTCATGAACCTGTTTAAGGTTTTTTAGGCAAAAGATACTAGAGTGGTTTCCCATTCCTACTCCAAATTATTTTGCAGATGAGGAAACTGAGGCAAAGAGCATCATGCTTGAAAGAAATTCATTAGAATAATTTTTTTAAAAATTAAAAAGTAACTTGCCCAGAGTTATATAGCTAATAAGTGTTTCAGCCCAGATTTGAGCCCTCAAGAGGGGAATTTTTTTGTCTCTAGGCCAGGAATTCTATTCACTGAGCCACTTAATGATAAAAAGATAAAGAGAGAACAACCACCCTAAGAGAGTCTAATAGGTTGAGTAGGGAAGGAAACATTTTGTGCATAGATAGAGAGATAGAGTAATAGATAGATAGATAGATAGAGATAGGCATATATTTAGAGAGATATAAAGTACATACACATAAAGTAAATAAACCCCTATTAGTAGCAGCATTTTTATTTTTCTTCAAAATTGAGCCCTGTAACCATCTCCTCAAGAAAACTTAGTCAATTTATTCATATTTAAAATCTATTTTCTCTCTTCAAAATGCTTTGTGTGGGCATGTTGTATCTCCTTCATAAAACACAAGGGACTTAAGGACAAATGTAGTGTTCTCTTCTTTTGTATAATATAATGGTTCTCTGGGTGCAGGTTTCTTGGAGAGGTTTTCTGGAGGCAGCCTTAGGTTCAGTTCCAAGTAACAATCACCTCAAATACAGCCAGGAGTTAAAATCTAATCTTTTATTGTCTCTTCCAAAATAGCCCAGTTAGTTTTCTTAGAGGCCTCTCTCCCTTCTTGGTTCCAAGAGCTCTTGCAGCTTGTCTTTTAGCTCTTCCAGCTTCTGCCTCTAGCTCAACTCTGACTCCTGGCTTCTCAATCTCCAACTGACTAACTGACTGACTGAAGATCTAAGAGCTTCTTATATATGATTTCTTAAAGGTGTGAATCCAAAGGTTGACTCCTCTTCCGAAAGAGTGGGATTGTGGGAGGTGTAAACTTGGATATCTCTCAACTTGTGAATTCTAATGTGTGAGCCAATGTGTGAACTCTCAAAGGTGTAAACAAGCATTGTTTCTGTCAATTCCATTGAGTTAATACCTTGTTTCAAGTTCTGGCTCATAACAGACAAGGGCTATTTGTAACCCTTTCACTTTGTATAAGGCCTTCGATTCTGAATATATCAATAATATTAAAAAGTAGTAGTTAATCCCTCATAAGCAAAGTAATGAATCCCTTGTAGTAATCATATTATTTGAATACATACTGACTCTTTTCATTTGTCTGGAATCAATTACCACATTTTATATAATCATAATTTCAAATAATACAAATTTGATTACATAGAAGAACTTCAGGAGTTTCATTACTTTACCTCATTTGTACAAAGTTGTAATACAACTTTGGAGGGAAAGAAGTTAACAGTAGTGGGAACCAGGAAAGTCCTCATGCAGGAGTACTTTAGCTGAGACTCTATGGGACATTTTTTTATTACAAGACACAGAGAAAAGAATATTCCAGATGTGGGCATGAGCTAATAAAAAGGCACAGATATGAGAAATAAAGGAAATCTGTGAGATGGACTTTCAAATTTACAGAACTTATAGGGCAGGAAAGTAATGTATTTTATATTGCTTATCACCTTGATATTTTCATAATTTTCCTTATTTCAAATTAAGCCAGATTATAGTGTTTAATTATAAATTGTGAAACTGCAAACTTATCAGCCCCATTGTAACTATGCATGTAAAAGAAGAAGGAAAGCTACATTTTTCTAAATTTCAAACATGGAATCAGCAGTTTATCATGCTTGAAAGAAATTCATTAGAGTAATTTTTTTAAAAAAATATTTTTATCTACTATACCAAAGGCATTGTGCAAGGTGACAATGATACAAAGACCTAAAATCATTTCCTGTCCTCAAGACCTTTATATTTTATTGGGGCAATACAATATAGACACATATAAGTAAAGAAAAGATAATTTTTAAATGAATGTAATCAAGTAAGGTTTCTGGACGAGATAATACCACTAGAAGCAAAAAAAAAAAAAAAAAAAAAAGAATGATAAAAATTCAGAGACGAGGAGTTGACAAGAAAACACATTGCTTGTTAGAGCCAGTGACTTATGCAAATGAACAAAGGTAAGAAGTAAAATGTGACATTTGGGAAAAAACTAATTAATGATCTTGTTTGGGTGAAATATAGTGTACATAAAGTGGTTGATAAAGTAGGTTGTTCTGTTCTTGTTAAGGATCATAAATAATGGCATGAGAAATTTGTATTTTCTTCCAAAGGAAATTGGAAGCCATTGAAAGTTTTTGAACAGTACCATAACAGAATCATACCTGAACATTAGGAAAGTTAGCAGGTATATAACTGAGGAATTACAGAGGAGAAATAATGAAAGTAATGACATTAATTAAGATGTCATTAAATAATCCAGGTAATAAGAGGATGAGGGTAGATGAGGAATAAGAGTGGTAGCAGTGTGAGTGGAGAGAAGAGGACAAATGTCAGAGATATTCTGGACTTTTTAAAAGTTTCAATGATTATGTCTATGGAGAGAATGAGAAGGAAAAATTAAGGTGGAATCTGAAGTTGCAGAACTAGGAGATTGAAAGGATCAGAATGCAATCAAAAGATATAGGAAAGTTTCAAGAAGGACAATTTTTTCAATATGAATTTATATGCTAGTTTTATATGCTAGTTGAAAATCAAGTGAAGATGGCTAGTAATAAGCTTATAGTGTGAAAATGCAAAAATGACAAGAAACTTTCCTGGAGATTTAGATTTAGGAGTTACCTTCTATGTAGATAGGATACTTTAACAAATGTTAAATGATATCACCAAAGTAGACAAAGGAGTCAGATAAATCAAGACAGAGAGAGAAAAGGTTATATTTGGTAGATATTAAATAGCCTGTTCTCCAGAAAGAAGAAAAATGTATGCACAACATACTTGCAATATTAATCTGCATTATTAACTCCAAAACTTTTTCTCCATAACTTTATTAAGCCACCCAATCTCAAAACAATAAATCAATCCCTGATTCAGAAAATATGCTTGTTTCTGAAGGGTAAATGTTCACACTGAAAAATTATCAATCTTCTCCCTCTATAGAAGGTTGAGCCAGCTCCCCAATATAGTACAGTACAGGCTTCCCCTGGAGAGAAGAAAATTCAAGGTGCTGACCCAGTAAACAAGAATTAGAATGAGTGATTAAGCATGAAGTTAGAGAAGGAAAAACTAATTCCACAAAAGCCAGAGGAATACAAGGATCTGGGGGGATATATTGCAATGTCAAAAACTCAAGGAGCATATGCACAGAAAAAGGGGTGGTGAATTTTATACTTAAGAGGTAATTGGTGGTTTTTTGGAAGTTATCTAAAGTGGAAGAGAGAGAAAACCATGTTACAGGAAAAAAGGAAGAATAAACTGGATTAATGTTCTCCAAAAGGTTAAACATGTATAGTCCAGGGTTGGGAAACCCCCATATTCAGGGTAATCATGGAAAAGAAAAAAAAAAGTTTAACTCATTCCTCAGAAAAATTTTCAATCTACCCTAAGGGATGGACTACTATTTTGCTTTTTTGGCTTGTGGGTCAATATAAATTTGATCTTCAATAGAAATCAGCATGAAAACAATATCCTATAGATTCAAATTGTCTATAATGCATCTATTCTATAAAATAAGAGACACAGATAGATTTTATAGATTTATGCCAAGGAACATACGGGATATCCAGAAGAGACTTAGTACCCCCAGTGAGAGGCCTTGCCAAACTGTTTTCAGGGCTGTTTATCCATCTTTGCTGTCTACCTGCCACCCAACTTTCACCTGTACCTCTAATAAGTTGTAGCAAGTGCAGATGGGTTAGGTTGGATGTAATTGACAGATTTCAAACCCATCAATGAGTTTAGGGGAAGAGCTATTGGATGTGAAGACTTTTCCCAAAGGAATGATTGGATGATAACAATTTGTTCCAAAGGCTATGAAGGCAGCTAACATAGGCACTTTAAAGTACTTGGAACTTCATCAGGTATTAAGACATCACTATATCCCAGGCTATTGCCAGTCATCTTGATTTTTTTCCTATCAATGGACTTCAGTGGCTCTGAAAATGACAGTAAGACAGATGTTTGTGCAACTCTGCCTCACTTAAATTCAATTCATACACAAAACAAGACATCAATCCATACTGTCTGTCATTTGTCCTTGTCTAAATTAAGGACCAACAACAACAATTTATAATAAGGGATAGACCTTTTGCAATGTAGTAATGCTTTACATATGGATCAAAAATTCCATATGGGTGATATTAGCACAGAAATCCAATGAAAATTTAAGATTTATATCAGCCCCACAAAAACTCTGAAATTTCTTAGTATCATATATTAACATTGAAAAATAAATATGTATTTTTTCTTTGTGTTATTGAAATATCATGAATCACTATAGACAAAGAACTCATTACCAAAAAGCCAGAATGCTAGTACTGAGTTTTGTTATACTTCATTAGATTGGACAAAACACATTGGGGGATTCTTTATAGAATAAAGAATATGGAAAAGGAATATAAATACTGGACACAATCATTTATTCAAATGGTAATCATTTTCCAAGTATATTCTAGACACTCTTTCTGGTGCTGAACAGAGGGAGTGGGAGCTTTTACTGGTAAAAGTTTACCTTCTAATGAGAAAGATGAAATGGATGTATATAAGTAGAAAATAGAATACACATAGAATAGGAAAAATAGAGTCATTGTATAGTGAATAAATGTAACAAATGCAAAGTAACTAAATATAAGATAGTTTGACAGAAAGAACATTAGAAGGTGTGGGGGCTCCAAGAGACTTTGCATAGAAAGTAGCACTTGAGTTGTCTCTTAGGAACAGAAGAACAGTGAATAATAGAGGGAAGGAGTAAGTGCATTCTATAATTAAGGACGACTAGTAAAAAGAAATAGAGACAGGAGATGTAATATGATAGGTAAGACAGAGAGAAAAGACTAGATTGCAGAGCATAGAATGGTGGATATGGATAACTACAATCTCTAATATTTAAGGGCACATATATCATAAAAATCATAGATCTACTGATGTAATATTTTTAGTTTTACTTATTTTTATTAAAGATTGTTATTTTTTCTGGCTGCTTGCATTATTTTATCTTTGGTCCAATAGTTCTTAAATTTAGCCACAATATTTCTTGGAGTTTTAATTTTGGGGTCTCTTTCAGGAACTGTTCCATGAATTCTGTCAATGGCTATGTTACCTTCTGATTCTAGGACACTAGTGCAGTTCTCTTTGATAATTTCCTGAAAAATAATGTTTAGGCTCTTTTTTTTTTCATCATAGTTTTCAGGAAGTCCAATAATCCTTAAATTATCTCTCCTAGATCTATTTTCCAGGTCAGTTGTTTTCCCAAGTAGATATTTTACATTTTCTTCTATTTTTTCTTTTTCTTTTTCTTTTTTTTTTTTTTTTGGGAGGGGGGGTTTGCTTGATTGATTCTTAATGTCTCATTGAGTCATTCATTTCCATTTGTTCAGTTCTGATTTTTAGTGAATTATTTTCTTCATTTACTTTTTAAGTTCTTTTTGTATTTGTCCAATTGAATTTTTAAATGAGTTGTTTGTTGTGTGGGTTTTTTCCATTTCAAAAATTCTGTTTTTCTGGGAGTTGTTTTCTTTTTCCATTTAACAAATTTTGTATTTCAATGAGTTGGCTTTTTTTTTTATTTTGTCAACTCTATTTTTTAAGGAGCTATATGCTTCCATTTCCCTAAGTCTATTTTGTAATGAATTGTCTTCAGATAATTTCTTTGATTTTTTTCCAAAGCCTCTTTAAAGTTTTCATTTTCTTTCCCCATTTTTCTTCTAGTTCTCTTTTAAAATCTTTTATAATTTCTTCTAGGAGAGACTTGTGTGATGGGGACCAGATTATATCACCTTTTGGGGCTTTATCTGGAGACAATCTGCTTTAGTCTCTTCAGGATTTGAAATCTATTCTTCTCTTTCACCATAAAAACTATCAATCATGAGAGTTTTTCTTGCTTCTTTACTCCTTTTTTTTACAAAAAAGTTGAGATCTGCTTTCAGGGCAAGGGAGGTTGTCCAAGCTTCCTCTACAAGCACCGATTTTGCTGAGTCAGTGTTTACTGACTTTTGGTGCTGGGTGGGAGTGGCCAGGTTCAGAGAGACTCTGGCATTTTGGGGTTCACGCTTCATCTTTTGTGTTTGCGTTGGATGTTTTATAACTTCTCTGCTGATGTACTGGCTTGCAACCAGGGCAGAGTGGCCAACACGGCTATAGAATCCTCTATGTGCATTCTCCACGGGTGGAGCCCATACTGCCCTGGGTCTGCACTGTCTGCACTGGCATCTGTGCTCCCCCTGCTTGCACTTGGCCCATCTCTTTCTGTGTCCAATTGAAACAGGCCTTTTCTGGAGATCTTCAAAACTGTATACTGCTGGTAATTTGTTGCACTTTCATTATTTGCAGATTCTGCCAGTCCAGAACTAATTCAGAGGCTGGATTTGGTATTTAGTCTGAGGGTCATAGGAGAAGATCAGAAAGAAATGTGTGTCTTCTTGGCTCTACCCTCCTATCCAAGTATTTTTAAAGCAACTATACTCATTAATATTTAAGGGAATTGGAAGATGCAAAGTGGAAGAATCCAGAAATTTAGCAAGTTATAATTTTTAACATTAATTGTTCATAGTTATAAAATGGTTTCCATGGAATCATGGAATAGATGACATGGAAGATTCCTCAGAAGTACTCTAAAACAGCTTTACATGAAGCAAGAATTGTTTCTAAAACATCTATAACTGAATTGTCCAGTCCCTGCTTGAAGATCTCAAGAAACAGAATTCACTATAAGATAATATGTTTCTTTTTTTAAAGAGCTCTAAATGTTAAAACTTTTTTTTCATTATCTTACATTCAGTACTATCCTCTATGAGCAGGAAAAAAATTATCTAATCCCTCTTCCATATTACAACACTTCAGCCTTTCTTCTACAAGCTATGCATATCTAGTTTCTTAAAAATGATCTTCATATGATATTTTCTTTAAATACTTTCATAATCCAATCACCATTCCCTAGATCTTGTCATTTTCCAATGACTCTTATAAAAGTATCATTCAATGATGTGAATATGGAAGCCAAAAGGATCTGTGTTCAAGCCCTGCCTCTAACATACTGCCTTAATGTCCAGTAACTTAAATTCAATTTCTACATGAGATTGTTACTTGTAGAGGAGATGTCTACCTGCTCTAATAAAGAGAATTTTTACAGTGGGCATAGTTATAATCCAAATCTCTCTATTTGCTACAAATAACAGCATGTAAATATAGTGTTCTATATAAACTTAAGAAATTCTTTCCTAAACAAACAAAAAGCCCCAAAACATAACATAATGAGGAACAAGATCAGAAAGGGCAAGCAACATAATTATATCCACACAGGGAAAAGTCAGAATTCAAATCTAGCTCTTCTGGAATGTTCTTTCTGCTAGATCCAAGATGTACTATGTTTAAAACTATAAAACATATGTATTTGCTATTGACATTGATCCCTTAATTATTCTTTAGGTCTCATTGTTCAGCCAGTTACTTACCTTCTTAATTACACTGATGTACTATAACTGCATTGAGATGAGGACAAGAGGAATAGGGATGTAGGAAAGCAAAGAACTATAGCTGGAAGAAATTTTGCAATTAATCCTCTTCAAATCCTCATTTTTAAAAAGAAAACTGGGACTTTGATGTGAAATAACTTGCCCAAAGTCATACAAAAGAAGCAGTAATTGAACCCAAATCATCTGTCTTCAAATTTAGTGGCCTCTACATTACATTTAACTAGTGATGAATGCTGGAGTAAGCAGAAACAAGGGACAGGGATTTGGCCTGTAATTTTTTTTTTTTGGTCTGGGGAGTTTTCAATGAAAGTATTCTTTATCCCTAAAGTTGAACACTAGAGAGTGATGTCCAAAATCAGTATATTTCAGAGGAAAAATTTGAATCTTTGTCTTCTTGACTCCAAGGCCAGCTCGTTATCGATTTATATTTCTATCTCTCATAAAGAGTAGAGCAAATGTTATCAGTCATATACTTATGTGTCTGTTATGTACTCTTCTGTGCACCCTTGGGTTCTCTCTGTTGTGAGCATAGAATCCTTTTCAAGGTCTAGAAATACTGTGGATTACAGAGGAAAGGCACAGTTTTAGCATGCACTCACTATCTTCCTCCTTACCTTACATAACTGGTTAAGTGGCTCTTTTATTCTGAGTCAAAGCTATTGTATAAAACTTTAATAAGACATTAGAAATTAATAAAGTTGACAACATCAATTACCCAGTGTACATGTCTCCTTCATTTCAAAGAACCCTCCCATCTTTTTTCAGAAAAAGGCTTTTTCTCTTCCGTTCCTCTTTCTAGGAGGCAAGCTAGAAACTTGGGAGTTCAATTCTTAAAAATAAACATAAAGGGAACTAGAAAAACATATACTGTGAGGCTTTCCCACAAATCAAATACGTTATACTTCACAAGTATCTTTTAAGGTAGCCATGGTTAGGGTTCTAAAAGGAGATTGGATGCTTCTGAAGAAAAACAGAAAAACCCATATATGTTTTTTAAAGCCCAGGTCCTTTTTCTTCTAATATTTTAGTTACATCTCTATCCCGCTTCCTACTGGGAAATGTGAAAATAAAGTGATAACTATAGTATGTAGAGGGATATTTCAGTTATATTCAAGCCATTGTAAAAGAAGTGCATACATGTCCCTAAAGTAGGGAATTTATTACCTAAGTGTCTCTCGTCATTTTATATTTAGCCTCCCCTTTTTTTTGCCTTTTCTTGTGTTTGTGTATGTGCTTATTCTATTCATTTGCTTGTATGTTTATTTTTTGACCCGTCCACCAGGTCATCAAAGTGTGGGCCCTGAGGCTGGCATTTGTCTGTAAGGCTAGGCCTGAAAAGGAATGGGGTTAGAAATGAGGAGGGAGACCAGTTGGGGTGAAACAAAGTCTCAGTTTAATGAGTGAAGAGGGTCTAGTTAAATACATTTCTGAATGGGGGGTAGCAAAGTAAAGAATGTCACACCAGATGTGTGGCAGACATCCTGGAGCCTAATTGTTATCTTGCACCTGGGCTGATAGGGCCAATTTTCTGGGACACACATCATCTTGTCTCAGGAGTTTAGGGTGTATAGTTTGTTTACGATAAGGTTGTAGCTTCAGAATTTATGTGCAGGCGATTACATTCTTCTTTAGCTCTTTGATTCCAAGGACATGGTCTCTGGCATGTCCCCCAAAGACATGGTCTCTGGCAATTTTTATTTCACTATTTCTTTCAATCTATTTATTTATACATTTATTTATTTGAAAGATTGAAAGTTGCCATCTCATTCAATCTGGAAGTGTGAAAATAATATATTGGCCAATCTCTCTACTGGCATGAAAACTTTGACCTGCTCCATTTCAAACCTGGGTAAGTTTGACTCCTTAGGCAAGGTGGCCTTAAGGACACTCTATAGGCAGAGAAGGATCGTTCAAGATATTTCTAAACTTAAATCATGGACATCCAATCATCATAGTCCATCATAGATCAGAATGTCCAAGCCCAAGAGATCCATTATTCTTAATGTCCATTATAGCTGAAATTAATGAAGTAGGCCATCTGAATGAGAATTTAACTTCTTTTTAAAGTGGGCTTTTTTTTCTGTCAGAATTATGTTTTCCAGATAGGGCCCACCTGAGTTTCCTGCTCAGCACAAGACTGTTATCATACATTCCTAGGTTTGACCTGGAAGGGACAATTGAAAATCATTTTATATACTCATTTTAAAAATGAGAAAATTGAGTCCCAGACAAGTAAAAAAGCTTGCCCTAAATCACAGACATATTGAGCGGCAGAATCAGGATTGGGATTCAGACCATATGATTTCAAACTTAATGCTCTTTTGGGCAGCTATTTGGCAAAGTGACTAAAGTACCTGGAATTAGGAAAAGTACACATTTGAGTTTAGACTTGGCTAGCTATGTGACCCTGTACAAGTCACTAAATTCCAGAGTCCTCAACTATAATGAGAAATAATCATAGCTTCTGTCTCCAAGGTTGATTGTGAGGATTAAAAAAATAACATTTTCAAAGCACTTAGAACACTGCATGTACTACACACAATAAAAGAATTGGAAATGTTGTCAATTTCCTAGCTGAAAACCATATGCATTATTTCTCTGACATTTACTAAAATGTAATATTCTAGAAAGAGCATATTGATCTAGTGTCATATCAGAAGAAAGCGGGGTCATAAGTATGGTCTTAGGCTGCAGAAGAAACATTGATAACCAGTCATTAGTCAGTAAAAAGAAGCCACCATTTGGAGTTCTGTTCTGTCTACCATCTAAGACAGTGACTTACAGCACAGCCTTAAGGAAGTTAATAAACTATGTAGAAACACTGTGAAATAGAGAGAATGAACCACCCACATGCTGACAAGGCTTTTAAGAAATAAGTCATGTAATGTGACATAGTACTTAGAATTAATCATGTAGTCAATCAATCAACCAAACAAGTATTTATTTAGTGCCAGATTGATGTAGGTACTTGAATCCTTTTGAGCATGATGGGCTCAAGCAGCTATTCCTAGCACAAAAACTCTTTTACTAAAATGCAAGGTGGAAATGATATTAAAAGGATAAGCACTTGGGGTACAAACTATATGCAAATTAGATAGGTGCACAGCCCCATCTATTCAGTCCAATTTTCCACCAGATTACACAGACAAGAATTTGATAGTCTTTTAGGGGTCTAAAAATTCTAGCAATAGAGTATTTTAATAAGTTTGAAACATAAGGATGACATTGCCACTTACCATATTCTCCTTAAGATTTTATTGGCTTTTTTTCCTTTTTTTTTTTAAATAATTGCTTTTTATTTACACCATACAGCAAAGATAAATTTCAGTGTTCACCCTTTCAAAAGTTATGTTCCAAATGTTTCTTCCTCCTTTCTCCCCCAAATCCTCCATTAGAAAGCAAGAAATCTATTATGTGTTAAACATGTGCAATTCTTTTTTACATATTTCAATAATCATCATGCTGAACAAGAAAAAAATCAGATGAAAATGGAAAAAAAAAGAGAAAGGAAAAAAAAGCAAGCAAAACAACAAAAAAGGTGGAAATATTATTTGTGATCCACATTCAGTTCCCACAATCATCTTTCTGGATGCAGATGGCTCTTTCCATTACAAATCCATTGAAATTGCCCCAAATCATCTCATTTTTGAAAAGAGCCACATCCAACAGAATTGATTATGGAAAAATTTTGTTTTTGTTAAGTGCAAAGTTCTCTTGCTTCTACTCACTTCACTAAGCATCAGTTCATGTAAGTCTCTCAAAGCCTTTATGAAATTATCCTTCTGATCATTTATTATAGGACAGTAATGTTTCATAATATTCATAAACCATAACTTATTTAGCCATTCTTGAACTGATTCCATCCCTTCAGTTTCCAGTTCTTTGCCAAAAAGGACTGCTATAAATATTTTTGCACATGTGGGTCCTTTTCTCTTTTCTATAATCTCTTTGCAATATAGGCCCAATAGAGACACTGCTGGATCAAAGAGTATATACAGTTTGATAGCCCTTTAGGCATAGTTCCATATTGCCCTCCAGAATGGTTGGATCAGATCACAACTCCACCAACAATGTATAATGTCCCAGATTTTTGATATCCCCTCCAACATTCCTGATTATTGTTGTTGTCATCTTAGCCAATCTGACAGGTGTATAGTTGTATCTGAGAGTTGCCTTAATTTGGATTTCTCTGATTAATATTGATTTGAGCATATTTCATGTGAATAGAAATAGTTTTAATTGCTTTTCTAAAAATTATCTGTTCTTATCCTTTGATCATTTATTAATTGGAGAAAAATTTATATTCTTATAAATTTGAGTCAATTCTCTATATGTTTTAGAAATGAGGCCTTTATCAGAACCATTGAATGTAAAAATGTTTTCTTACCTTTCTACTTCTCTTCTAAATGTATCTGCATTGGTTTTGTTTGTACAAAAACTTTTCAATTTTATATAACCAAATTATTCATTTTGCATTTCAGAATGTACTCTGATTCTTCATTGACCACAAATTCCTTCCTTCTCCTCAGATCTGTGAGGAAGATTATCCTCTGTTCTATTAATTTAATTGTAGTATCACTCTTTATGTCTAAGTATGAACCCATTTCCACTTTACCTTGATAGAGGATGTTAGGTATTGGTCAATGTCTATTTTCCATTTTCCCCAGCAATTTTTGTCAAAGAATGAGATTTTATCCCAGAAGTTGGGTCTTTGGGTTTTTCAAACACTAGATTACTACAGTTATTGGGTAGTGTGCCTTGAGAATCTGATCTATTCCACTGAACAACTACTCTATTTCTTAGCCAGTACCAAATGGTTTTGATGACCATTGCTGGTCATATAATATAGTTTTAGGTTTGCAACTGGTAGGCCATATTCATTTGTGTGTGTTTTCATTGATTTCCTTGAAATTCTGACCTTTTCTTCTTTCAGATAAACTCTGTTATCATTTTTTATCATTTTGTTTTCTTTTTCCATTTTACAAAGTTTGTTTTTCAGGTAGTTTTTTTTTTCTTTTTCAATTTTGTCAAATCTATTTTGTATGGAGTTATATGTTTTTTGTCCATTTCACTAAATCTATTTTGTAAAGAGTGTTTTCTTCAGATAATTTCTATGTTTCCTCTTCTGAATTTTCTTGCAAATCTCATTTCTTTTCTACATTTTTCTTTTAGCTCTCCTTTAAAATATTTTTTGAATTCTTTCAAGAGAGTCTTGTGAGATAGGGACCCACTCATATCATCTTTTGAGCCTTCACAAGGAGGTGTTTTACCTTTGGTGTCCTCAGTTTTTGAGATCTGTTCTTCCCTGTCTCTATAAAAACTATCTGTGGTCAGACTTCTTTTTGCTTTTTTGCTTATTTTTAAAGATTGAAGTCTGCTCTTAGGGCAAAGGGGAAATTGTTCTAAGCTTTCTCTACAAGCCACAGTGGCTTCATGCTGCACTAGAGCTGGTGCTGCCGGCTTTCTTTTCATGCTCGGTGGCCATGGCTAATCCCACTTGCTATGTTGGGGTTCATAGGCTCACTATTTGCTTTCCATATTTACAATGGAGGCTAATCTGCTAGATCTACTAATTCTGAACCAGGACAGAGTAGCAAACACGGCTTTGATTAGCTAATTGCCTCCCACTAGATTCCCCTTGCATACAGAGGCCATTCCACCCTGAGAATCCCTGTGCTGTACCTGAGCTGGATTGCCACCCCTCCCTGATTGATTAAAACAGACTTTTCCTGAAGTTCATCCAAAAGATCTTCTGCTGGAAATTTCTTACTCTCCAAATATTTATGGGTTACGTTGCTCCAAAACTGATTCAGAGGCTTAATCTGTTGTTTATTCTGAGAGAAGCCAGGACAACCTCAGACAAAGACCTGTCTACTTTCCTTCATCTTGACTCTACTCCCCAGCTATTCTTTCTTAATACTATTAGTCTTTCTCTTACTTCTACTTTTTAAATTAATTTCCTTTTTTCTGATACCAATGTTTACAAACTTCACTGAAGTCTATGGTTCAAAGTAAAATTAAACTAAACTTTTTAAAACTTTACAAAGGTTCTTGCAGGAATTATCCTAGAGTTCTACGAGATGAGTCAGGGGTTAAGACTGGGTGTCCCTTTTACTGCGAGATTCACACAAAACACTTGGGGCATGAACAAGAAATTATTTTGAAATGTCTGAACCTATGAAATCATAAACAGTTGATCAGAAAGGGTCTTTGTTATCACCTACCCCAGTCTCTTTTTACCACAAAAGTACCAATAAATAGCTACCTTAGTTCCTCACTCACATACCTCTTATCCCAATATGAATTAAGATCTATCTTTCCATAAAAGCTGACAAAGCTAGGATGTGATTGGGATGGGAGATGAGACCAAAGCAAGGTTCAAGCAATGTCTCCTTTGACATCTTATGGGCTCTCATTGTGTTACATTGTTCATTCAATTTCATGATAATTTAGGAGTACAAAAGGAACAGAGATCTCCTTCAGACTTGAGAGATACTTGATATCATTGTTGACCAGACATATATCCTTAGAATGATAAAGAAGGCAATGTACATCTACCTTAACTAAATATTATGATACAGGTCTTTTATGTTTGAGTTGATAAATCTCTTTTTCCATAATGATTCAATGACCTATTTCCTTACATTCACAGATGACAAAACTAAAGCTCAGAGAGATAAAATGATTTGTAAAATATTAGATAGCTAGTTAGTGATAGAGCTAAAAGAAAATCTGCATATTCCTGTCTTCAAATATAGTGCTTTTTATGTGACCTCTCAAGTTCTATTGTATTTATAGGGTTTCAGGGCATAGGATAATTTAAATACTTCATGATCAAAGTATTTGACACAGCTTCATTTCCTACCTCATGACTTTCCTACAAAACAATGTATCAGCTGAATATTCTAGACTCAATTCAATTATGTTCATTCTCACAAGGACGTTTGTATATTAAATACTATTAAATATACACAGGTATCTCTGACCCTTCCTCTTCCCGTGGATCATTCTATTCTCCTCATTCACATATAATTTTATTTCATTTTCTTCTGATATCTAATCAACTAGTAATATTGTCATTTATCTTATACTCAGCTTTTTAAGATCCTGAAACTTTTAACCTTGCTTCAATTGAGTTGTCAGCCTATTTTCTTTTTCTCTTTGTTGCTCTGTATCACTTAGTCAGATCCATTTCTCCCTATTATGATTTAAAGGTCCAGCTATTTTGCAAAAATAAGATGGCCAGACAAGCATTAATCAATAACTCTCAAGAAAGAAATTTAGCATATATTGTATGTTTCCTACTGAAGGCCTCTATTGCACATGATCCAATGAAGTCTATTTTTCATATTTATCCTATTCTTCCTTAAAAAAATCCTGAGTCTAATATGTTCTGATCTGAATTTTAACTCTTTATTATACCATGCTGCCTATAAGAAAGAAGAGCAAAAAAAAAAGCATTTTAGTTGTTGTCTAACTCCAAAAGCAAAAGCGTCTTCTAACTATAATTTTCTATATAATAGCCATCATAAGAGTCTAGAACCTGTTCCTGGGCACCAAACAAAATGGAAATTATTATTTTTTCTATTACTAATGCTAAAAGTTTAGGACTTTTTAATGTAAGGCAGTGGTGAGGGGGGGGAAGTTGCCAATGTAAATTATATGTGAGTTTGGATCACAAGAGAATTTAAAAGAAATCTCTGGTCTTTTTTGCCAGTTTTTTAAAATGAATTTGATTCCTGCCAGAAGAGTAAGCAGGAAATTCGTACAAAAGACTGGCTATTCTGAGTTTTTCAGAAAAAAAAAAAAATACCAGGTCAGAATATTTGTCACCTCTCTCTCACAAATATTTTAAGTTTAGGGAAAGTAAATTTTGCTTAGCATCACACTCCCTAAATTATCATACTGTTTTCTAAGATGTTTTCTTATATGACTTATATATGAATTTGTATGAATTTCCAATTTAATTCTTACTTCTGTTCATATTTTTGTGATTAATACAATTTCATTCCCCTAACTGATTAGCAAGAGTTCTCAATAATCTTCCAATTTTATTAATATTATGTTTATTCTCCTTGAGTATTATTTTAAAAAAATGTGAAATTACTATGAAAACAAAAGACAATAACTAAAATTTCCAATTTAAAATGTCCCTAATAAGACATTTTTTAATGTTTATATTAAAATGAAGAGAGAAACAAGAACAACAGTTCTATAGTTATGAGGAAAACACAATCTTATTTATAGAGTCTATTCAGGAAAAAAAATATTTTGTCATAAATAAAAGAAAACTGGGAGAAGGTTCCTTCCAAATCAAATATGATCACACTTTCTTCTCCCATGGAAATGTAAGGAAAACATCTCTAAGTGTAGGGTACTGGCTTGAAATCCCTGTCATCTGGGAGAGTGAGGTCAGGAATTTTGAGCTTCATTCAGCCAAGCTAATTAAACATCTGCACTAAGACCAGAAGTTCATGGAGAAATTAGGTGGTCTAGTAAATAGAGTGCTGGGCCTGGAGAGAGGCAAACTCATTTTCCTGAATTAAAGTCTGTGTCAGATTTTTATTCACTGTGTGTCCCTGGTCAAGTCACTTAACTATGCTTGCTTCAGTTTCCTCATTTATGACAAACTGCTTTGGTATCTTTGCCAAGAAAACCCCAAATGGGGTCACAAAGAATTGAGAACATTTGAAAAACTGAATAATAACTAAGCTAAGCATTAAAATGGTATACATCCAGGTCTAAAGGAATGGGAACAAAATCCAAATTGAAAAATGACACAGGACAAATATATATACTATCAAATATATTATACTATCAGAGTGGATCCAGAGACATACTGTAGAGCCCCTATACTTCCAGCTTAAATGTAAAAGAGACACCAAGTCAAAAGAAGAAAGAAAAGAAGGAGGGACAGAGGACAGAAGAAATATTGAGAGGGAGATAGAAGGAAAGAAAAAGTAAAAAAGACAAAAGAAAGGAAGGAGAAAAGGAAGGAAGGAAAGAATGAAGGAAGGAAGGAAGGAAAGAAGGGAGGACAAAAAATATAACTGTCTTCTACATGTTTCTATTTATGTATAGCCAATAAATTTGCTCAATAATAAACTCCAGAAGTTTCAATAAGCTCTTTCCATGAGTGCAGATCACGAAGAAAATGGCAAATTGTAAACTTTTTTCCAAATTACCTTCAGGAAGATTGCAATTATTGTGGAACTAAGATGGTGGAGAAAAACCAGGAAGTTGTCTGAGCTCTTCCCAATTTTCCTTAGAAACAAAACTAAATCAAGCCTCTAAACTGATTCTGTGATGATAGAATCCACAAAAATTCAGAAGAAAAAATGTTCTAGTTTGTAGTGTCTTGGAGGGAATTCAGGAACCATCTGTCTCACTTGGGCAGGGTAGGGAAGGATGCAACCCAGCACATATGCGGTGTAGAGAATATAGTAGGAGAGTTTAAACCAATGAACAGGCCAGCAGCAAAGACCCCTCCATCTTGGCTCAATGGGCCAGTGGCTTAGCAAGCCAGCTGTAAGACTTTCATCCCAAGTGCAGAAAGCAAATTGTGGTTCCCAGAATTCTTGCACAACAAGTGGGACTAGGGGACCCAAATCAGTGGGAAATGTAGCTGCCCCAAAGCCAAAAATCAGTGAGAAGCTCCTGCCCTCTGCAAAAGAAACATGGAGCAGTCTCTCCTGGGCCCTACGAGTACAGATCAACTTTTTTAAATGGTGTTGTGGGGGAGCCCTAATCATAAAAAGCTACTATGGTGACAAGGAAGAAAAGAATACATCAAATACCCAGAAAAATTGAACATTTCCTTTCAGGGATAAAGCTGAACATTCAATAAAATAGAGAGTTTTCAATCATTTCTGATAAAATTACCAAAGCAGATCAGAAAATGTGATCTTCAAATACAAGACTCAGAGAAGAATACATACATATATATGTATATATGCATTTATATGTGTGCGCATATATGTATGTGTATATATATATATACACAGGGCAGATAGGAGTATACATAGTCAGACCTTGTGAGGGTAAGTTAACTTTGATGTGATGATAAACAAAAGATTGCTTGCTGTCTTGAAGAGGAAGGAGGAGAAAGAGGGAGAAAAATTTGTAACAAAAAATCTTACAAAAATGAACATTGAAAAATATCTTTACAAGTAATTGGAAAAATAAAATACTATTGAGAAAAAAATTAGAATGATTGTAGTCATTACTTGTGACATATTGTCGTGTTATTGTCACGCTGGTGTGACTTATTTTTTAAACAACATCAACAAAAGCCTGCTGGGCTTGGCATTTCTTCTAATAAGAAACAAATTCCCACATAAGTAATTTCCTGGACTGTCTAAAAGGATGCCATTAGTACTTGAGAACCCCCCATTTGGATGTGGCTATTGGCAAATGAACAGACTTTAATTGACTCTTTATGTTGTAGTTCTAGACTCCACATACTGGTAGGAGCTCAAGTAAAACTTGGCAACAAATATTGTTTTTCTCCAGTTGCTGGCATTATCCCATTCTATCCTGCTGTTGTCAGTGGGAGGTTAGCAAAGAGGAACCTTAAGTACCATTTCAGGTATCTGGCACATATTGAAGCTGCTGGCTAGATGACATAACCTGATAAGTGTTTGATGACCATTTTTGTGTTCAACTACTTTCAAATCTAACAAACATATGCATAGCACATAGGAAGACAAAAGTGAAACAAAGGTAGCTCTTGAGGAATTATATTATTCTATTGGAAAAAAATACAGTTCTGACAGTGTCCCTCCCATTTCACACTGCACTAGTTTTCAACCTGATTTCTAGTTTTCTTTGAGAAGTAAAGTGTTTCTCTCCACTGAGTAATGAATTTTCTCACATATCTCACTGATTCCAAAAGTCTAAATATCACTTTCCAAAGCCCATTCTTCACCCTACAATTCTAGATTCCTCATCTTGTTACTTCTAAATTTCAAATAAATATCAAAAAATTATCCTACTTTTTTCTGTAGAATATTCCATGGTTAACAACCTTCTCTTCAACCTTAATCTTTTCCTTTCTCATTCCTTTCATCTACTAAGTATTTCTGAAACCAGTTTTCCCCTGATAACACAAGCTCTAAGTTGATCCTTTCCAGTTCAGGCTGGATCTTTACTCATTCACCTTAACTCACTGGTGGAAAGACAGGAGTTTGAATACTCCTTGCTCCCCATTGCCACTTCAAGGTTTCCTCCTACTTCCCTCACTCAGTTACCCATTCTCTTTTGAGATTCATGTGATTCTTTCCATCCAATCAAAATTCTGGGATTTTGTCTACAAATCTCCACATCATGTTCTTTCTTTCCTCTATTAGTTTTGTAAATAATTTTTAATTTTACTTTCCTCCCCAACTCCTGCCTTCATTCTTGAAGACTTTCATATGCATATTAATTCTCTGCCAAACACTCTAACCATTCAGTTCCTTCCTATGGCCTACTTTTCCACCCATTTTAGTCATGTAAAAAAGAATACTATACCCTTGATATAAATTCATCATGTTTATTCAAAAATTGTAAAATCCCCTCATCTGATAGTATTATATTGGCTTTTTGCATGTCTTCCTTTAACAAATATACTTTTAATCTACACTATGACCTTCAATTCTTTCACCCACAATTCCCTCCCAGACCATCTCCTATGTATCAGATGCATTTGCTCTTCTTATCCCTACCTTAACTCTTTGGTGACCAGTTCAACTTTACATTATCCTCCTCTTTATGCTTAGCCTCTTTATCATTTTGCCAATTATGCCCTCCTAACCCTCTAACTTCCAATTATCTCTGAATTCTCTTCTACACATATACTGCTCAATTAAGATGTAAAAAATCATGCAACCATTCTAACTGGTTGCATTTTTATTTTGAACAACTTCAGCAGGATCTTTATAGCTAGTAGGCTACCTATTCTTCCATTGCACCTATTTTTATCAACTAACTATCTCATTCTCCACAGCAACTCTTCTAAAATTTTATTTCAAACCTCTAATGGTCCTCCTCTTTTCTTCTCTCTCAATTGAATATTTTGCTTCATAATTTTGCAGAAATAAAAGAGGTCATTCATGTGAACTCTCTCTTCTACCTTCTTCATTTCATATAATTCAAATGCTTTGTGCCACTATCACCTTCTTTCACTCTGTCTCTTTGCTCTTTAAAAGGAGATGGCTTTACTCCTTCACAACACTAAGCTTTCCACTTGCTCAAACAATTTTATTGTTTCTTGCCTTTTCTAATAGATCTCCTCCCTGTCATTCTCACATTGTCAATTACTTTCAAACTCCCCTTATCTACTGACTCATCCCCTACTGCCTACAAGTATCCTGAAAAAAACTTCACTCAATCCTTCCATCATCACTATCATCCTATGTTGCTCTTGTCTTTTATGGCTGAACTCCTTTAAAAGACTCAAGCATGTCCACTTTTTCCAATTCTTTTAAACCCTTATAATCCTGCTTCTGATTTCATAATTTTCCCAAAACTGCTCTCTCTAAAATTACCACTGATTTCTTAATTGACAAATTCAGTTCTCATTCTTCTTGATCTCTCCACAGCCTTTGATACTTTTAATCATTTATCCCCTTTGATATTGTCTTCTCTTTATGTTTTCAGAACATTAATCTTTCCTAGTTCTCTTTCCAACTTTCTGACAACTCCTCATTTCTCTTTGCTTTATGCTAATTCATATCATACCTTATAACTATAGGTGCCTCACAGGACATTGTCTTAGATCCTTTCTCCCATTATACTATTTAATCCATTGATCTCATCAGTTTCTATAGATTTAATTCCCAAATATACTGATAATTTTCAAATCTACCTATCCTAATCCAACTTCACTTCTCTTACATCTTCAACTTCCTTTCAAACATCTCAAAGTGGATGGCAGTAGACATTTTAAATATAATATAACCAAAGGAGAACTCATTATCTTTTTCTCTAACCTTTCCTCCAACCCTATCTATTTCTACAGAGTATCACCATTCATTCTCCCAGTTCCTCAGGTTTCCAACCTAAAAGTTATCCTTGACTCTTCACAACTAATTTCTCTCCAGATCCACTGTGCAGCAAAGGCTTCTTTATTTCTCTGCAGTTCTGCAGAGTTCCCTCGAATATTCTTCTTTCTCTATTTTGACACTGCTACCACTCTGGTACAGGATCTTATTCCCTTATCTCTGGATTGTTGCAATAGCCTAATGGTGGGTCTACTTGACCCATGTTTCTCCCTATACTATTCTATCCTCCATTCAGCCACAAATGTAATATTCCCAAAGCATAGGCTAGACCAACTCACCTACTCAATAAACTTACTAAAGTGGCTGGCTCCCTATTACTTCCAGGATCAATTAAAATATCCTCTGCTTGATTTTCAAAATCCTTTATAATCTAGATCTCTACTATCTTTACAATCTTCTCATGTCTTGTTCTTTACCATGAACTCATCAACCCAGTGGCAGTGGCCACTTTGTTGATCCAAGAATAAAATACTATTCCTGTCAGTCATGGGAATTTTCTCTGGATGTACTTTCTGTCTCACATGGCCCCCTCTATATCTCCATCTTTTGCTTTCTCTGGCTTCCTTTAAGTCTCAATGAAAATTATATCTTCTACAGGAAACCCTTCTCAATGTCTCTTGATTCTAGTGCTGTTCCATTCTTTGTGGCAGCCAGGTAGCTCAGGAGGAAGAGAGCAGAGCTTGGATTCAGGAATATTCACCTTAATGACTTCAAATAAGATCTCAGACACTTATTAGTTTTGTATCTCTGTGCAAAACACTTAACTCTGTTTCCCTCAGTTTTCTCATCTGTAAAATGAGCTGGAGAATGAAATGGCAAACCTCTCCAATATCTATGTGATTATGATAGAATACTATTATTATATCTTAAATGATGAAAAAACAAAAAATGAAATAAAATTTAAAAATGATAATTAGGATGCTCTCATAAGAAATCTGAAAAGTTCTCCATGAACTCAAGAAAAGTGAAACATACTGTATGTAAATTAATAGCAATATTGTGGGGTGATTGATTTCCTGAAAAAATGGTGTCTAGGCCCTGTTTTTCATCATGGATTTCAGGGAGTCCAATAATCATTAGATTGTCTATACATTATGCTTTTATCCATATTCAGTTTCCCTGATCCTCTCTTTAGTTATGGATGGCATTTTCCATTGTAAGTTTATTGGAATTGCCTTGAGTCATCTCATTACTGAAAAGAGTCAAGTCCATCACAGTTAATCATCATATAATCTTATTGTTACTGTGTACAATATTCTCTTGGTTCTGGTCCTTTTACTCAGCATCAGTTCACGTAAGTCTTTTTAAGCTTTTCTGAAATCAGCCTAATCATCATCATGATCATCATATGTTCATTTCTTATATTACCATAATTTATTCAGCCACTCCCCAACTAATAGGCATCTACTTCATTTCCAGTTTTTTTTGCCACTGCAAAAAGGGATGCTACAAACATTTTTGCACAAATAGATCCTTTTCCTTCTTTTGTGATCTGTTTGGGATACAGAAGCAGTAGAAGCTTGATCAGAGGGTATACACAGCTTGATAACCATTTGAACCATAGATCCAAAATACTCTCCAGAATAGTTAAATCAGTTCACAACTCCAACAACATTGCATTACTGTTTCAGTTTTCCTACATCCCTTCTAACATTTATGCTTATCTTTTCCTCTCATCTTGGCCAATCTGATAGCTGTGAAGTGATATCTGAGTTGTTTTAATTTGCATTTCTCTAATCAACAGAGATGTAGAACACTTTTTTCATATGAGTACAAATACCTTTAATTTCTTCATCTGAAAATTTTCTGTTCATATCCTTTGATCATTTGTCAATTGGGGAATGACTTGTATTCTAAGAAGTTTCATTCAGTTCTTTAAATATTTTGACAATATTTCTTCATCAGAAACACTGGATTTAAATTTTTTAATTATCTATTTTTATACTGTTAATCTGAGTATTATATATTTTATACATAGCTATTCATCTCATTAAGTTCATTGATTTATACTTATATTTTTGTATTTTTTATCCTTTATTGTGGATTTCACTTTTTAAATTTTTACATAAACAATATTGGTTTTATCAAGTTTAAGAAATTAGGTAATTTTTAAAAATAGCTCCATTTTTTCAATTGTTTCTACCATTTTTCAGCGTTTCAACTTTTGTTTTTGTTTATTTCTTTTGCTTTTCTTGCTTTTTTTGGTTGAATATCCACTTCAATGAATGAGAAATAAATTTTCATGTAAGAACCTCTTTGTCTATCCAAAATGAATATGATGATTCAATCCTGTTATTTTCTTTAATGAAAACATTGTTTTTTTGACTTGTTCTTAAATCAATTCATTATTTAAGAACAAATTGTTTAATCACCAGGTCAAATGTGCTTGTATCTGGTAAAGCAGATACATTGTTAACTGTGATATGGCCAGAAAAATAATGATGTTGATATTTCTGTTTTTCTATACTTGTTTTGTATACTAACTCAAAAACTCAAAAATGAGTTTTGTTTATTTGTTTTTTAAACACCAGACACATGAGAAATGGTACCATGAATTGATGAGAAATTTTCTTCATGTTTACAGGTACACACAGATAAATACACAATTGACATGGTAATCACCCCCTGTTTATCACACTTGAGTTTTCTAAAATAATATTTAAACTTTTGCTTTATTTACTTCTTATTTTTCTTTGTTTCATTTGTCTATATAGGAAAGGAGCAGGTTGAGATTCCTGGTTAACATAATTTATTCTGTGTATTTCTCCTAATGTTTTTCCTTTCTTCAAGTATCTAGATTCTATGACATTTGTTGAATAAATGTTAAGTATATTATATCATTATTTATGGTGCCTTTAAGCACAATACTATTTTTCTTCTTATCATTTTAACCTTGTCTAATTTACCATTTCCTTTTATAAGCTCATGATTTCTAACCATATTTATAATTTGCCTGAAGCATAATAAATTCTACTCTAACCTTTCATTTTATCTCTGGGTGAATCTTGAGGTTTCAAGTATGTTTTTTACAAACAAGTCATTATTGAATTCCACTAATTCATTCTGATACATTCTGTTTTATGGGTGACTTTATCCCATTCATGTTGGGATATCATTTTTTTCAATTAATTTTATTATTTTTTTTCTTTCCTGCCCATGTCTCATTTTATAAAAAGCCTTTGGAGAAAAAAAGAAGAAACGAGTGAAAAGTACTCTTTTGAAATACTCTATTCTTCATTTTCGTGAAATCCTGGCTCTGATCTTTGGTTTTTGAATTTTTTTCTCTTTTTATATATTTAATTTATGATCAACATTTTAAGGTTGAGGTTTTTGGGTTTTATCTATAACTATTCTTTCTTTGAATCTACTCTCACTTTCTCTTACCTCTATTCCTATTTAGTTCAGTGTGTTTCTACACCAAAGTCTTTTTTTCCCCTAGTAGGTTTTTAACCCTTTTTATTCAATTGGAGAAGGAAGGGGCAGCATAGTGGAGAAAGCACTGGGCCTGAAGTTAGAAAGACTTGGTTTCAAATTTATTCTCAGACACTTACTAGCTGTGTGACCCTGTACAAGTCATTTAAACTTGTTTGCCTCAGTTTCCTCATATGTGAAATGAGCTAGAGAAGGACATGGCAAATCACTTCAGTAACATTGTCAAAAAAAAAAAAATTCCAAAAGGTGTCAAAAAGACTCAGACATGACTGAAATAACTGAATTACAAGAAAAACCACCTAGGTGGCAAAGTAAATAAGAGTATTGGGTCTGGAGTCAGGAAGATTCATCTCCTTAAGTTCAAATCTAGCCTCAGAAAATGTGTGACCTTGAGCATATCATTTAACCTTTTTTGCCTCAGTTCCTCATTTGTAAAAATAAACTAGAAAAGGAAATGACTACCACTCCAATATGTTTGTCAAAAAAACACCAAATTGCTTCATGAAAAGTCAGGCACAACTGAAATAAATGCACAATAACAGCAATAATTCAGTTCAGGAAAAAGGAAGTCATCAGTCAAGAAGTAAACATTTATTTAGTGACTACTACTGCAACTAGTCACAAAGTCCATTGATGTCTCCCTCTGATGGAAAAAAATGCCTTGTCCTATACGAGGGAGAGGCAACTTTGGGAGGAGTTAACTTTCTAAACTCTGGAGTTTCTCCAAGACTTTGAACCTTATCCAATTTTGTTCAATTTCTTTGGGTCTATTTATGTTCTCTCATCATTCCTGCTGTCTCTGGCTTCCAGGTTCCAGAGCAATGGATAACAACAAGCCTCATGTTAAGCTGCTAAAGGGAAAATAAGACTCCAGAAGTTAACATGAAACATGCTTTCAATCTCCATTATGTCCCTACTTTAAAATGTTATCCTAGGAAATTTACAGAGTGCTCTCTTGCTTAAGATCTAGGATTCTTCTTCTCTTGATTGAGTACTTCCAGGGGGAGTTCTGTTTTACTCTGTATTATATGGAATATATTCTTTCATGTACATTTTCTCTGATTTCTATTTTGCTAATGTCTTGAATAGATTTTTCCCCTACCTGCTATATATGTTAATTATGGAACTAGTATTTGTTGGAAAAGAAATCGACTTAAAAATAAAGGATGTGTCCTCCTTTCCCAATTAAGAAATAGAGCTCAGAAGTTTAATTGTGAACTCAAAATCATATTCCCTAGACTTTTCTAAGTGAGGAAGATGCATAAGGAAGCAAACAAGAATCCTTGATTTCAAGGAGCTTACAATATTTTTAAAAATAATTTAATATTTTTCCTCAGTTACATTTTTTAAAAATTTACATTTGTTTTTAAAACTTTTGAGTTTTAGATTTCTTCTCTTATCCCTATCCCAAGCTCCCATTAAGAAACCATATGTGAAATTATGCAGAATATTTCCATAAAAATCATGTTGTGAAATAAAACATAGATCTCTCACCTGAATAAAAAAAACTCAAGAAAAATAAAGTTGAGAGAGAAAGAAGAGGGAGAAAGAGAGAAGGAAGGGAATACTTCAATCAGACAAAATCAGAAGAAATGCAATCAGGTTCTTCTCTGGATATGGATATATATATGCAAAATGTTCTTATTGTTCTTACCTATCTTCAGAGTTGTCATGTATCATTGTACAGCTGAAAATAGAAAAGCTATTTGCAGCTGGTCATCCCAGAACATTGCTATTTCTGTGTATACTGTACATTTCACTTTGCTTAAGTTCATGGAGGACTTTCCATATTTTTTTCAGAGAGCACCCTGTTTATCATTTCTGATAGAACAATAATATTCCATAAAAATTATATAATACAATTTAATGATGGGCATCCCTTCAATTTTCAACTTTCTTGCCCTAAAGAGCTTATAGTCTAATGTGGCAGTAACTATACAACTACATAAAATATTCTGAATGCAGATAAATATGAAATATGAAATGATTAATAAAAATAGATTTAAAATTAGGAGGAGTTGGTAATGGCTTTATATAAAATATGAAATGTTACTTGGGACTCAAAAAAACCCAGGAAACATTATAGGCAATGATAAAGAAGGAGAGCATTCCAAGAATAGGAGGCAGTCATAAAAAATGTTCAGAGTAGAAGAAATGGAGTACCTTTTTTTGAACAGTAAGAAAACCACTGTCACTAGATCAAAAAATGTATGACAGGGCATAAGAAAGCATTGAAATAAAAAATTGGAAAAGTAGAAAGTATCTAGGTTTTGAAGGGCTTTGAATGTGAAATAGAGAATTTAATGTTTGTTCTTGGGAGTGACAGGTAATCACCATTGTTTACGGAGAATGAAATTGATGGTGTCTGACCTGTGCCTTAAGAAAAATAATCACTTTAGTTTATGATAAAACAAGAGATTGGATAGGAACATGCAAATATGTACATATATGTGTGTGCATGTATATAGGCATGAATATATATATATATATATTATATATATATATATATATATATATATATATATATATATATATCACATCACTTGAGCCTGAATGAACCACAGGCTCATTTTATTTACAGAGAAAACTAAATCAGTGTATGCTTAAAATTCAAATTAACCTTACAAAAAAGATTCAAAAAATAAATGAATGAAATGACAAGGAGACAAGTAAGGTGCTTTGCATTTTGTGTAACAAAAAAGGAGTAAGGTGATTATGAACTTGATTTTTAACAGATATGAGTTTCAGCCTCAGTGTCCAAGAGTGATAATAATTTTAAAGTAAGTTATTAGTTCTCTTCTTTGTAAGCTACTTAACCAACTATATAAATAAGATAGCTTATTTATTTGTGCAAATTATATGGAATACAAATTTGGGATTCAGAAAACACCTCATTCTGACCATGAATCAAGAGTAAAAATACCATGCTGTATCCCCAGTACAAAAATAATTTTCTCAATCTACTATCAGTGGACCTGCTTTATTTTTTTTTTGTTTGTTTGTTTTCTAATACTGTTCAATAAATGTAATAAATTCATGCACTTTTTTAGCTTCCTTAATTTGCATGAGGTGTTTCCCTCTTCTTTAGTAACTCCCATTATTTTTGGACACAGGTGGAACTTTAGAGGCTTACTTGCAAATGTGAATGAGGCAATCAGCCTGAGAATAATCAAGACTGATTCCAGCTCCTTGAGCAAATCTGGGCCTGCTTTCTGGATATCTCTTAACCTCACAAAGTCATGTGCAAGTGAAAATCATAGTACATGTGCTCATTTTTTCCCTTAAGAATATGAAAGATGAAAGAATTACAAAGGGGAGAACCAAAACAACAACAAATCCAATCACTTAGGGCACAAGAAAAAAAGGATAACCAGCTACCAAATATTGCAGGATCAGAATTTCTTAATAGAAAAGAGTCCATATAAACTTAGCAATATGACCTCTTTTAGAAGCATAATTATTATGTTATAAAGGAGAGGGAATGGAACTGTGATTTCATTTAGCATAGAGAATTCCCAGAGAAAAAAACTCCCTCTCCTAATGCACCTTGACACTTCCTCGGAAAATTCATCATAGAAAGTTGCTTCAAACACTGAGAGGTCAAGTTACTTGTCAAGGGTAACATAGCCAATTTGTGTCAGAAACAGAATTTTACTCTGAGGCTAACTCTTTTTCCACTATACCAAATGGTTCTGTCCTTCAATATTTTGGGAAGGAGTCAAATAATGGACAACTATTACCAAGCAGATCACAAAATTGGATTTAGTGCTCACTGCAACATAGCATCTTCTGCTTAAGAATGGGAACTTCCCAATAGTTTAAATTATAGCCACAAAGCATAGGATGAATAACACCAGCATGTTTACAAGCTCTGTAACTATAACCTTGAGCATCTGACTTTTTACTGCTAGACAGATCTAAATTGCTTGCAAGATTGTCAGCTGGGGATGAGGATGGATTCTCATCAAGATGAGACAAACATGTGGTTGCAACTCATTCCTGTAGTTTCATTAGCACTCTATTTAAAATAAATAAAATAACTACCTCATTTTGGAATCTCCAGTGTATGCTGCATGACTGGGTACCATAATAAACCAGAATTGGAAATTTATTCTCCTAATAAGAAAAGCAAATAAATCAAATTTTAAATAAAGTGTTATGACAGTTCTTGTTGCCATATGCAAAATCAAGTACAACACACAAGCAAAAGTCAAAAGTTTATTTCATATTCCCTAATAGTCTTGTACTGTAAGGAAGAATTTTAGTTAAAATAGAGACATAGCATAGTAGAGTGGATATATAGCCAGTCTTGGAGAAAAGAGGAGGAAGAATCATGTTCTGCCTCTAAAACCAGCTAAGTAACTAGGCATCTCACTTAGCCTTTTAGCACTCCTAGCAATTCTCTAAGACAATTAAAGTTTTATATCTGTTAGAGGCCAGGGTTCATACATAAACAAAATCACAAGTTTGCAGTTCTTTCATAAAATATGAATACACTTATATATATAAACATGTATGTGTATGTATATTATAGACATATTCACATATGATGTGCACATGCATTATATAATAGATTATATGCACATGTACCCACACAAATAGGTATGTACACATATATAAAATATACACATGTGTATGTATGTGTATATATATATACATATATATATATATATGAGAATACATTCCACAAATGTATATATTACAAATATACATAGGCTAGATGGCATGGTGGATAAAGTGCAAGACCTGAATTCAAAAGGATTTAAAATCCAACCTCATGTACTTACTAGCCATGTGAAAGTCTAGCCTGGGCAAGTAATTTTACCCTGTTTACCTGATATTCCTATAAAATGAGCTAGAGAAGGAAAAAACAAATTATTTCAATGCCTATTCTAAGAAAACTCCAAATGAGTTCACCAAGAATTATACATAAAAGAAATAACTGAACAACCAAAAAATACAAACACATATATTGATGTACACACACACATATCTATCTATCTATCTATCTATCTATCTATCTATCTATCTATCTATATTTGTGAATAGGAGTATACACACACACAAATTCTGGTGACCCTTTCTTACTTCTATTGAAGTCAGGAGAATTGATCTTTACAAGTATGTCATTAAAAAACTTTGCATATATTTCTGGCCATGCTTTTGGGTTCATCTGAATCAACTTTTTTCTATCTGATTTGAACACTTTGATCTAGTCCTTTTTATTATCTTAATCATTGAAATGTTCTAATTAATTTAGTATGTCTGTGAGTATTTTCATCTATATTCATAGTTATATGGATTTTTGGAAGAAACTAGCTAAATTTCATGGTCTAATATATGCTGCTTATACATATACTATTTTAAAAGTTATTTTCTGAGACCTTTTTGTAGTCTTGGATCAAACATGATCTAAATCTACAAATAATTAGACAGGCAAAAATACATCATAAAAAATCAAGGACCAAATCTTAAGGCAAACATTTTCAGTTTGGTAAAAGTGGTTTTAAAAAATGAGGTGGGGCATTATTTTGGATTATATTATTCCACTGATATTAGTTCATCCTGAAAGGATTTTTTAAGATCTGATAGATAAATTCTGATACCATATGCATTTGTGGGAGCCCATAATTGTACATTAAGCTTGATGATGACTCTTTAAAACTAGAAAATAAATTTGCAATGGGAACTTTATATAATTCTTTTCAATATTTTTAAGAAATTATAGCAAATACTTCATAACTAAAGAAAATCAAGGATATTTAGCAGACAACAATCTACCAGATTTTGTAAAGAACTCACTTTAAATCAATAACACTGTCTTTGTCAAAGAATTATTTTGTAGAACTAGAAAAAAGGTACTACAATTCTACTAAAAGAATAAAATCGAGAATATCAAGGGAACAAACTGGAAAAATATGGATAAAACTGATTGAGAAGTTCCAGATTTTAAACTATAGTACAAAGACTAGAATTATCAAAACAATCTGGTACTAGCTAAGAAACAGAATGGTGAATATGTGGAATAAATTAAGTGCATAATACACAGCATTAAATGATCATAGTATTTTAGTATTTAATAAATGCAATTAGCCAAACTATAAGCATATCAAAAGTGAAAAGGTATAATAGTAGAAAAGCTATAATTGGGACAATTCACATAAAGAGGTACAAAAGACTTACTACAACTGAGGGAAAGAAGAGAGGTGGATGAGCATTGTTTGAAGCTTGATATCATCAGTTTTGGTTCTAAGAGGGAATAATTTAATCTTTCATTTGGGTACAGAAATTTATCTAACATTATAAAGAAGTAGGAAGAGATAGAGGAAAAGACAAGGGACAGAATAGAAGGGAGGGCAGAAACACTGGGAGAAAAGGTAAGAGAAGGGGAGATAGGTTGATAGAAAATAAGATAGTGGGTGGGGTAAAAAAAAAAAATTAAGGAGAGGGTAGAGAGAACAACAAGTATATACACCAGAGAAAATAGGATGGAGAGAAATAGAGAGCTAGTAATCATAACTGTAAATGTGAACAGGATGAACTCTTCCATAAAATACAAGCAAATAATGGAGTGGATTAAAAAACAGAATCCTACAATATGTTATTTACAAGAAACATATTTGACACAGAGAGACACATACAGAGTAAAAGTAAAAGGCTGGAACAGAATTGATTATGCTTCAGATGAAGTAAAAAAAGTAGGGGTAGCAGTTCTTATATCAGATAAAGCAAATGTGAAAATAGATTTTATTAAAAGAGATAAGGAGGGAAAGTGTATCTTAATAAACAATACCATAAATTATGAAATAGTAACAATAATAAATATGTATGTGCAAGTGGTAGGCAAAATCCTAGAGAAGATTTTAAACCAGTTACATGAAGAAATAGACAGCAAAAATATTGTAGTGAGGGACCCCAATCTATCCCTGTCAGAATCAGACAAATCTTACCACAAAATAAACAAGAAAGAAAACTAGGGAGTTTAATAGAATCCTAGAAACCTAGACGTTATAGACCTCTGAAGAAAACTGAATAGGGACAGAAAGGAATACATCTTTTTCTCAGCAGTACACGGCACCTACACAAAACTTGACCATGTATTAGGAAATAAAAACCTCACAATCAAATGCAAAAAAAGGCAGAAATAGCAAATTCTTCCTTTTCAGATCACAATTCAATAAAGGGCCAAGGAAATATAGACTAAAAACAAAATGGAAATTAAATTATCTAATTCTAAGAATGAGTGGGTCAAGCAACAAATCACAAAAACAATCCATAATTTCTTCCAAGAAAATGACAATAATGAGACAACATACTAAAACCCATGGAATGCAGACAAGCAGTTTCTTACAGAAAATTTTAAATCACCAAATATCTATATAAATAAAATAAAGAAAGAGAAGATCAATGAATTAAGCATGCAACTAAAAAAGCTAGAAAAATCACAAATTTAAAATCCCCAAGTGACATTTTGAAACTTAAGAGAGATTAATAAAATAGAAATGAAGAAAATTATTGAACTAATAAATGAAACTAAGTTGGTTTTATCCCCATTCTCAACACTACTTTCAACATTGTATTTAAAATGTTGGCTTTAGCACGGAAAGAAAATGGAATTAAAGGAATTAGAAGAGGCAATTGAGGAAATAAAACAATAGTTCTTTGCAAATGATATGATGATCTACTTAGAGAATCCCAGAAAATCAACCAAAAAACCTACTAGAAAAAATTCACAACTTTAGCAAAGTTGCAGAATATAAAATAAACACATACAAGTCATCATCATTTCTATATATTACTGATAAAGCCCATCAGCAAGTCAGAGAAAGAGAAATTCCATTCAAAATTACTACAGACAAAATAAAATATTTGGGGCCCTATCTGCCAAGACAAACCCAAGAACTATGTGAAGAAAATTACAAACCAATTCTCATATTAATAAAATCAGATCTAAACAATTGGGAAAATATCAATGGCTCATGGGTAGGCCAAATTAAAATTTAAAAAAATTACAATTCTACCTAAATTAATCTATTTGTTCAGTGCCATACCAATGAAACTGCCAAAATATCATTTTATAGAATTAGAAACAATATGAACAAAATTCATCTGGAAGAACAAAAGGTTAAGAATAGCAAGGGAATTAGTGAAAAAAAAATTTGAAGAATGATGGCTTAACAGTACCAAATCTAATACTATATTATAAAGCATCAGTAATCAAAACCATTTGGTACTGGCTAAGAAACAGAGAGTGATGGATCAGTGGACTAGATGAGATATACATGATACGTTAATTAAGACCTATAACAATTTAGTATTTGATAAATGCTCAAACTCCAGATTCTGAAATAAGAAATTACTATTTGACAAAAGTTGCTGGGAAAATTGGAAAATGATATCAGAAACTCAGCCTAGACCTGCATATCACACCCCAAACTAAAATAAGGTCAAAATGCATAGATGATTTGGGCATAAAGGATGATGCAATAAAGAAATTAGAACAAGGGATAATTTACCTATCAGATCTTTGGAGAAGGGAAGAATTTATGACCAAAGAAGAACTAGAAAACATTATGAAAGACAAAATGGACAATTTAGATTACATTAAATTTAAAAAGTTTAGCAAAACAAAACCAACAAACAAGATTAAAAGAGAAGTACAAATCTAGGGAAAATGTTTATAGCCATTTCTGATATTTCTGATAAAGGTCTCATTTCTAAAATATATGAAGAATTGGTCCAAATTTATAAGAATGCAAATCATTCCCCAATTGATAAATGGTCAAAGGATATGAATAGATAGTTTTTCAGATAATGAAATTAAAGCCATTTATAGTTATATGGAAAAAATGCACTAAATAATTATGGATTGGAGAAATGCCAATTAAAACAACTCTGAGGTACTACCTCACACCTCTCAGATTGGCTAAGATGACAAGAAAGGATAATGATGTATGTTGGAGGGAATGTGGCAAAAACTGAGACACTAATGCATTCTTGGTGGAATTCTGAAATGATCCAATCATTCTGGAGAGCAATCAGAAACAATGCCCAAAGGGCTATAAAGCTGTGCATACCTTTTGACCCAGCAGGGCCATTACTTGGTCTCTATCCCAAGGCAATCATAAAGGAGATAAAAGGACCCATATGTGCAAACATGTTTGTAGAAGTTCTTTTTCTGGTAGCAAAGAATTGGAAAAGTAGTGGATACCCATCAACTTGGGAATAGCTAAAGAAGTTATGGTACATGAAGATAATGGAATTATTCTATAAAAACAAACAAGTTGATTATTAGAAAGTCCTAGAAAGATTTACATGAACTGATGCTGAGTGAAACAAGCATGACCAGAAATACATTGTACATAATGACAGCAAGAATGTATGATGATCAAGTATGAAAGACCTATTTCTTCTCAGTAGTTCAATGATCCAAAGCAATCCCAATAGACTTCATACAGAAAATGCTATCTGCACCTGAAAAAGAATTAAGGAACCCAAATGTAAATCAATACGTGCCATGGTCACTTCTTTTTTCTGCTTTTTTAAAAAATCTCTCCCATGATTTTTCCTTTTTGCTTTGATTTTTCTCTCCCAATGTGATTCATAAAGAAATGCATATTAAAAACAAACTTACTACAACAAGAACAAAATTACTCTTGATTAAATTAAATAGCTCTCTGATACCACCTCATAACTATTGGCTTGTCTAATGACACAAAAAGGAAAAGGAAATGCATTGGGTATGGGATATAAAAAGTGTGGGTATCAATGCACTGCTGGTGAACTTGTGAACCACTTCAAATATTCTGGAGGAAAAGATAAATTTTATTTATTAGCTATTCTGATCAAGATAATAATCCAAGAACATTCTAAAGAATCAACAATGAGTAAATGCTATTCACTTCCACAGAGAACTAATGAATTCTGAATGCAGAATGAAGCATATTTTTTGTTTTTTAAATTTTTTATCGTTTAAAGTTTGCATTTTCTTTCACAACATGGCCAACATGGGAAAAAATTAGAATGTTAGACATATATAAGTCAAAAACAATATTTGAATGGAAAACTGACACAGAGCAAGTATTCACATAGGCAAAATAGTGATAGTCTCAATCTGTTTTTTTTTTTTTAATTTTTTTATTTAATAATTACATTATATTTACACTCATTTCTGTTCCGATTTTTTTTCCCCTCCCTCCCTCCACCCCCTCCCCTAGATGGCAAGCAGTCCTTTATATGTTGGATATGTTGCAGTATATCCTAGATACAATATATGTTTGCAGAACCGAACAGTTCTCTTGTTGCGTAGGGAGAATTGGATTCAGAAGGTATAAATAATCCGGGAAGAAAAACAAAAATGCAGATAGTTCACATTCGTTTCCCAGTGTTCATTCTTTGGGTGTAGCTGCTTTTGTCCGTCATTTATCAATTGAAACTCAGGTCTCTTTGTCAAAGAAATCCACTTCCATCAAAATATGTCCTCATACAATATCGTTGTCGAAGTGTATAATGATCTCCTGGTTCTGCTCATTTCACTTAGCATCAGTTCATGTAGGTCTCTCCAGTCCTCTCTGTATTCATCCTGCTGGTCATTTCTTACAGAACAATAATATTCCATAACATTCATATACCACAATTTACCCAGCCATTCTCCAATTGATGGGCATCCATTCATTTTCCAGTTTCTAGCCACTACAAACAGGGCTGCTACAAACATTTTGGCACATACAGGTCCCTTTCCCTTCTTTAGTATTTCTTTGGGATATAAGCCCAATAGAAACACTGCTGGATCAAAGGATATGCACATTTTGATAATTTTTTGGGCATAATTCCAGATTGCTCTCCAGAATGGTTGGATTCGTTCACAACTCCACCAACAATGCATTAGTGTCCCAGTTTTCCCGCATCCCCTCCAACATTCATCATTATTTTTTCCTGTCATCTTAGCCAATCTGACAGGTGTGTAGTGGTATCTCAGAGTTGTCTTAATTTGCATTTCTCTGATCAATAATGATTTGGAACACTCTTTCATATGAGTGGTAATAGTTTCAATCTCATCCTCTGAAAATTGTCTGTTCATATCCTTTGACCATTTATCAATTGGAGAATGGCTTGATTTCTTATAAATTTGAGTCAGTTCTCTATATATTTTGGAAATGAGGCCTTTATCAGAACCTTTAACTGTGAAAATGTTTTCCCAGTTTGTTGCTTCCCTTCTAATCTTGTTTGCATTAGTTTTATTTGTACAAAGGCTTTTTAATTTGATGTAATCGAAATTTTCTATTCTGTGATCAGTAATGGTCTCTAGTTCATCTTTGGTCACAAATTTCTTTCTCCTCCACAAGTCTGAGAGATAAACTATTCTATGTTCCTCTAATTTATTTATAATCTCGTTCTTTATGCCTAGGTCATAGACCCATTTTGATCTTATCTTGGTATATGGTGTTAAGTGTGGGTCCATGCCTAATTTCTGCCATACTAATTTCCAATTATCCCAGCAGTTTTTATCGAATAATGAATTCTTTTCCCAGAAGTTAGGGGCTTTGGGTTTGTCAAACACTAGATTGCTATAGTTGACTATTCTGTCTTGTGAGCCTAGCCTTTTCCACTGATCCACTAATCTATTTCTTAGCCAATACCAAATGGTTTTGGTGACTGCTGCTTTATAATATAATTTTAGATCAGGTACAGCTAGGCCACCTTCATTTGATTTTTTTTTCATTAATTCCCTTGAGATTCTCGACTTTTTATTGTTCCATATGAATTTTGTTGTTATTTTTTCTAGATCAATAAAATATTTTCTTGGAAGTCTGATTGGTATAGCACTAAATAAATAGATTAGTTTAGGGAGTATTGTCATCTTTATTATGTTCGCTCGGCCGATCCAAGAGCACTTAATATTTTTCCAATTATTTAAGTCTGACTTTATTTGTGTGGAGACTTTTTTATAATTTTGCTCATATAATTCCTGACTTTCCTTTGGTAGATAGATTCCCAAATATTTTATGGTATCAACAGTTATTCTGAATGGAATTTCTCTTTGTATCTCTTGCTGTTGGGTTTTGTTGGTGATGTATAAAAATGCTGAGGATTTATGGGGATTTATTTTGTAGCCAGCTACTTTGCTAAAATTATGAATTATTTCCAATAGCTTTTTGGTAGAATCGCTGGGGTTCTCTAGGTATACCATCATATCATCTGCAAAGAGTGATAGTTTGGTTTCCTCATTGCCTACTCTAATTCCTTTTATATCTTTCTCAACTCTTATTGACGAGGCTAGTGTTTCTAATACGATATTAAATAATAATGGTGATAGTGGGCAACCTTGCTTCACTCCAGATCTTACTGGGAAAGGTTCCAGTTTTTCCCCATTGCATATGATGCTTACTGATGGTTTTAAATATATGCTCCTGACTATTTTAAGGAAAAGTCCATTTATTCCTATGCTCTCAAGTGTTTTTATTAGGAATGGATGTTGGATTTTATCAAATGCTTTTTCTGCATCTATTGAGATGATCATGTGGTTTTTGTTTGTTTGGTTATTGATATAGTCAATTATGCTAATAGTTTTCCTAATATTGAACCAGCCCTGCATTCCTGGTATAAATCCTACTTGGTCATAGTGTATTATCCTGGTGACAATTTTCTGTAATCTTTTTGCTAATATTTTATTTAAGATTTTAGCATCAATATTCATTAGGGAGATTGGTCTATAATTTTCTTTCTCTGTTTTCAGCCTACCTGGTTTAGGTATCAGTACCATATCTGTGTCATAAAAGGAGTTTGGTAGGTCTCCTTCAATCCCTATTTTTTCAAATAGTTTATATAACATTGGAGTTAATTGTTCTTTAAATGTTTGGTAGAATTCACATGTAAATCCATCTGGTCCTGGGGATTTTTTCTTAGGGAGTTGATTGATAGTTTGTTCTATTTCTTTTTCTGAGATGGGACTGTTTAGGATATTTACTTCTTCCTCTGTTAGTTTGGGCAAGCTGTATTTTTGGAGGTATTTTTCTATTTCATTTAAGTTGTCGAATTTATTGGCATAAAGTTGGGCAAAGTAACTCCTAATTATTGCTCTAATTTCCTCTTCGTTAGTGGTGAGTTCTCCCTTTTCATTTTTAAGACTAACAATTTGATTTTCCTCTTTCCTTTTTTTAATCAGATTTACTAAGGGTTTGTCTATTTTGTTGGTTTTTTCATAGAACCAACTCTTAGTTTTATTAATCAATTCAATAGTTTTTTTACTTTCAATTTTATTGATCTCACCTTTTACTTTTAGAATTTCAAGTTTAGTGTTTGACTGGGGGTTTTTAATTTGTTCCTTTTCTAGCATTTTTAATTGCAAGCCCAATTCATTGACCTTCTCTTTCTCTATTTTATACAAATAGGCCTCTAGAGATATGAAATTTCCCCTTATTACCGCTTTGGCTGCATCCCATACATTTTGGTATGATGTCTCATTATTATCGTTTTCTTGGGTGAAGTTATTAATTATGTCTATGATTTGCTGTTTTACCCAATCATTCTTTAGTATGAGATTATTTAGTTTCCAATTATTTTTTGGTCTACTTCCCCCTGCTTTTTTGTTGAATGTAATTTTCATTGCATCGTGGTCTGAAAAGGATGCATTTACTATTTCTGCCTTACTACATTTGAGTTTGAGGTTTTTATGTCCTAATATATGATCAATTTTTGTATAGGTTCCATGAACTGCTGAAAAGAAAGTGTATTCCTTTCTGTCTCCTTTACATTTTCTCCAGAGATCTATCATATCTAGCTTTTCTAGTATTCTGTTTACCTCTTTGACTTCTTTCTTATTTATTTTCTGGTTTGATTTATCTAATTCTGAGAGTGCAAGGTTAAGATCTCCCACTATTATAGTTTTACTGTCTATTTCTTCTTGCAGCTCTCTTAGTTTCTCTTTTAAGAATTTAGATGCTACCCCACTTGGTGCATATATGTTTAATATAGATAGTGCTTCATTATCCATGCTACCCTTTAGCAAGATATAGTGTCCTTCCTTATCTCTTTTACTTAGGTCAATTTTTGCTTTAGCTTGATCTGAGATCAGGATGGCTACCCCTGCTTTTTTGACTTCACCTGAAGCATAGTAGATTTTGCTCCAACCTTTTACCTTTAACCTGCATGTATCTCCCCGCTTCAGGTGTGTTTCCTGTAAACAACATATTGTAGGATTCTGGCTTTTAATCCATTCTGCTAACCGCTTCCTCTTTATGGGGGAGTTTACCCCGTTCACGTTTATGGTTAGAATGACCAATTCTGTATTACTTGCCATCTTGTTAACCCCGGTTTATGCTTTCCTCCCTTCTTTCCCCTTTCCCCCCCTTCCAGGTATTAAGCTTGTGAGCACCCCTTGCTTCTCACAGTCCTCCCTTTTTAGTGTCCCTCCCCCCGCCTTAGAGTTCCTCCCCCTATCTTACCCCTTTCCCTCCCAGTTCCCGTATTCCCTTCCGCTTAGCTTATTCCTTCCCTTTCCACTTTTCCCTTCTCACTTTTCAATGAGATGGGAGAAGTTTCACCATAGATTGAATATGTCTTAAGATTTTTCACTTAAAGCCAATTCTGAAGGCAGTAAGATACCCACTATATTCATCCCCCTCCATTCTTTCTCTCAGATATAATAGGTTTCCTATGCCTCTTCATGAGATGTACTACCCCCACTTTACCCTTTTTCTGGTACAATGTCCTTTCCACATCAATTTCTAGAACAAGGTATACATGTATTCTTTATACATCTATATAGTCAAAATATAGTTCCCAAGATTAATCTTTACCTTTTTAGATTTCTCTTGAGTTCTATATTTGTAGATCAAACTTTTTGTTGAGTTCTGGTTTTTTCATCAGAAATAGATGAAATTCGCTTACTTCGTTGAATGTCCATCTTCTTCCCTGGAAAAAGATGCTCATTCTCGCTGGGTAAGTTATTTTTGGTTGCATACCAAGTTCCTTAGCCTTTCGGAATATCATATTCCAGGCCCTTCGATCTTTTAATGTGGATGCTGCCAGATCCTGGGTGATTCTTATTGTGGCTCCTTGATACTTGAATTGGGTTTTTCTAGCCGCTTGCAATATTTTTTCTTTCACCTGAGGGTTCTGGCATTTGGCCACTATATTCCTTGGTGTTTTGATTTTAGGATCCCTTTCAGTGGGTGATCGATGAATCCTTTCAATGTTTATTTTTTCCTCTGTTCCTATGACTTCTGGGCAGTTCTCTTTGATAATTTCCTGGAAGACAGTGTCCAGGCTCTTTTTTTCATCATGTTTTTCTGGGAGTCCAATGATTCTCAGATTGTCTCTCCTGGATCTGTTTTCCAGGTCTGTTGTCTTCCCCAGAAGGTATTTCACATTTTTCTCCATTGTTTGATTTTTTTGGATTTGCTTGACTGATTCTTCTTGTCTCCTCGAGTCATTCAATTCCACTTGTTCAATTCTGATTTTCAGTGAAGTATTCTCTTCACTCACTTTTTTAAAATCTTTTTCTAATTGTCCAATTGAGTTCTTTTGTTCTGTGGAATTTTTTTCCATTTCGCCAATTTTGTTTTTTAGAGAGCTGTTTTCTGTTTCCAGTTCACTAATCCTATTTTTCAAGGATTTTACTTCTTTATCCACTCTCTCTTTAACTTTCTCCAGGCTCTTTTGCCAAGCCTCCCTCTCCTTTTCCCAAGCCTCCCTCTCCTTTTGCCAAGCCTCACTCTGCTTTCCCCATTTTTCTTCTAGCTCCCTTGTGAGAGCCTTTTTAATCACTTCTATGAGGTTCATCTGTGCTGAGGAACAGACGATCTCCTCCTTTGGGGAATCACCTGGGGACTGCCTGTTTTTAGTCTCCTCAGGATTTAGAGTCTGCTCTCTATCTGTATAGAAGCTGTCAAGGGTTAAAGTCCTCTTCAGCTTCTTGCTCATTCTGTCTATTAATCAGAGACAAACTACCAAAGAAAAACAGAAAAAACTGGAGTCTTTCTTTGGGGGGGGGGGCTGGGTGTGTTATCGAGCTTCCTCTACAGACTGCAGGGGGAAGCAGTGAGGCACTAGCAGGACTGTGCTGCGCCTGCGCTCTGAGATCCCAGAGCGTGCTGAGTCACTGAGGGGGGGGAAGGGGGGGGCGGCCAGGTCCTGAGAGACTCCAGCTGTTTGCGGTTGTGTTCTTCAGCCCCGGTGTTTTTAGCTTCTCTGCTGGGCTGTTGACTTGCTGCAGGTTCCAAACCTGTAGCGAAGCTCTCCCCGCAGAGATGGCTGCGATCACTCCCCACCCCCTCTCCAGTCTGCTCCCGGGCTCTCACTGCCGCTGCCCTCAGCCTGCGCCCGATCTAAAACCGCCCCAGCCCTCCAGTAAAGACAGACCTTTCTTGGCGGATCTCAAGGATGGCTTCTCTTGGTAACTATTTGTGGGTTTTTTTCAGTCAAGCATTGATTCAGAGGCTTGTAATGAAGTGGATAGTGAGAGAAAGCGCGGAGCTTATGCAACTGTGAGCCTCCTCTCCGCCATCTTAACCGGAAGTCGGCATCTCTCAATCTGTTTTTTAAGAACTTTGGAACTGATTGTGTGACTTGGGAAACGCTGGCAGAGGACCAGCTAGCATGACATACAAGCAAAGCATAATTGAAGTAGCTCAAAAGAAATGTGAGATGAGAAAATTTAAAAAACCTACCCAAAATATTAAAATGGACTATTTGTGCCTGGTTTATAGTGCAGCATTCCAAACACATCCTGGTCTGTTCAACCACATTCATACAGATTATGACTTGACTCTAACTTAACTGGTGCCATTTTGGTCCCCTTAAGAATGAAGAACAACAGCCAACCAATGCGGGAACAACAAGAAGAATCTGTTACTTCAGATTTAAAATTTATATAAAATTGCTTTTCTTCTCAAAGAATGGGCAGGAGTAGAAGGTAGGGAGATAATTTAGAGCTATTTTTAAGGACTGGTGATTTTTTTTCTATGTAAATGGAAAATATTTAAAGAAAGATATAGAAATTATTTTAAGAAACACCGTCTAACTGCATTTATGCCTCCAGACTTGAAGTTTCACAGAATAGAAAATGACATACAGAAAATTTACAATGTAAATGCTTACCATAAAAGTGAAACTAAACATCTTTTTTAATTACTTCAAGTTACCCAATGAACTTTATGACATTGTTTTATTCTAAGATTCCTGGTTCCCTTATTCCCTAAAGTTACTATGGGTTTTAAAGTTCAATCAGTGAAAACAATATTAATAACTCAGAATCTTTTCCCACTTAAATTCAAATACCTTAATGAGCTTTATAAAGTTTAGTTCCAGGTCCCCCAAAAAATATGAACTAGAAAGTTGGACATTATTCAAAATTCTAAGTGACATAAATAAGGATAAATTGGAGCTAATCCATTTTCTAACTTGAAAACTCTACCTTTACCTCATCAATTTTAGATAATTGCTTATATACAATTTTAATAGGAAAATATATTATAAGATCATAGTTTTAGAGCTGGAAGGGGACCTTAAAGATATCTAATATAACTCTCTCATTGTACAGTTAAGGAAATGAGGTCCATAGAAGTTAAGTATCTTGCCCAAGTACACACAAGTAGTATTATTCAAGACTAAATTTGAATAAGGCCCCCTGATTCTATTCTACTTTATTGTTTAGACCTCTTTTTATAATGAGGTGAAAATTACTCAGTTAAATGAATTAGATTTTCTTTCTGTCTCAGTTAATTTAATTTTTGTCATGTGTTCCTCTGAAGAAAATTAATAATATAATCATCTACATTCCTAAGAATAACAATTACAAATTCATGAATTTAGGTCTTATTTATAATTTTTCTCTAAAGGATAAATGTCACTGTCAGCTAAGACTAGGACTTACATGTTAATTATGAAGAAAATAAATGTAAAATTCACACATTAACATTAGTGAAAATTCAGCCATTACATTATTTTCTGACAAGTAATAATAACTCTCAAGAAATTACATCACATTCTTTTAAACCAAGAATGACTACCTATAGATACTTTCTCATAGGGAAGTCAGTGAATTTGTTGCAATAAAAGAGAATAAGTAATTGTTAGTTTTCCCTCCTGAACCTGCCACTGAGCATCACACATGACAAAGGTCATTCGGTGGGGGAGGGAGAGATTTCCTCCTAGGCACTAGCAGGTAATTTACAACTACTACATGCTATGCTTATCTAGTACATGCTTTCCTTTAAATTCTGAGGAAGGACATAATCTTTCTTTGCAAAGAATGTCCTAGAACCTTCTCATAACATCTATTTTGTGGAAAATTCCTGGCTGCTATTCACCAGAAAGATATTTAATTTTACTTCAGTTTTTACTCTTATGAAATTAGCACTTTTATTAAATGTTTACTTCCTATTGCCCTGATTTTTAGTTGTGTTCATGCTATTTCTTTGTCCCCCATAACTCTGAACTATCTCAATACTCAAAAGAGAAACAGTAAGGTCCTGGCATATCTAAATCATGTTTAACTAAATCCCTCACTTAATAGTAATTCCATTCTACAGTTTGGCTTCTTAAAGGACCATAATTTTTGTTTTCTTCTGAATATTTTGATAACCATGAAACAAAATGGAATGTCATAAACAAGACTTCATAGAATCACTTCAAAATAATCCCCAGTTATTTCATTATTGCCTTTATCTAAAGCAAAGAGTGTTTAGTTCTTCTCAACAATATATTGTTATCCTGCTCTAGTTATTTTTTATTAAAACTTTTTTTCAAAACATATGCATGAATAATTTTCAACATTCACTCCTGCAAAACTTTGTTTCATTTTTTTCCTCCCCTCCCCTAGATGGCAAATAATCCATTATATGTTAAGTATATGCAATTCTATACACATTTCCACAATTATTATGCTGCACAAGAAAAATCAGATCAAAAATAAGAAAGAATACACAATGCAAGCAAAAAACAAAAAGAGTGAAAATATTATGTTGTGATTCACACTCAGTTCCGACAGTCCTCTCTGGGAGCAGATAGCTGTCTTCCTCATAAGGCCATTGGAACTGGTCTGAATTATCTCATTATTGAAAACCCTTTTCCAGTTTTCAATGGTAACTATAGTAAACTATGGTAAAAATATGGTATGGACCCTAGTCCACAAATTTTCACTTGCTACATTAGACATAAATTTGAACTAAGATCATACCTGAAGAAACTTTATTCAGAAATGTTCATACCCTTCAAATAATGCAGCAAGAAATGTATTTCCCCTTGGAGAAGGTAAGGGTAATTCTCTGGCTAGAGAAGGTGTCCTTTGATAAATTGGTTTCAATTACCCCTTTTATTTGAAGAAGCATTGGGTCTCCTAATGGCTATATAAAATTTTTTATGGATGTGGCAGTAGGTATATAAACAGTTTAGACTAAAATCAAAAGGCCATCATACTGATTATCATGATTGGAAAAATAAATTAAATTTAAATTAAAAGGATAAGCACAGTGATAAGGCTCACATGATATTTAAATGTAGGCTAAAACATTGCTAATTTATAATAAAACCCAGTAGTTATACAGTTCTTTGAGGTTTGCAAATGTTTTACAAATATTATATAATTTAATCTCATTAAATTGGTTGTACTTAGCTTTTAAATGATTTTACCCAATATTTAAAATTTTATTTAGGAACTGGCAAGATATTTTACAAGGTTAGACTTAGTGTTATACAATTTATATACATACATACTTGAACTATGTTCCCACATATTTCTCTTCCCTCTCCTTCCCCAGAGAAAACTGACATCTTCTTTCAATATCCTTCCCTCTAGTATTAAGACATTGATAGGAAAAACTACTTGAGTTTCCATCTCTTATTATGTCACTCCTGGGAACTATTCTGCAAGCTATGCCCAGATAAACTCTCACTCAGCAAAAATCTCCATTTCAGCATTGCCTAATGCATCAACTTCACTTCTGCTGTTAAAGTTTTGTTGTTAAAAACTTAAAGACTGTGAGATTTATCTGAAGTGAAAAGAGAATAAAATATTAATATAATATAGATGATCAAAGATGTAGAAAGTCATACCTTTTTCATATTATTAAGTACCCTTCCCACTTGGGGTAGGAATCTGGTCACTCCAAAGATGGCATTGTTATTTGTAAGGAATAAGATTGCTGATCTACATACTTCTAAGCATAGGGCTTAATCAGAAGAAAAAATAGTAAACTTTACTAAGTTGAAACTGTACTTTTATTTTCAATTATGAGTCACTGAGCTTTTTATTTTCCCTAAGAAGTTAATAAAATTAAGAGAAGGATACAGGTGTCTATGGAAGGCCATGCAACAATACAAAAATATCTGCCTAGTTTTTAATTGCCACATCTATGTACTTTGACAAATAGGCTACATAATGGAGACAGTACATGAATCTAGTTAATAACAAAGATAAGCACAATTTGGCATTTTTAGAATTTTACCAAGACCAATGAGATTCCCAAGCTCACAGATATGAATACAGACATGGTAATATGTTTCTAAAATAGTGACTCCAAAGTTGCAGTTGGTACACTGCAAATTTTATCTTTATTTCTCTCAGTGTTCATTCCTTGGGTTCATTCAAATCTCTACATAGAATTGATTCCAACTGTTTATTAAAATAGAGAAAATGAATGCTTGTATTATAATAGCTGAAATAACCCTACAAGTACAAATTCATCAAAAGTGCTAATACTGGAACTTTGTTTTCTACATTTTCAATATGGTTCTGTAAAAGTGACCAGATGTTCTAATGAGCTAAACTTAATGATTTGATTATTTTGAGGTGGTTTTCTCTTTCAAGTCTATTTTTAAAATATCAAAACTTTGATTTTAAAGTAAACATTAATTCTAGGGATGGAGCCAAGATGGCAAACTAAAGCCAGGAAGCTGCTGGGAGTTTTCCCAATTTCCCTTGAAAACCACATGAAAACTATGCCTCTGAACAGAGTCTAAAGGAATGAAACCATGCTCCAGCTCAAGATAGATTAGAAGGACTTAAAAAAAGCTCCCACTATGCTGACATAAGGTTTTCAACCCAGCTCAGATAGTGTCTGGGAAAGCCAGTGAGAGGATGTCAATCACAGGAGATCAGCAACTGAGACTCTTGGTCTGACTCAATAGAATAGATCAGTGGGGCAGCCTTCAGTTCCTGCACATAAGGCAAATTGCCAGCTAGGTAAACCAGGTTGTTCCCCAGAGGAAGCAGATAGGGCTATCCCCTGCTGTGAGCAAGCCAGCCCTATGCTTAAAATCAAGATTCAGAACTATACAAGAAGCTTGGGACAGCACCCTCTGTTGGAATCCTTACTAACTGCTAACTAATTAGAGTTGATCTAATTTTACAAGAAGATGTTTTGGGCAGAACCTGAAACAAGGTACTAAGTAGAACTAATTAATACAAGGCTTGTGTTCACACCTTTACTCATTGGAGTTCAATGAGTTCATACCTCCCTTGAAGCTTTGGACCAGAGAGCACTAAAACCCATAATCCCTCTCTCTGGAAGGAGCATAAATAGGCCAATGGGCGAGTCGAGGAAGTTCTTCAGAGTGAAGACGCTACAAGTCGAGATTTCACTGGAATGACATGAAGAGTGGAGCTGGCTGGAGGCTGAAGAAAGCAGAGGCAGAGGCTGAAGGACCAGACCTTTGGATTTGGCGACATTCGGAGAGAGCTCTTGGAACCAAGCAGAGAGATAGGCCTCTAAGCTAACCGGGCTATATTGGAGATAATAAAAGATCTGAACTTTTATCACCTGGCTGTGTTTTGAGAAGAAAAAGCTCACAACAACCCTCCTGCACCCCAAAAGTAGAGCTCAACTATAAAAGTCACAAAATAGGAAAAAAGATAGAAAATGAACAAGAACAAGAAAGGAATCTTAACCACAGAAAGCTACTAAGGTGAAAAAGAAGATCAAAACACCAAATCAAACAAGAACAAAAGTGCTGTGAAATGGTGTTAAGTCCAGAGAGGTTTCTTGGAAGCTCTCATAAAAGGTTTTAAAAGGAAAATAAGAAAAGGAGAATAAAACTGGGGAGAGTAAAAGAGGTATGCAAGAGAGTCAATAGCTTGAAAAGAGAAAACAATTTCTTAAAAAATAGAAGTGGCCAAGTGCAAAAAATAAAAAAATAAATAAATGAAGATTCACTAAAGAAATAAATTACTTAAAAAACACAATTGACCAAATGTAAAAAAAAAAAATCACTGAAGAAAACAACTTGAAAAGTAGAATTAATCAAATGAAAAAGGTTTAAAAATTGAAGAATATCTCATATTAAAAATGAGAACTAGGCAAATGAAAACTAATGACTCTATGAAACATCATAACTCAATCAAATAAACTAAAAAGAATGAAAAAATGGAATAAAATGTAAAATGTCTCATTGCAAAAAAAAAAAAGATGACCTGGAATATAGGTTCAGGAGAGATAATTTAAAAATTATTGGTCTACCTAAAGGCCATGACCAAAAAAAAAAAAGGGGGGGGGGGCCTGAATAATATTCTTCAAGAAGTACATAAAGGAAAACTTCCATGATATACTCAAATCGGCAGGCAAAATAGTCATTGAAAGAATCCACCAATTACCTCCTGAAAGAGATCCAAAAAGGAAAGCCTAAAAAACACTGTTATAAAACTTGAGAATTGTAATCTCAAGGGAAAAAAATTACTAAAAGCTACCAGAAAAAAAAAAATACAATTCAAGTATTAAGCAACAACAGTGAGGATCAACAAGGATGTGACAGAAAAAAATTCAAGTATCAAGAAGCAATAATGAGCATGACCTAGAATCTGACAGCTTTTTTTTTTCTTTGCTGAGGCAATTGGGATTAAGTGACGTACCCAGGGTCACACAGCCAGAAAGTGTTATGTGTCTGAGGTCAGATTTGAACTCAGATCCTCCTGACTTCAGGGCTGATGCTCTATCCACTGCGTCACCTTGTTGCCCCTCTGGCAGCTTCTATAATAAAAGGTTGAAGACCCAGGAAGACCACATTTAGAAGTCAAAGGACCTGGGATTACATTCAATAGGTAACTACCTATGGACTGACCATTATATTTCAGGGGAAGAGATGGAGGTTCAGTGAAGTAAGGGATTTTAAATCATGTCTATTGAAAAAGCAGAATCGTACCATTTTTTTTTTCTGAGTCTGTAAATTCTTTTTTTTTTAAATAACTTTTTATTGACAGAACCCATGCCAGGTAATTTTTTACAGCATTATCCCTTGCACTCACTTTTGTTCTGATTCTTCCCTTTCCTCCCTCCACCCCCTCCCCCAGATGGCAAGCATTCCTATACATGTTAAATAGGTTACAGTATATCCTAGATACAATATATGTATGCAGAACCGAACAGTTCTCTTATTGCACAGGGAGAATTGGATTCAGAAGGTAAAAATAACCCGGGAAGAAAAACAAAAATGCAAATAGTTCACATTCCTTTCCCAGTGTTCTTTCTTTGGATGTAGTTGCTTCTGTCCATCATTTATCAATTGAAACTCAGTTAGGTCTCTTTGTCAAAGAAATCCACTTCCATCAGAATACATCCTCATACAGTATCGTTGTTGAGGTATATAATGATCTCCTGGTTCTGCTCATTTCACTCAGCATCAGTTCATGTAAGTCTCGCCAGTCCTCTCTGTATTCATCCTGCTGGTCATTCCTTACAGAACAATAATATTCCATAAGTTCATATACCACAATTTACCCAGCCATTCTCCAATTGATGGGCATCCATTCATTTTTCCAGTTTCTAGCTACTACAAACAGGGCTGCCACAAACATTTTGGCACATACAAGTCCCTTTCCCTTTTTCAGTATCTCTTTCATACCATATATTTTTAAAAGAAATATATTTGAAACAAAGATATATACAGAATAAGGATAAAAGGCTGAATTTATTATGTGTCGGCCAAATCAGAAGTAGCAATCTGAATTCAGATAAAGCAAAAGAAAAATGGATCTAATTTAAAAAGGTAAGCAAAGAAACTACTCCTGAGTAAAGGGTACCATACAATGAAGTTGTATCTATGCTAAATGAGTATGTACCAAGTGGTACAGCATCCATAATCTTAGAGAAATTAATAGTTACAAGAAAAAATAGTAAAACGATACTAATGGTGGACCTCAACTTTCCTCTCTCAAAATTAGATTAATCTAGCCACAAAATAAATAAGAAAGAAACTAAGGAGATTACTAGAATTTTAGAAAACTTAGATATGATAGACCTCTGGGAAAAAAATGAATAGGAATGAAAGAAATATGTGTTTTCTCCACAGTATATGGCACTTACACAAAAATTGACCATGTATTAGGGCATAAAAACCTCACAATCAATTGCAGAAAGGCAGAAATTATAAATGCTTCATATTCAGATCATGATGCAATTAAAATTAAATTCAAGAAAGAGCCAAAGACAGATAAATTAAAAACCAAATAGAAATTAAATAATTTATTTCTAAAGAATGAGTGGGTACATTTGCAAAAATGTTTATAGCAGCTCTTTTTGTGTTGGCAAGAAACTGGAAACTCAGTGGATGTCCATCAATTGGGGAATGGCTGAATAAATAATGACATATGAATGTTATGGAATATTATTGTTCTGTAAAAAAACAATCGGGAGGAAAATTCAGAAAGATCTGAAGAGACTTTCATGAACTGATGGTAAGTGAAATGAATAGAAACAAGACAACATTGTACACAGTGACAACAAGACTTTGTGATGATCAATTCTGAGAGAATTGGCTCTTTTCAACAATGAGTTTTTTCAGGCCAATTCCAATAGCCATTATGGAGAGACACATTTCCATACAGAAAGAGGACCATGGGGAATAAATGTAGATCACAACATAGTATTTTCACCTTTTTTTTTTTTTGATTGCTTACTTCTTTTTTCTTTCTCATTTTTCTTGTGCAGCATGATAAATATGGCAATATATTTAGAAGAATTACATAGGTTAACCTGTATTGGATTTCTTAGCTAGCTAGGGGAAGGGTTGTGGAGAAGAGAGGAAGAAAAATTTGGAACACATGGTTTGAAAAGGTGAATTTGAAAACTATCTTTGCATTTATTTGGAAAATAAAAGGCTATTATTAATTTTTTTAAAAGTATGAGTGGGTCAGATAACAAATCATAGAAACAATCAGTAATTTATCCAAAAGAATGACAATAAGAAGACAACATACCAAACCTATGGGATGTTGCAAAGCAGTTCTTAGGGGAAAATGTATATCTCTAAATAGACACACGAATATAATACAGAAAGAGGAGATCAATGAATTGGGCATGCAACTAAAAAACCTAGAAAAAGAACAAACTGAAAACCCTCAACTAAACAACAACAAACAGGAAATTCTGAAAATCAAAGGAAATATTAATAAAAGTGAAATCTAAAAGCAAACTAATTAATAAAACTAAGGATTGCTTTTATGAAAAAAATACAAAATAGATAAACCTTTACTTAATTTGATTAGAAAAAGGAAAGAAAAAAATTACTAGCATCAAAAATGAAAAAGATAAACTTATTATCAATGAAGAAGAAATTAGAGCCTTAATTAGGAGCCATTTTGCCAAAGTTTATGCAAACACAAATGTTAAAATATAATTGAAATGGATGAATATTTACAAAAAATATAAATTGCTCAGATCAATAGAAGAATAAATTACTAAAGTAGCCTCATTTTAGAAAAAGAAATTAAACAAGCCCATCAATGACCACCCTAAGAAAAAATCTCCAGAACCAAATAGATTTAAAACTGAATTGTACCAAGCATTTAAAGAAAAAAAATAATTCCAATACTGTATAAACTATTTCGAAACCCTGGCAAAAAATGAGTCCTGCCAAATTCTTTTTATGAAACCATTATGGTGCTGATACTTAAACCAGGATGAGTCAAAACAAAGGGAAAATATTCTAAATCAATCTCCTTAATGAATATCAATTCACAATTTTAATAAAAGATTTGCCAAGAGATTACAGCAATTTATTTAAAAGATAATACACTTTGACAATGTGGGATTTTTAGCAGGAATGCAAGGCTGGTTCAATATGAGGAATATTCTTGCTATAATTGACCTAATAGAAATCATACAATGTCAATTCCTATAAAAAAAATTCCTAGAGAACATAGGGATAAGTAATTTTCCTTAAAATGACAAGCAGGATCTATCTAAAAGCACCAGCAAGCATTATTTATAATGGGGAGAAGCTAGACAAATTCCCAATAACATCAGGGATGAAACAAGAATATTCATTATTGGCACTAGAAATGTTGGCTTGAGCAATAAGAAAAGAAAAATAAATTAAAGCAATTACAATAGGCATTGAGGAAATAAATTTACCACTCTTTGCAGAAGATATGATGGTATTCTTAGAGAATTCTAGAGAATCACCGAAAAATCTACTTGATACTAACTGCTTTAGAAAAGTTTCAGGATATAAAATAAACTCACACAAATCATGATCATTTCTATGTGTTTTCACCAAAGCTCAGTAGCAAGAGATAGAAAGAGAAATTCTATTCAAAATAGCTGTACACAAAATAACATATATGAGTGTCTATCTGTCAAGCCAAATCCATAAATTATATGGATATTATTACAAAACATTTCTCACAAAAATAAAGTCAGAACTGATGCAGTGGATAGATTACCAGCCTCGAAGTCAGGGAAACCTGAGTTCAAATCTCGCCTAAGACATTTAACATTTTCTAGCTGTGTGACCCTCGACAAGTCATTTAACCCCAATTGTCTCAGCAAAATAAATAAATGAAAAATAAAGTCAGAACTAAACAATTGGAAAAAATATCAATTGCTTATCAGTAGGTCAAGTTAATATAATAAAAAATAACAATTCTTCCTAAATTGTTCTACTTATTTCTGGTAAACAAATTACTAGCATAAAAATGGAAAGGGTAAACTTATGACCAATGAAGAAGAAATCAATCAGGATTACCTAGGACCTAGCAGCTTCCAATTTAAAGGTTTGAAGGGCCTGAAATTTGGTATTACAAAGGGCATGAGAGTTTGGATAGCAGCCAAGAATCAATTATTCAACAAAGTGAAGCATTATCTTTTGGGAGAAAAGATGGAAATCAATGAAATAGGTGAATTTTGTTTATTTTTGATGTAAAGACCAGAGCTGAAGAGAAAATTTGATCTTCAAATAGAGAACTCAAGAGAAACACAAAAAGCTTAAATGGAAAGAGGAAAAAACCTATAGTTCTAAAAGTTAAAAAGTTTAAGATATGAGAAGATGATATGTTCAACTCTTGAGAAGTTTATCATTGTCAGATGTATAATTATATAGTGTAGGTAAACTTAAATTTATTGTGATGATATAAAAAAAAATTAGGGATGGAAAATAAATTGTACTGGAAGAAGAGAAAAGGGAATGTAAAATGGGGTAAATTATATCACATAAAGAGGCAAAAATGATTTATTACAATTGAGTGAAAGAAGGAAAGGGGATGAGCATTGTGTGAACCTTAATTTCATAGGATTTGTCTCAAAGAGAGAAAGCCATAAATATTTAATTTAATAGAGAAACCTGTATCACCCTACAAGGAAGCAGAAGAGGGAAGGGGAAGGCTTATAGAGTAAAATTTAAAATAAGAAAGTTATTAAACTAAAAAACAAAACTAAATGTTGGTTTTATAAAAAAATAGATTAACCTTTAATTAATATGATTAGAAAATAGGAAAAAAGAAAATCAAATTATTAGTATCAAAAATTAAAAGGGTGAACTTTCCACCCACAAAGAGCAAGTTAGCATGATAATTAGGAGGTAATTTGCCCAACTATATGCCAATACATCTGATAATCAAAATGAAATGTGTGAATACTTACAAAAATTAGATTGTCCAAATTAACAGAGAAGGAAATAAATTAAATAGTCCAAGTGCAGGGGAAAAAAAGTGAACAAGCTGTTAATCAACTTCCTAAGAAAATCTTTCCAGAAGCAAGTGGATTTACATGTGAATTCTATCAAACATTTAAAGAACAATGAACTCCCATACAATTCATACTATTTGGAAAAATTAGGAAAAAAGGAATCTTACAAAATCCCTTTTAAGATCTAGATATTGTGCTGATATTTAAACCAAGTAGGGTCAAACCAGAAAAAGAAAATTATAGACCAATGTATCTAATGAATATTGATTATAAAATCTTAAAAAATATTAGTAAAGAAATTGCAGGTAGCTATATACCCCAGATAATACACCATGACCAAGTTAACCTTTATACTAGGAATGCTGGACTAGTTTAACATTACAAAAACTAGTAAAATAATTGACTATATCAATAACCAAACTAAGAGAAATCATATATTTAAGTCAATAGATGGAGAAAAAGCATTTGACAAAATCCTACATGTATTCCTATTTAAAACATTAGAGGGCATAGGAATAAATGAAATTTTTCTTTAAAAATCAGAAGCAACTATTTGAAATTATTAGCAAGTATCATATGTAGTAGGGATAAACTAGACTTCTTAATAAGATTGAGGTGAAAGAGTGCCCACTGTCAACATTAATATGCAATATTGTATTAGAAATGTTAGCTTTAACAATAAAAAAAAGAAATTTTTAAAATTAGTGGGTAAATGAGAAACAAAATTGTAACTCTTTGCAGACTGTACAATGGTTTACTTAAATCCTAGAGCAACAACTCAAAAACTGAAAATAATTCACAACTTTAGCAAAGTTGCAGTATATAAAATAAATCCACATAAATCTTCAGCATTTTTTATGTTACCAATAAAGCCCAGCAGCAAGGGATATAAAGACAAATTCTATTTAAAATAACTATAGATAACATAAATCATTTGGGAGCCAACTTGCCAAGACAAAGTGAGAAACTATATGAACACAATTACAAAACACTTTCCACACAAATAAAGTCGCATTTAATCAATTGGAAGGATATCAAGTGCTTATGGATATTCAGAGTTAAATAATAAAAATGACAATACTACCTAAATCAATCTACTTATTCAGTGCCATACCAATCAAATTCCCAAGAAATTATTTTACAGAGATAGAAAAAATGACTGAGTTTTTCTGGAAAAACAAAAAATCAAGAATTTCAAGGGTATTGTTGAAAAAATTCAAGATGATCTAGCTGTAGCAGGCCTAAAGCTATATTGTGCAGCAGTGGTCATCGAAACTATTTGGTACTGAATAAGAAATAGGACAGTCAATCAGTGGAATAGATTAGGTACACAAGACACTAAATTGTCAATGACTATAGTAATCTAGAGTTTGATAAACCCAAAGACCCTAGATTCTGGGATAAGAACTTACTATTACTGGAAAAATTGGAAATAAGTATGGCAGAAACAAGGCATTGACCTCCCACCTAACACCCTGTATCAAGACAAGGTTGAAATGCGTTTATAATTTAGACATAGTGATACCATTAGCAAATTAGAAGAAAAAAAAAGATGACAAGAAAATATACTGATAAATGTTGTAAAGGATGAGTGAAAACTGGGACACTAACATTATTGGTAGAGTTGTGAACTGATCCAACCATGCTGGAGAGCAATATAGAACTATAACAAAAGGCCTATTAAATTGTGCATACACAATTTGGTTTGTATACCAAAGAGCTCATAAAAAAGGGGAAAGAATCCACATGTACAAAATATTTGCAGCTCTTTTTGTAGTGGCTAGAAACTGAAAACTAAGTGAATGCCCATCAGTTGGAGAATGGCTGAATAAAATATGGTATATGATGTTAAGGAATATTATTTTCCTATAAGAAACAACAGGAGACTTACATGAACTGATGAAGAGTGAAATTAGTAGAGCCAAGAGAACATTGTTCATAGCAACAAAAAGACTATATGATGATCAATTCTGATGGACATAGCTCTTTTCAAATTTTTGTTGTTTGCTTGCATTTTCTTTTCTTTCTCATTATTTTTCCTTTTTGATCTGATTTTTCTTTTGCAGCATGATGTGAAAATATGTATGGAAGAGTGGCACTTTTAACATATATTGAATTAGTTGCTTGTGTATAGGAAGGAGTGGAAGGAAGAGAAGAAAAAAATTTGGAACACAAGGTTTTGCAAGGGTGACTATTGAAAAGTATGCATATGTTTTGAAAATAAAAAAGATATTTTTAAAATCAATGTACATGTATAACTAAAAGATGTTTTCACATGGAACTGAGGAAAATAAAAATTTTAAAAATAATAAATAAGTATAATCCCAAACTCAGCAGACCAGTTAATCTAACATGTTATTATTCCTTGGTTTTTATTACCACTTACAACCAAGCTCACAACTATCTTGCCAGAAATATGTGCTGCTTTCTCCATAGAGTCCTAAACCATGGTGAAATGTTTGTCATGTCTTATATTAGGTAACTAGGGCCATGAATAATCTTTGCTTCTTGAAGGTAACAGCAATATAATCTATTCTTTTATAGGATTTATTTAACAAACAGAAAATACAATTGAGTATAAATGATAACAAATCTGTTTAAATAGAAAGGAAAATTATCATTTGAAAAGTTCTTTTCATCACTTCAGACTAAAGTTTTACTTTTCTTCTCAATGCTTTATTTCTTCACCTAATCAATAACAAATTCTTTAGCACTTACTATGTGTCTGGCACTGTGGTAAATGTGTTGTCTTCCTTTGTTTTTTACTGTAAAAAATATTGCTTCTTCACCTTACTAAATAAGTATTTAATGCTATTTTATTTTTTCCTAATTATATGTCAATACAATTTTTAGCATTCAGTTTTTTAGTTCCAATTTTTTTTCTTCTCCCTCTTTTCCCTCTTCCTAAAATGGCAGGCAATTAATTTGATATAGGTTATATGTGTGCTATCATGTAAAACATATTTCCATGTTAGTCACACTTGCAAAAGAAGTAACAGGTCAAAAGTAAAATAAAAAAAAAGAATAAAGAAAAATAAAAAGTATGCTTTGATTTACATTCAGAATGCACAAGTTCTTTATCAGGGTATAGATAGCATTTTCCTTCATGAGCCCTTTGTATTTATCTTGGATAGTTGTATTTCAGAGAAGAGGTAAATCATTCATAGTTGATTATCACACAATGTTAAAATCAATATTTTACCACAAAAAAGCTGCTATAATTTTCTTGGTCTTGATAAATTCTTTCCCCTTTTTAGTCACCTCTTCAGGTTTACAGACATAGTCGTGGTCTTACTGGTTCTAAGATGAAAAGTTTGATTACCATATGGGCATAGTTCCAAAGTGCTCTCCAGATTGGTTGGATCAGTTCACAACTCCACCAACACTGCACTGGCGTCCCAATTTTCCCAGAACCTTTCTAACATTTATCATTTTCCATATTTGTCATCCTAGTGAATATACTAAGTGTGAGGTGGTACACCTGAGTTGTTTAAACTTTCACTGCTCTAATCAAAAGTGATTCAGGAACTTCTCTATATGCCTATAAATTGCTCTGATTTCTTCAACTGAAAAAATTTTTAAATATATTTTGACTATTTATCAGCGATGTATTGGCTTGTATTATTATAAATTTGACTCAGTATTCTATATATTAGAGAAATAAGATCGTTAGCAAAATTTGCTGTAAATATTTTCTTCTCTGTGCAAAAGCTTTTTAATTTAACATAATTAAAATTATCTCTCTTATATTTTTAATACTGTCTTACTCTTGAAGAAATTCTTTTATTTTATTGAGTTACCATTTTACCTTGAAGTATCACACTTAATTTCACTGGGTAGGAGATTCTTTGTTGTGGTCTTAGCATCTTGGCCTTCTGGAGTATCATTTTCCATGATAATGCCTTGAAATATTTTTCCTAAGTACTTTTTTGAATTATGGATTTCAGTATGATTTTCAGTTCAGTGATTCTGACATTATCTATCTGAGATCCATTTACCAGGTCAGTTGTTTACATTTTGTTCTATTTCATCCATTTTAATTTATTTGATTGATTTTTGATGTCTCATAGAGTTATTAGGTTCAACTTGAGCAATTCTACCATTCATTTGAAAAATTCTGCTTTTAAGCAGTTTTTTTTTCCTCTCTCAAGCTCTCCCATGGGAAATCCTCTTGCATCATTCTCATTTCTTTTTACAAACTGCTTCTACTTTTCTTATATGATTCTTAAATTTTTTTTGAGTTCCTCCCTGAATTCTTTCTAGGCTTGATACTATTCCCCATTTTTGCTTGGTACTTTGCCCATAAGTGTTTTGACATTGCTCTCCTTTTCTGAATTGCAATAACTTGTTCTGGTCAGATTCTTCTTTGCTGTTTTTTGCTCATCTTTTCTGTCCTTTTTCTTTTTCTTTGAATTTTACCTATGCTCCTGGAGTGTCAGATGTTGTCTCAAATCTGCTTGTGTCAGATGCTGCAGACCCTAGCTGTTTGTTTACCTGATGCAGCACTGATGCAGCACTGATGTTGCCCTGAGCCCTGTGCGGGACCCCTATGTCTGGTGATGTGCTGATGAGCTGGGGTGAGGGAAGCTGAGATTACTGGATAGCAGCTTACCTGGGCTGAGTCTAATGTCTGGTATGTTCTGAGGTTGGTGGGTTGTTTTTGTGTTTCCTCAGGGCTATTCTGAAGGGGATGTTTGTCCACTGGAGGCTGGCTATTTGCCTGGGACTATGCCGAAGCATGTGGGGGGTTGGCATTTGTTTGCTCTACCATACTAGGACTCAGGATCTTTTGCTGATTTGCTAAAGTAAGGTTTACTGTTGTCTTGCTGAGATGCTTCCTATCTTGGACTGCATACCCCTTGTACTCCAGTAGGACAAACCTTTTTTGCTGATCTTCCAAGTTTCTTGGTTTACAATTGTTTCATCTCATCTTTTTGCTAGTTCTGCTGTTCTGTGATTCGGAAAGGCAATGGAAAGACATTCACTCATTTTTTAAAAATAATTTCAATATTAGCTTATCTCACAAGCCTTATAATGTTACCCTTCTGTAGGTTTCACTTAGGAAGTTCTTAATGACTAATTGACTGCTATGTTTACTTGGACAGGTTCCAACCATTCTATATGAATCATTTGGGGAAATTAGAAGATAGTGCTAATAAAGTTTGATTTTTGTACGATCCCTTTGCATTAAATGAATATTTTAATTGATATATTTTCATTTTATTGTCATTTAAAACTAAATTTTATTAAAATTAAATTTTCAAACTTAAAAAATAATAATACATCAGAGGCAAGACTCCTTTCTTTTACTTCTCCAATTACACCTCCCGCCACCTTCCATTGGTTTCATTCTATTCTATTATGCCTTCCATTCTTGTTGTGAAACCAAAGAAAATATAATGCCTTCATTGTTCATGTATGGACGTGGTAGAATTGAATTAACCTCTTTCCTCTTTTTACTGATCTCCTCTCTCTCAATTCACAAAATTCCCCAATATATTATTCTTCTCAAAGAACATACCATAAAAAGACTCTTCCTATTTTCATCTTCAAATTCTTTGTTTTCCTTAAATATTCACTCCCTTAGTGTTTTTGACCTATCATAATCTCTCTCTCTCTCTCTCTCTCTCTCACACACACACACACACACACACACACACACCCACCATACACATAGTAATCTATAAACAATTGTAATCTATTTGAATTACTTCTTGTTTTCTAAGAAATTGGTTTCTTCTTAAAGGTTTTGTGTTTATTTTTCATTGATTATTATGATCAACCTGTTAGAATATGATATTGGGTTCCACTTGGAGCCTCTTTGTTTCTCTTTTATTTTTAAAAATATCCCTATACTATAGTCCTTTTCTTTTTCTCAAGACAACAAAGTAAATTCCCATTATCTGAATTAGCATTCTTTCATATTTGAAGGTCTTTCTCCTATATACATATGAAATATGCTATTTGTTATTGAGTTGTGGGGGGATAATGCTATTATAGTTTCAAATATGTTTTATTTTAAATTTGACAGTGATTTGTGGCTTTGATAGCCCTGTTTTTGTTATTTATATTGAAAAGTTCTTCCTAAGCAGTTTTCTTATATTATTTCCTGAAGTATAATCAAATATATGTATAAATCTTCAATGAGATATACAATTTGAAAAGAGCATCAGAGTTTCAGACTGTCTCTGTAGGCCAAAAGTCCCTGAATGAGTGACCCAGAGAGTCAGACATTGAAGTAGTAGAATGGTTTGTACTGAGCTACCTCTGGAGTGCAAAATGAATGAGAAGTACGGAATGAACACTGAGTAGCAACTCTAGACATTTTAGTTCTCTAGAGTTATTTAATGAGTATGTTTACCTTGGGCACTTTACTATATTCCTATTTTTTGATTCAGCTGTAATTACTTTATAGATGACACAAACTCCTTTTTTTTTCTAATTTTGGGGTGTTGCAGAGGTTTGTGAAGAAACAACTACCTAACCATCTTGCCAGTCACATAATCATATGCTCTTCAAATTAAACTTCTTTGCTGATGTGAAGTTCCCAGTCATTTAGTTTGTACTGATGTCTTTTTCTATACTGCTTTTGATAAATCTCCCATTTAATACCACCACTTGTGCACTGTGAAATTATTAGAGTCCCAGATTCATGCTAATAGTGTGTTCATTTGTACTAAAAATGTTTTAAAGGTTCTAGCAATGACCATTGAAAATCTTGAGATTACAAAATCCATATTGTTTTAATTGGTTTATTCTATTTTACAATCTAATAAGACACTTGGGCACAGATCAAAGAATGAAGAAGTATGATTGTGTGTGTGTGTGTGTTTCTTGGAATTGGGTTCTCTTAGACTTACTTCATCCTATCAAATAACAACTATCCTAGCAGTAAATATAACTTGCCCCACCTTCTTAAATTGTTAGCTTTTTAATGGACATCAATTTACTGCTTCATAATTTGTATAATCATCTAATTGTTTAATAAGAGGACACCCTGTTAAATTAATTATCCATGATTAATATTCTTAATTATCTACAATATATACTAATTGGCTAACCCTCAGAGTTTCAACTTCAGCCTGATTTATAGTAAAAATATTTGGCATCTTTCTGGCTGTTCCACTCTTTAAAAATGGATACCCCATGGCCTAAGTCTAGATGTCTGATTGCTTTCTTGGCAATGTTTTTTATAAGATGACATAATGTTTTCATATTTTCCTTGATCAGATGCTTTACTTTGCAATAATTTCTATGCAGACCATACTATATTGACATTAATAAAAAACCAATGCAATATTTTAGTACCAAAAGAAATGTAGATAAGAAGTCAAGGCTTTTCTGTCTATCTGTCTTTAACATACTGAATAATACTTTATAATGTCTTTTAGCCCTATAGCTTTGATGACATTATCTTTTTCACTTTCACTAAGTACAGAGAAAGAAGACAAATGGAAAAGAAATCATCTATTGGGAAGGACTATATTTGAATGCAACAAATTTTAGTATTAATTTACTCTGTGTGTGTGTCAAAGAGGAAAAGAGATAGAAACAGAGGCACAGGGAAAAGATAAAAGACAGAGAGAGAGAGTCAGAATCAGAGGCAAAGAAGGAATTAGAGAGACAAAGGCAGAGAAAGAATGTGAAAGAGAAAGGAAGAGAGATAAAAGAAAAAAAGAAAGGAGAGATTGAAAGGGAGAGAATAAAATGCAAAGAATGAGAGACAGAGACAAAAATAGAGAAAGATAGGCAAAGATATAAAAACAGAGAACAAGAGAAAGAGAGATTTTCAAAGAGTCTCAGTGGCCTTTTAACCTTCTATCAGATTACAAGAATAGTTGATGTGTATATGTTTACATGTATATATTTTACATAGTTTTCAAAAATACTTTTAAGTTTTACAAAAATAATACATGTGCTTTATGTCATTTGAAACTCACCTTGTAAGGTATTTTAGATAAGGAAAGTAAGGCACAAAGAGTTTAAAACACTTGCTCATGGTCCCACAGTTGGAAAATGTCCAAAGTGAAATTCAAATTCAGGCCTACTCAAATCCAGTTGCAGTACTCTATGAAGATATTAGACTAGTCTGGATTATAACCGTATGTTATTCATTTGCTTGGTGGAATCTCCCAGATTTGCTTTATCATATTTTTAAACTTAACTAACTTTTGCACAAAGATAGTTCTTAATTCATCACTTCGACTACTTTTAAGCAATTCAATAATCTCACTAATAAAATGAAGAGAAATAATGCCTGCCTCTCTAGTCATGTGAAAGAATGCATAGAAGAGATAGTATATCTCTTTTGTATGAGCTTTTGGATGAAAGACACTAGGCATATTAAACTCCTTTTCATTGCATCAAAAATAATAATTTTTTGAGTTGACTAAGAATGAATCTGTTGGCATCATAGTTTTGTTTTTCTCTATTATTCACTGAATAAATGTAATTTAGTTTAATAATATGCACACAATTTGAATGTTAATTCTAATAGAAAAAATGTTAGATCTAAATTTAATAATTTATGTTGTCTGACAAGAACATAGGTCAACACAATTTATATGTTATATCATTTAATGATTTAGGGTTTAAAAAGCTTCGATTGCAAAATGTTTCTGTTTTTTATAGACATGTTATAATTAGAGTTTTGGGAATTGGAGAGAACAAGTCTGGCCAAGAAGGCAGAGGTTTTGAGTTCAGGAAGAATGAAAATATTAAGTCAGACTAAGAAAACAAAAAATTGATTGGCAGGATGCTTTACAAGAGGGGACACAAGAGGAAATTTCTTCTCTTTAAATAATTCTAGCTGACTATCTGGTTGATTCAGTTTTCTAAAGTTGTTAGATGCTTCATTCATTCTATAATCTGCTTTCTTTGATTGGATAACTGGCCAATTAAATCTCAGACTTGGAACTAAGTTGTATTTGTCAGGAGGAAAATATATGAACAAAACTTGGAAAAGAAAAATCAGACACAAAATAAAATTATCTAATTCCCTATAGTTTTTATTCAAAACCAAGATTAAATAACAGGACAGCTATAATTTATACATTTCTTTATAATCTGATATTATTATTGTAACCTGTAATCCCTTTGTATCTTATAGTAATAAATTCCTTAGCATTAGATTAGGTTAAATTTATATTTTCTAGCAGCATCTAGTAACAAATATCTTAGAAGGGAAAAATACTATTAAAAAAAGCTATCTCTATGGACCCTAGCAAGGAAGAAATGCAAGGTATCTGTAGTCTGTTTGTTGGTGCTAAGCTTGGAAGTTTGGAACTCATTCCAGAAAGCTTGGGTAGCAGTAGTTTAAAAAAAAATTGAGAAGAAGACCAGAAGGGAAGATCCTTGGATTAACTAGCAAAAACAATGGGAATGGGGATGGCAGAGATTTGCAATGTGTTATGCCTCTATGACTTCACAGGCTATCTGACCACTAGTAGAGAGAAATCCTGAAACTAAACATTCATGTTTATCAAGCTTTAGTGAGCTGATAAACCATTTTAAACATTTGCTTACTTAAGCCATGTATTATATTGTCCTAATAGAATTTCCCTTACAAATGAACACTGCACTTATTAAAGTTCATTGTAACACTTTGTAGTTATTATTGTATGACTAGCACTACACTAAGCATCGTAGAGGGAATACTGAAAGAATAAAGAGGTATATTCCTAGTCTCTGAGGAACTGATCTTCTGCTTTTGGGGAAACTAGATGTATATAATCACAGCAACCAAAGAACAATGTAATACAATATACAAAACTGTGAAATTCCTTGATATAGACTGGAGACTTTACTTGAGTAGGAGAACCATTTGTTAAGGGTAAAAATAAAGTCTTTTTGACATTGGATTTTTAAAATACAACTTGCAGATTACTGTAGAGTTGAATGGGAAATTAATGGAATGCTTTGAACTTTGCAGACTTGAAATTAATTTTTTTTGTGGAACACAAACATTTCATAGTACAAAAAGATAAAAAGAAAAAAAACCGAGCCTTTGTTAAAGCCATAAACAGCTCATATAAATCATCTACTAAGGATTTAGTGAGGTTATAATCTTGTGCTATCCATAAGCAAAAGGAATGCCTACACTAATAAAACTGCATGTCCTTCTACGGTTCAAAGTATCAAATCAAAATTAATCACAGAACACACACATTGAATACTAGTTTTGTAAAGACCAGATAATCATGTGGGGAAGATGTGTGCCTAATGTTATAAAAATAATATAGGGGACTTTAAAAATGAGATAATTCCCTATGGTGTTTAATTCAATATCAAGATTAAATAACAAGGCAATTATAAATTATACCTTTCTCTTTAATCTGTAACTCAAAATCCTTTTATATTTTATAATATTTAGTAATGAATCCATTAGCACATTATGTTTGCATTTTCCTATAGTAATTAGTAAAAAAAAAAAAAAAAAAAAAACCTCTTAGAAGGTGAAAAAGAAAAGTTATTTCCATGGACTTAAATATAATAACTTATTGACATATAATAACATGTATTCATAAAAGCTCAGTGCTTAAATGAACATTCACGGAAGATATGAAAGTTTATACACAAAACGTGAAACTTCCAGGGGTGGAGCCAAGATAGCAGAGTGAAATCAGAAAGCTATTCAAGCTCTCCTGGTTTCCCTCAAAAACCATATTAAACCAAGCTTCTGAACAGAGTCTGATTGAATGTAACAACTCTCAAGCTCAATATAGATTGACTTCAAAATATAGAAGGACTTCAAAAAAGGTTAGAGTAAAAAGTGTGTACAGCCCAGCTCAGACAGAGTCTGGGAAAGCCAGTGAGAAGGTCTTAATCACAAGACCCCCATGTCTGGATCAGTATAAAAGCAGACTAGTGGGACAGCCTCTAGTCCCAGGTCAGAAGACAAATTCTGGAAAACTAGGCTGTTTCCTAGAAAGAGCAGACAAAGCTATGCCTTGTAAACACTAGAAGCTCCTGCACTCAAAGCCAAGGCTCAGAGTGCACAGGAAGCTTGGGAGTGCTCCAGTAGAAGAGCTCAACTATAAAAGTCAAAAAAGAGGAAATACAAAAAGAGAAAGAAAATGATCAAGAACAAGAAAGAACCTTGACCATAGAAATCTACTACCAGAATAGGAAAGACCAAGACACCAATTCAGACTAGGACAAAATATTTACTGGAAATCTCAGAGTAGTATGACTTGGTCTCAAGCCCAGCGAAACTTCTTGGAAATGATTATAAAAGACTCTAAAAGGAAAATAAGGGAGGTAGAACAAAAAATGAGAAAAGAAATTAGAGGTATGAAAAAGAGAGTCAACAGCTTGGAAAAGGAAGTCAATTCCTTAAAAAATACAATAGCAAAATGCAAAAAAAAAAAAAATCCACTAAGGAAAGCAATACCATCAAAAGTAGAATTAATCAAATGGAAAAGAGATACAAAAGCTAACTAAAGAAAAGTGCACATTAAAAACTAGAACAAAGCAAATGGAAGCAATGTCTCTATGAAACATCAAGAATCAGTGAAACAAATTAAAAGAATGAAAAATGGAAGAAAATGTAAAATATTACATTGGCAAAACAACTGACCTGGAAAATAGATCCAGAAGAGATGATATAAAAATTATTGGTCTATCTGAAAGCCATGACCAAAAAAAAGAGCCTGGTTAGCATTCTTCAAGAACTCATCAAGGAAAATTACCTTGATATTTTAGAAAAAAAAGAGAACTACTCATTGAAAGAATCCAGTAATCACATTTGGAAAGAGATCATACAAAGAAAAGCCCAAAGAACATTGCTGCAAAATTCCAAAACAATAATCTTAAGGAAAAAAATACTGCCAAACAAAAGCAATTGAACTATCAGGAAACAGCAGTCACTATTATCCAGAATCTGGCCGCATCTACAGTAAAGGATCCTAGGAAGTGAAATGCCACATTCCCAGAAGCAAAGGATCTGGGCTTACAACCAACTATTAACTACTCAGAAAGACTTGGCATCATCCTTCAGGGGAAGCAATGGATCTTCAATGAAGTAAAAGATTTTTAATCATTTCTATTGAAAACACTAGAACTCAAAAGAAATTTTAATCTTCAAAAACAGGACTCAAGAAAAGCACAGAAAGGTAAACAGGAGGAATATATATTATTTATTTATTTATTATTTAAATATTAAAGTGTTTAATCCCTAAATGGAAAATGGCATCTGTAACTCTCGAGAACTATATCTGTTACTGGGGCAGTTAGATGGGAAAATTACATGGACATAGGGTATAATTGTGAATGGACTCTGATGTGATGATATCAAAAAAAAATACATTAAGGGAAAAATATACTGGGAGATGAGGAAAATAGTGGTATAATGGGACAAATTAGATCATATGAATAGGTAAAAAGCCTATTATAATAGAGGGAAGGAAGGGAGGGGGATGAGTATTGTCTGAAGCTTGATTTAATCAGTTTTAACTCAAAGATCAAGTTACTTAATCATTCAATTGGGTACAGAAATTGATCTAACTCTGCAAAGAAGTAGGAGGAAAAAGAGGAAAGAAAGGTAGGGGCTGAATAAAAGGAAAGGTAGAAACACTGGAAGAAAAAAGTTAAAAGAAGGGGGATGGTGAGATGGAAGACAGGTCAGTTAGTAAGTGGGATGGGTTAAAAAACAAAACACTACTAAGAAGGAACAGGATGGAAAGAGAGAGCAAAAGTATATACAGGGGCCCAGCCAAGATGGTGGAGAGGAGCACACTGCTGTGTAACCTCCACGTTTTTCTCTCACTATCCATTTCATTTCATGCTCGACTGAAAAAAAACATACAATTACTTACCAAGAGAAACCATCCTTGAGACTCGTGAAGAAAGGTCTGTTTTTGCGTGAGGGCGGGGACAGTTATTAGATCGGAAGCAGACTGCAGGCAGCAGCGGCAGCGAAAGCACGGAAGCCGGCTCAGAGCCGAGCAGAGCGGAGAAGGGGTGAGGTGTGATCGCAGCCATCTTTGCGGGGAGAGCTTTGCTACAGGATTAGATACTTTGCTCCGGCAGCAAGTCAGCAGCCCAGCAGAGAAGCTAAAAACACCAGGGTGAAGAATACAACCCCAAACAGCTGGAGTCTCTCGGGACCTGGCCGCCCCCCCCCTCCCCCCGACAGTGTCTCAGCACGCTCTCGGATCTCAGAGCGCAGGTGCAGCACAGCCATCGCTCTCCTATTAGGGCCTCACTACTGCCCGCAGTCTGTAGAAAAAGCTTGGTAACACCACCCAGCCCCTCCCCCAAAGAAAGCAGCCTCCATTCACGGGTTTTTTTTCTTCTGTTTCTTTGCTAGTTTGTCTTTGATTATTAGACAGAATGAGCAAGAAACTGAAAAAGACTTTAACCCTTGACAGCTTCTATACAGATAAAGAGCAGACTCCAAATCCTGAGGAGACTAAAAACAAACAGTCCCCAGGTGAATCCCCAAAGGAGGAGATTGTCTGTTCCTCAGCACAGATGAACCTCATAGAAGTAATTAAAAAGGCTCTCACAAGAGAGCTAGAAGAAAAATGGTAAAAGGAGAGGGAGGCTTTGCAAAAGGAGAGGGAAACTTGGCAAAAGAGTCTGGAGAAGTCATCCCACTCAGTTAAAGAGACAGTGGATAAAGAAATAAAATCCTTGAAAAATAGGATTGGTGAACTGGAAACAGAAAATAGCTCTCTAAAAAACAAAATTGGCGAAATGGAAAAAAATTCCACAGAACAAAAGAACTCAATGGGACAATTAGAAAAAGATTTTTTAAAAAGTGAGTGAAGAAAATACTTCACTGAAAATCAGAATTGAACAATTGGAATTGAATGACTCGAGGAGACAAGAAGAATCAGTCAAGCAAATCCAAAAAAATCAAACAATGGAAAAGAATGTGAAATACCTTCTGGGGAAGACAACAGACCTGGAAAACAGATCCAGGAGAGACAACCTGAGAATCATCGGATTCCCAGAAAAATATGATGAAAAAAAGAGCCTGGACGGTATTTTCCAGGAAATTATCAAAGAGAACTGTCCAGAAGTCATAGAAAATAGACATTGAAAGAATTCATCGATCCCCTACTGAAAGGGATCCTAAAATCAAAACACCAAGGAATATAGTGGCCAAATGCCAGAACCCTCAGATGAAGGAAAAAATACTGCAAGCGGCTAGAAAAACCCAATTCAAGTATCAAGGAACCACAATAAGGATCACCCAGGATCTGGCAGCATCCACATTAAAGGATCGAAGGGCCTGGAATATGATATTCCGAAAGGCTAAGGAATTTGGTATGCAACCAAAAATAACTTACCCAGCGAGAATGAGCATCTTTTTCCAGGGAAGAAGATGGACATTCAACGAAGTAAGTAAATTTCACCTATTTTTGATGAAAAAGCCAGAACTTAACAAAAAATTTGATCTACAAGTACAGAACTCAAGAGAAATCCAAAAAGGTAAAGATTAATCTTGGGAACTATATTTCGGGTATAAAGATGTATAAAGAATACATGTATACCTTGTTCTGGAAACTAGATGTGGAAAGGACATTGTACCAGAAAAATAGAAAGTGGGGTTACTACATTTCATGAAGAGGCAAAGAAAACCTATTATATCTGAGAGAAAGAATGGAGAGGGATGAATATAGTGAGTATTTTACTGCTTTCAGAATTGGCATTAAGAGAAAAATTTTAGACATATTCAATCTATGGTGAAACTTCTCCCACCTCATTGAAAAGTGAGAAGGGAAAAGTGAAAAGGGAAGGAATAAGCTAAGCGGAAGGGAATACGGTAACTGGGAGGGAAAGGCGTAAGATAGGGGGAAGAACTCTAAGAGGGGGGAGGGATACTAAAAAAGGGAGGGCTGTGAGAAGCAAGTGGTGCTCACAAGCTTAATACTGGGAAGGGGGGTAAGGGGAAAGAAGGGAGAAAAGCATAAACCAGGGTTAACAAGATGGCAAGTAATATAGAATTGGTCATTTTAACCATAAATGTGAATGGGGTAAACTCCTCTATAAAGAAGAAGCTGTTAGCAGAATGGATTAAAAGCCAGAATCCTACAATATGTTGTTTACAGGAAACACACCTGAAGCGGGGTGATACATGCAGGTTAAAGGTAAAAGGTTGGAGCAAAATCTACTATGCTTCAGGTGAAGTAAAAAAAGCGGGGGTAGCCATCCTGATCTCAGATCAAGCTAAAGCAAAAATTGATCTAATCAAAAGAGATAAGGAAGGGCACTATATCTTGCTAAAGGGTAGAATGAATAATGAAGCAGTATCTATATTAAACATATATGCACCAAGTAGAGTAGCATCTAAATTCTTAAAAGAGAAATTAAGAGAGCTGCAAGAAGAAATACACAGTAAAACTATAATAGTGGGAGATCTCAACCTTGCAGTCTCGGAATTAGATAAATCAAACCACAAAATAAATAAGAAAGAAGTCAAAGAGATAAATAGAATACTAGAAAAATTAGATATGATAGATCTCTGGAGAAAATGTAATGGGGACAGAAAGGAGTACACCTTCTTTTCAGCAGTTCATGGAAAATTATACAAGAATTGACCATATATTAGGACATAAAAACCTCAAACTCAAATGCAGTAAGGCAGAAATAGTAAATGCATCCTTTTCAGACCACGATGCAATGAAAATTACATTCAACAAAAAACCAGGGCGAAGTAGACCAAAAAATAATTGGAAACTAAATAATCTCATATTAAAGAATGATTGGGTGAAACAGCAAATCATAGACATAATTAATAACTTCACCCAAGAAAACGATAATAATGAGACATCATACCAAAATGTATGGGATGCAGCCAAAGCAGTAATAAGGGAAAATTTCATATCTCTAGAGGCCTATTTGTATAAAATAGAGAAAGAGAAGGTCAATGAATTGGGTTTGCAACTAAAAATGCTAGAAAAGGAACAAATTAAAAACCCCCAGTCAAACACTAAACTTGAAATTCTAAAAATAAAAGGAGAGATCAATAAAATTGAAAGTAAAAAAAACTATTGAATTAATTAATAAAACTAAGAGTTGGTTCTATGAAAAAACCAACAAAATAGACAAACCCTTAGTAAATCTGATTTAAAAAAGGAAAGAGGAAAATCAAATTGTTAGTCTTAAAAATGAAAAGGGAGAACTCGCCACTAATGAAGAGGAAATTAGAGCAATAATTAGGAGTCACTTTGCCCAACTTTATGCCAATAAATTCGACAACTTAAATGAAATAGAAGAATACCTCCAAAAATATAGCTTGCCCAAACTAACAGAGGAAGAAGTAAATATCCTAAACAGTCCCATCTCAGAAAAAGAAATAGAACAAACTATCAATCAACTCCCTAAGAAAAAATCCCCAGGACCAGATGGATTTACATGTGAATTCTACCAAACATTTAAAGAACAATTAACTCCAATGCTAAATAAACTATTTGAAAAAATAGGGATTGAAGGAGTCCTACCAAACTCCTTTTATGACACAGACATGGTACTGATACCTAAACCAGGTAGGCTGAAAACAGAGAAAGAAAATTATAGACCAATCTCCCTAATGAATATTGATGCTAAAATCTTAAATAAAATATTAGCAAAAAGATTACAGAAAATCATCCCCAGGATAATACACTATGACCAAGTAGGATTTATACCAGGAATGCAGGGCTGGTTCAATATTAGGAAAACTATTAACATAATTGACTATATCAACAACCAACCAAACAAAAACCATATGATCATCTCAATAGATGCAGAAAAAGCATTTGATAAAATCCAACAGCCATTCCTAATAAAAACACTTGAGAGCATAGGAATAAAAGGACTTTTCCTTAAAATAGTTAGGAGCATATATTTAAAACCTTCAGTAAGCATCATATGCAATGGGGAAAAACTGGAACCTTTCCCAGTAAGATCTGGAGTGAAGCAAGGTTGCCCACTATCACCATTATTATTCAATATTGTATTAGAAACACTAGCCTCTGCAATAAGCGTTGAGAAAGAGATTAAAGGAATGAGAGTAGGCAATGAGGAAACCAAACTATCACTCTTTGCAGATGATATGATGGTATACCTAGAAAACCCCAGAGATTCTACTAAAAAGCTATTAGAAATAATTCATAATTTTAGCAAAGTAGCAGGATACAAAATAAATCCCCATAAATCCTCAGCATTTTTATACACCACCAACAAAATCCAAGAGGAAGAGATACAAAGAGAAATTCCATTCAAAATAACTGTTGATAGCATAAAATATTTGGGACTCTACCTACCAAAGGAAAGTCAGGAATTATTTGAGCAAAATTACAAAAAAGTTTCCACACAAATAAAGTCAGACTTAAATAATTGGAAAAATATTAAGTGCTCTTGGATAGGCCGAGCGAATATAATAAAGATGACAATACTCCCTAAACTAATCTATTTATTTAGTGCTATACCAATCAGACTTCCAAGAAAATATTTTAATGATTTAGGAAAAATAACAACAAAATTCATATGGAACAATAAAAAGTCGAGAATCTCAAGGGAATTAATGAAAAAAAATCAAATGAAGATGGTCTAGCTGTACCTGATCTAAAATTATATTATAAAGCAGCAGTCACCAAAACCATTTGGTATTGGCTAAGAAATAGATTAGTGGATCAGTGGAAAAGGTTAGATTCACAAGACAGAATAGTCAACTATAGCAATCTAGTGTTTGACAAACCCAAAGATTCTAACTTTTGGGATAAGATTTCATTATTTGATAAAAACTGCTGGGATAACTGGAAATTAGTATGGCAGAAATTAGGCAAGGACCCACACTTAACACCATATACCAAGATAAGATCAAAATGGGTCCATGACCTAGGCATAAAGAACGAGATTATAAATAAATTAGAGGAACATAGGATAGTTTATCTCTCAGACTTGTGGAGGAGAAAGAAATTTGTGACCAAAAATGAAGTAGAGACCATTACTGATCAAAAAATAGAAAATTTTGATTATATCAAATTAAAAAGCCTTTGTACAAACAGAATGAATGCAAACAAGATTAGTAGGGAAGCAACAAACTGGGAAAACATGTTTACAATGAAAGGTTCTGATAAAGGCCTCATTTCCAAAATATATAGAGAACTGACTCTAATTTATAAAAAATCAAACAATTCTCCAATTGATAAATGGTCAAAGGATATGAACAGACAATTTTCACATGAAGAAATTGAAACTATTACCACTCACATGAAAGAGTGTTCCAAATCACTATTGATCAGAGAAATGCAAATTAAGACAAATCTGAGATATCACTACACACCTGTCAGATTGGCTAAGATGACAGGAAAAAATAATGATGAATGTTGGAGGGGATGTGGGAAAACGGGGACACTGATGCATTGTTGGTGGAGTTGTGAACGAATCCAGCCATTCTGGAGAGCAATCTGGAATTATGCCCCAAAAGTTATCAAACTGTGCATACCCTTTGATCCAGCAGTGTTTCTATTGGGCTTATACCCCAAAGAGATACTAAAAAAGGGAAAGGGACCTGTATGTGCCAAAATGTTTGTAGCAGCCCTGTTTGTAGTGGCTAGAAACTGGAAATTGAATGGATGCCCATCAATTGGAGAATGGCTGGGTAAATTGTGGTATATGAATGTTATGGAATATTATTGTTCTGTAAGGAATGACCAGCAGGATGAATACAGAGAGGCTTGGAGAGACCTACATGGACTGATGCTAAGTGAGATGAGCAGAACCAGGAGATCATTATACACTTCGACAACGATATTGTATGAGGATGTATTCTGATGGAAGTGGATTTCTATGACAAAGAGACCTAACTGAGTTTCAATGGATAAATGATGGACAGAAACAGCTACACCCAAAGAAGGAACACTGGGAAATGAATGTGAACTATTTGCATTTTTGATTTTCTTCCCGAGTTATTTTTACCTTCTGAATCCAATTCTCCCTGTGCAACAGGAGAACTGTTCGGTTCTACAAATATGTATTGTATCTAGGATATACTGCAACATATTTAACATATATAGGACTGCTTGCCATCTTGGGGGGGGTGGAGGGAGGGAGGGGAAAAAAACGAAACATAAGCGAGTGCAAGGGATAATGTTGTAAAAAAAAAATTATCCTGGCATAGATTCTGTCAATACAAAGTTATTATTAAATAAAATAATTTTTTTTAAAAAAAAGTATATACAGGGGAGAAAATAAGATGGAAGGAAATACAAGACTGGTTATCATAACCATGAATGTGAATGGGATAAATTCTCCTATAAAACTGAAATAGCAGAGTGATTTAAAAAACAGAATCCTACAATATGTTGGTTACAAGAAACATTTGACACAAACTAATACATACAGAGTAAAGAAAAAAGACTGAAACAAATTTTTTTATGCTTCAGCCGAACCAAAAAAACAAGGGTAGCAATTCTCATCTCAGATTAAACAAAAATAAAAATAGATCTAATTAAAAGACATAATGAAGGAAATACATCTTGTTAAAAAGAACCTTAAAAATGAAGTAGTAATGATAATAAATATATATATATATACACCAAATGGTAGAGAACACAAATTCCTAGAGATAGAAATATTATATTGGTAATATTAATTATTACAATTAATATTATTATATTAATAATAGAGATAATATTGAAGCAATTATAGAAGAAAACAGACAGCAAAATTATATTAGTGGGAAAGCTGAACCATATAACCACAAAATAAATGAGAAAGACACTAGGAAGATTAATAGCATCTTAGAAAACCTAAACATGATCAACCTCTGGAGAAAATGGAATAGGAACAGAAAATAATACAGCTTTTCTTGGGAGTATATAATGCCTGCACAAAAACTGACCATGTAGTATAGCATTAAAACCTCATAATAAAATGCAGAAAGGCAGAAATATTAAATGATTTCTTTTCAAATAATTATTGATTACAATATGTAAAGAGAAGCAATAAAAGAAAGGTCCACCAAAAAACCAATTGGAAATTAAATACTCTAATTATAAATAATGATTGGATCAAACAACAAGTCATATAAACAATAATTTCATCATCCCAGAAAATGATGATAATGACAAAACATACCAAAAGTTGTGGGATACAACCAAAGCAATTATTAGGGAAAATTTTATATCTCTAAAGAGTTGCAAAAATAAAATACAAAAATGGGAGATCAAAGAATAGAACATTCAACTAAAAAAGCTAGGAAAGAGCAAATTAAAACCTCCAATTCAATACCAAAATAAAAAATCTGAAAAGCAAAGTAGATATTAACAAAATTGAAATGAAGAAAAATAATGAAAAATCAATAAAACTAAAAGTTGGTTTTATGAAAAACTAGTAAAATAGATAAAGCAAAGGTTAATTTGATTAGGAAAAGGAAATAAAAATCCAAATTACTAACATCAAAATCAAAATGGGTGAACTTACCATCAATGAAGAAGTTAATGTAATAAATAGGAGCTACTTTGCCCAACCATATGGCAGTAAATCAATAATATAACCAAAACGGAGAAATATTTACAAAAATATAAATTGCCCAGATTAGCAAAAGAGGAAAAATTATATAATTAGTCCCATTTTAGGAAAAAAAAATTGAACAAGCTATTAATCAACTCCCTAAAAAAAATGTCCAGAAATAGATAGATTTAAAAGTAAATTCTACCCATTTAAAGAACAATTAATTCTAATACTATACAATCGATTTGCTAAAAGATTTAAAGAAGGAATCCTGTCAAAGTTTTCTATGACATAAATATGCTACTGTCGTGTAAACCAGAAAGAGCCAAAACAAAGAAAGAAAATTACAGATCAATCTCCCTAATGAAAGTGGATACCAAAAATTTAAATAAAATATTAGGAAAGAGATTACAGCAATTTGTCAGGAACATGATACATTACGACCAAGTGGGATTTATACCAGGAATGCAGGGCTGGTTCAATATCAGGAAAACTATTGCCATAATTGACCATAGCAATAATAAAACCAACAAAAATCATGTGATAACCTCAATAGATGGAGAAAAGTCTTTTGACAAAATACAGCATCAATTTACATTAAAAGCAAAGAGAACATAAGGATAAAGGGACTTTTCCTTAAAATAATAAGAAGTATCTATGTAAAACCAATATTAAGCATTATTTGTAATAGAAAGAAACTGGACACATTCCCAGTAAGATCAGGGGGAAAACAAAAACGCCATTATCGCTACTATTATTAATATTGTGGTAGAAATGTTGGCTTAGCAATAAGAAAAGAAAAAAAAAGGACATTAAAAGAATTAGAACAGGCAATGAGCAGATAAAACTACCACTCTTTGCAGATGATATAATGAGAGAATCCTAGAAAATCATCCAAAACCTACTTGAAACAATTGACTGCTTTAGCAAAGTTATAGGATATAAAATAACTCACAGAAATTATCAGTTCATGTAAGTCTCTCCAGGGCTCTCTGAAATCATCCTGCTGGTCATTTCTTATAGAACAATAATATTCTATAACATTCATATACCATAATTTATTCAGTCATTCTCCAATTGATAAGTATCCATTCTGTTTCCAGTTTCTCACCACTACAAAAAGCACTGCCACAAAGCTGGGTCAAAGGGTATGTACAGTTTGATAACTTTTTGAGCATAGCTCGAAATGGCTCTCCAGAGTGGTTGGATCCATTCACAGTTCCAACAACAATGTACCAGTGTCCCAGTTTTCCCACATCCCCACCAACGTTCTTCATTATCTTTTCCTGTCATCTTAGTCAATCTGAGAGGTATGTAGTGATATCTCAGAGTTGTTTTAATTCGCACTTCTCTGATCAATAGTAATTTGGAGCACCTTTTCTTATGACTACATATTTAGTTTCAATTTCTTCATCTGAAAATTGCTTACATCCTTTGACCATTTATCAATTGGAAAATGGCTTAAACTATTATAAATTTGAGTCAGTTCTCTTTATATTTTAGAAATGTGGCCTTTATCAGAACTTTTGAATATAAAAATGTTTTCCCAATTTATTGCTTCCTTTTAATCTTGTCTGCATTAGTTTTGTCTGTACAAGAACTTTTTAACTTAATATAATCAAAATTATCTATTTTGTGGTCAATAATGATCTCACTTTTTCTTTGGTCACAAATTGAAGGGAGGAAATTCTAACCAAAAAAGAACTAGAGAACACTATGAAATGCAAACTGGATAAGTTGCATTGCATTAAATTAAAAAGTCTTAAATAAAAACAACAAAATAAGAGATCAAAAGGGAAGTTTAAAGCTAAGGGAAAAATTCACAGCCAGTATTTCTGATAAATGTCTCATTTCTAAAATGTATAAAGAACTGTGTCAAATTTATAATAATTCAAGTCTTTTCCCAATTCAGAAATGGTCAAAAGGTATGAATAGATAATTTTCAGATGACAAAATTAAAACCATCTATGTCATATAAAAATGCTCTAAATAACTATTTGTTAGAAAATTGCAAATTCTCAGAGAATTGAAATATCACCTCACACCTCTCATATTATCTAAGATGACAGGAAAAGGTAATGATAAATATTGAAGGATATGTGGGAAAACTGGGATACTAACATATTGTTGGTGGAGTTATGAAATGATTCAACTATTCTGGAGAGCCATTAGGAACTATGCCCCAAGGACTATCAACTGTGAATACTCTTTGATACAGTAGTGCCACTGGTATCCCAAGGAATTTATTAAAGAGGAAAAGGACCTACATGTGATATAATATTTGTAGCCTTTCTTTTTGTGATAGCAAAGAATTTGAAAATGAATAAATGCCCATCATGTGTGTAAGGGCTCTATACATTGTGGTATATGAAGATAATACAATATGATTGTTCAATAAAAATGTTGATCAACCTGATTTTAGAAAGGCATGGAAAGATTTACATGAACTGATGCTGAGCAAAATAAGCAGAATCAGAAATATATTGTACACATTAACAGCAAGAATGTGTCACAATCAAATATGAAAGAAATGGTTCTTGTCAGTGGTTCAGTGATCCAAGGCAATCCCAACAAACTTTGAATAGAACACACCATCTGAATCCAGAAGAACTATGGAGATTGAGTATAAGTCAATACATGCCATATTAACTTTTTGCTGTTTTTTTTTTATTCTCTTCCATGGTTTTTCCCTCTTGTTCTGACTTTTCTCTCCCAACTTGATTCATAAAGCAATGTGTATCAAAAATTAATATTTTTAAAAAATTTAAGGAGAGAAAAGGGCCTTGACATTTTAGTTCATGAGTTCAGAGAACCTAAGGCTCCTAACTCTTAGTCCAGAAGCAAAAGGTATACCTGAAGGATCAGAAATACATGAAGATAAACAGTGAACTAGCTCAAAGAAACAAACATTTTTCTTCATTTTCTATGTCATGGTTTAAAAACCATCTATGTCATAATAATAATCAGCTATTTACCAAAATCAAAATTTGTTATTTTTCTACCAGTGCAATTTTAATAAATTTTCCAGTGATAGAAATTTAGCTATGTAAACAAAGAAAAACATAAGTGAGTAGAATTACATTTATTTTCTTAAAAACAAACAGATATGTTACAATGGAAAGAACATTAGTTCTGGATTCAAAGGATCTGGGTTGAAATCTTTCCTTTGTACCTTACTACCTAAGTGACCCAAGATAAGTCCTGTTCTATCCCTAGATAGAACTTTCTTCACCTAAAAAAATGAGAGGATTAGATTGGCCTCTGAGCTCTGTATGGCCTTCCAGTTCTAGATTTATGACTTTTTGTTTGTTTGTTTGACATGCATATGTGGGAAGGTATTTTATATCTCATAGCAGGCACTTGTGTTTCCAATGTAAGAAAACAATTTGGTTACCTATAGAAAATAAAATCTAATAGAAATACATAAATACATTTTAAAAATCTAATTTAAAAAATTATGACAAATCCTGAAGAAAAAGTAAAGCCTAACTGCTAACTTTTATTTAGAATCATGGGTATTTTGCAACTCGGTGATTAAACTACTGAGTCTTAAGTTAAATGCCTGCAAGGAATCAATAGTTACCTATATAATACCTTATATAGACAAGATTTCACTCTATTTTGAGCTGGATTGTAAATTTGTTGTATCAACTCAATAAAGTCCTATGCAATTTAATTCAACGCAATTAAATTAAATGGAGTTATAAGAGGGAAACAGACAATGTTATTGCTCTCAAAAAGTTTAAAGTATAGCCAGGGGATTTCCCAAGTATATTTTTGAAGGTTTTCACAAAGCAAAAATCCCCCTATTTATCAAATACTCCTCTTTCAGTATCTTTCTTTAGATTAGCACAGAGCATTAGCTTTGGTAAACCACCTCCTGCGAAATCCATTGGTTATTGCTGAAATGGATCATTTTGTTTTGTTTCAAAGTTTCAGTGTATTTTTACAAGCAAGTATTGCTATCCTATTTGGCTATTAGCACATGAACTATACAGTCGATGTAGATGCTCAATAAATGAAAACACTGTAATGTGAGAGCATCCTGAATTTTGGAAACTATTTGTAGGATGACTTAGAGCCATAAAGAAAAAACAAACAAATAAACAAACAAACAAAAAACATTCTACATCAACAACAACAATTACAAGTGACTTTGATTATTAAAAAAAATTAATTACTGAATTTACATGGTTATTGCTCTCACTGAGTTCTGTTATCTCTTTCCTGTTGAGGAGGGAAGAGTTGGATTACTTCTTAAAGTAGGTTGTCCCTCTTCAAAGCTATAATAGCACTGCTTACTTTCCTTTTTACACTACCATTTTCTATTCGATATAGGAAAGCCTTTTATATACATGACATGTCAAATATTGTCATATACTTTTCTTTATATATATATATCCAGCCTTAATATCTTTATATCCCACCTGAATCCTACATTCAAGGCTCTGTCAAATACACACAAACACACACACACACACACATACATACACACACACATCATCATCACCACTGCCACCAACAAACATATGCACACATACACATGGTAATCTTGGTCATCTATACTCTTCAAGTCTCGCTTGGTCTCACTCTTTCACTTTCTGTTACACACACACACATATCCCAACTCACAATAATTTACATTCTCACTGCTGCCACAAAGTTGTTTTACTTAATTACTCTTTCACTTTCTGCCTATTCATTCACACCAAAGAGTTACTTGCTCTCCTCCACCTGAAACTCCAATCTATTCTGAGCCACAAATACTCAGGTTGCTAGATTCTATACAAGCATGGAAAACCCATGTTTTTGACAGAAATAGTGAGCAGAATGATGCCTAAGTTTTCTTATGATTCTGTGTTTGAGAACAGATACATAAATGATTACAGTGAGAATAGAGAAAAGTGGAAGAATGTGAGAGATCTGGTAGACATAGAAACAGTTTTTTTTCCCTTGATAACTGGCTTGATATACTCTGAAAATTCATATAAATGGAGGATTCAAAAATCACCCTAAGATTGTATATATGTAAAACTTGATAATTATGTCACAGAATAAGATGCTGAATTCAGAAGGAGCAGGTTTGAAACAAGGTTACATTTTTGCACATACTCAACATGGAATACTGATAAGATAACTAAGTGATGATGACTTTTAATATTTCTAATTTGAAATTTTGAGTTCCAAATTTTATCTCTCCTTCCCTGCCTCCTCTCTCCCTCTCTGAGATTGTAGGTAACAGATTATACATGTGCAATTAGGTAAAACATTTCCATATTAGTAATTTTGTACAAGACCCAATAAAATTTTAAAAAGAGAAAGGAAGTGAAAAAAATAGAATGCTTTAGTCTGTATTTAATCAATATCACTTCTTTCTCTGGAGATATATAGTATGTTTCATCATTAGCTCGTTGAATTTGTCTTTGGTCATTGTCTAACTGACAATACTAAATCATTCACTGTTACTGTGTACCACTTCTCCTGATTTTGTTCACTTTAATCCATATCAGTTCATATAAGTCTTTCCAAGTTTTTCTGAAATCATCCTATTTGTAATTTCTATAGCACAATAATATTCCATCACAAAGCTTGTTTTGCCATTCCCCAATGAATGGACGTCCTTTTTCATTTCCAATTCTTAGCCACCACAAAAAGAGATTCTATAAATTTTCTCTTTTTTAGAAGTTGTTGAGAAATAGAATTAGCAGTTACAGCTGGATCAAAGATTATGCACAGTTTTATAGTCTTTTGGGCATAGTTTCAAATTGTTCCCTAGAATAGTTGAATCGGTTTGCAACTTCATCAATAGTTTTTTTTTTTTTTTCCCGTATCCCTTTCAACATCCAAGAATTTCCTTTTTCAGGCATATTAACCAATTTGATAAGTATCTGTTGGTACCTCAGGGTTATTTTAATTTGCATTTCTCTAATATTTATATAGAGTATTTTTTCATATAACTATAGATTAGCTTTGTCTGAAAACCACTTGTTCATATCCTTTCACCATTTATCAATTGGGGAATGACCTGTATTTTCTAAATTTGCTCAGTTCTCCATGTATTCAAGAAATGAAGCCATTATTAGAGATACATGTTGCAAAATTTTTCAGTTTTCTGTTTTCCTTATTATTTGGGTTAAATTGATTTTGTGCAAAATTATTTATTCTATGTTCTAATTCATTAAGGATCAGAGACATACAAATTAAGACAATCTGAGGAATCACTGCACACCTATCAGATTGGCTAAGATGACAGGAAAAGATAATGACATGTTGGAGGGGATATAGGAAAACTGAGGCACTAATACATTGTTGGAATTGGGAACTGACTCAATCATTATGAACAGCAATTTGGAACTATGCCCCACAGGGCTATCAAACTGTGCATACTTTTTGATCCAGAAGTGTCTCTAATAGGTCTATATACCAAAGACATCATAAAAAGGGAAAAGGACTCCCATGTACAAAAATATTTGTGACAGCCTTTTTTGTAGTGGAGAAGACCTGGAAACTCATTGGATGCTCATTAGTTGGAGAATAGCTGAGAAAGTTATGGTATATTATTGTTATGGAATATTATTGTTCTGTAAGAAATGATCAGCGGCATGATTTCAGAAAGGTCTGGAGAGACATGAACATCAGTTCAAGCTGAGTGAAATGAGCAGGACCAGGAGGTCATTATACGAAGAACAACAAGATTATGTGATGATCAACTCTGATGGAGACGATTTTCAACAATGAGGTGAGTCAGGCCAATTCCAATTGATTTGTAATGGAGAGAGCCATCTGCATCCAGAGAGAGGACTGTGGGGACTGAATGTAGATCAAAGTATAGTATTTTCATCATTTTTGTTGTTATTTGCTTGCTTTTTGTTTTTATTTTTTTTCCTTTTTGATCTGATGATTTTTTGGTGCAGCATGATAATTGTGAAAATATACATAGAAAGGGGCAGCTAGATGGCACAGTGGATAGAACAATGGCCTTGAAGTCAAGAGGACCTGAGTTCAAATCCGGCTTCAGACACTTAACACTTCCTAGCTGTGTAACCCTGAGCAAGTCTCTTAACCCCAATTGCCTCAGCAAAATAAACAAACAAACAAACAAATAGATAGGTAGATAAATAAATAAATAGATAAATCAATGTATGTGTGTATGTGTGTGTGTATATATATATATATATATATATGTGTGTGTATATATATGTATATATATGAATTGTACATGTTTAATATATATTGGATTACTTTTTATCCGTTGGGGGGGGTGAAGAAAGAAAGGGAGGGGGAAAATTTTGAAAACAAGGTTTTGCAAGGATGAATGTATCTTTGCATGTATTTTGAAAATAAAAAGTTATTTAGAATATTTAATAGCAGAACCAATTTGTCAGTGTAGAGGCAAGAACCTGTCCAACCTCTTGCTCAAATTGCTCTTGCATTAAATAACGACTATTGACTGTATACAAATTTTGAGCATCAGAACACCCAAAAAGAACGAGTAAAACATTTTCCATTCAAAGACAACTTAGAAGTTAAACAGAAAAGACGTGTGACACCAAAGTGAGAATCCTAGAGTAGAACACACCAGTGCCCCAATCAAGCTTGAATTCAGTGGAATCAGAGCTTGTGGCTTCATCCTAAGTCCATTACTACCCACTACCTTACATTTGTACATCTCTTAAGCAATTTTTATTTCAGTTTCCTTATCTGCATGCAATGTTTCTATGTAGGCCATTCTATCTTATTCTTGACCAAAGAGTCCCATATTCTAACCCAATTTACCAATTTTTTTCATAAAGCCTTTGATCTCATTAGAGAAGGAAAAAAAGCTTGCCCCATTTTCTTTTATTGGACTAATATAAAATTGCATGGGGATTCAAAACAGAAGAAAAAGAAATGCACTAATCAATATGCATATTAAAGCACATATATTAACAGTTTATACACTGAATATGGTATCCACTGTTAGCTCTCCCATAAGGGGAGAATGTACTAATGAGATCAATATCTTCAATTTTGGTCTCTAAACTAAAAGCATTAGATATTGTGCTTTGCTCAGAAAGCAAGGACAAAGTGGTCAAGTTAAATTTACTCCACTGTTTCTCTCTTACTCTGCCCCTTCCCACATATGACGATGATAGAAAAGTTAGTGAGAAATATTAACACCCTCATGCTAAACAGTGGTTATTGAGGTGTCTTAATGTCACTCTGCATCTAGCTTTCTGACCCCATTGTGTGAATGTAGGTTTCTATCTGTCTCTCCTCTTAACAGCTTTAAAAAAACACATTCCTCACAATGCATTAGACTATTGGTTTAGCTGTTGGAAGCCAAGAATGCATTTAGTCCATTCTTTGTTTTATATGAAGTGTTCTTTTATGTAGCTTCCACACTAATTAAGTTAAATGTGATAATGACAACACATTGATGAAAATGAAGTTAATGGTAATGATGCAATACATTAGTGTTGAGAAAACCTACCCAGAGAAATTCATTGTTCTATTGTCCGTGAATAGGTTGTATGCCAATTTTGAAATACCAGGAAGATACCTGCCATAATAATCTTATTTTTAAAAATAAATGGATGAGAAAGGAGCTCTTCTGGTCAGAAGAAAACATTAATTGGAAGTTTTGAGATATCTATTATTCTCCATATTCTTCCATATTTGATGAATTATCAACATAGATTATGAATGTGTATTTTATTATAAAGACAGAGATGGTGACTAGTCATGTCAGAAGAGGAACCTCATTTTATCACTACATATAAGCAGTTCTCTAAAATGTTATATTAATTTCCAATGATAACACAGACTATCTACCAAGAAAAGAAACTTGAAGCAATTTACCTGACTTTGAATTCTTCCAACACATTGAAATCTTTCTCTTCCTTCATCTGTCTCTCTTTATCCATGTTTCTGTCTCTGTTTCTATCTCACTCTTTGTGTATCTCTCTCTCTCTCTCTCTTTCTCTCTCTCTCTCTCTGTTTCTCTGTCTCTCTCTCTCCCTCTCTGTCTCTCTTTCTGTCTCACTTTTTGCGTACATTTCTCTCTCTCTCTTTCTTTTTCATGTGTACTTCCCACTCCTTTCATCTCTGTATCTCTCATCTGTTGTTCTGTTTCTCTGTGTTCCATATAAAAAATATGTGTTGTAACTATACCGCTACTATTTTATATGGAGACAGCATGGTTTATCTAGTACAGAGTGATATGTTCCTCATTAGAAGATCTTTGCTCTGTCACTAACATTATGTGTGACTCTGAGCAACCATGAAATATTGGGAGATGTTATATTGAACTGGAAAGAGTGTCATTTGAAAACAGAGGTTTTGAATTCTGATGCTGCCACTAATTCATTGCTGACTTTGAGTAAATTACTTCATGTATAGGGTACTGTTCTCAGTTTCTTTATTTGTAAAATAAAAGGGTTCCTTCTAAGAGGTTATTAAGAAATAATTGGGTATACTACACACTTCTCAGATTGACTAAGATGACAGGAAAAGATAATGACGAATGTTGGAGGTTATGTGGGAAAACCGGGACACTGAAATATTGCTGATGGAGTTGTGGACAGATCCAACAATTCTGAAGAGCAATTTGAAACTATACACAAAAAGCTGTCAAATTGTGCATACCCCTTGACCCAGCAGTGTTACTACTGGGCTTATATCCCAAAGAGATCATAAAGAAGGGAAAGTTACCCACATGTGCCAAAATGTTTGTGGCAGCTCTTTTTGTAGTGGCCAGAAACTGGAAACAGAATGGAATCCCATCAATTGGAGAATGGTTGAGTAAATTGTGGTATATGAACGTTATGGAATATTATTGTTCTGTAGGCAATGACCAGCAGAATGAATACTGAGAGGCTTGGAGAGACTTTCATGAACTGATGCTGAGTGTAATGAGCAGGACCAGGAGATCATTATATACCTCAACAACAATACTCCATGATGATCAGTTCTGATCAAAGTGATTCTCTTCAACAATGAGAGGAACCAAATCAGTTCCAATTGATCAGTAATGAACAGAACCAGCTACACCCAGTGAAAGAACACTGGGAAATGAGTGTGGACCACCACATATCATTTCCACTCTTTCTGTTATTGTTTGCTTGCATTTTTGTTTTTCTTCTCAGATTATTTTTACCTTCTTTCTAAATCCAATTTTCTTGTGCAACAAGATAACTGTATAAATATGTATACCTATATTGTATTTAACATATACTTTAACATATTTAGCATGTATGGGACTATCTGCCATCTAGGGGACGGAGATGGAGGGAAGGAGGGGAAAAGTTGGAACAGAAGTTTTTGCAAGGGTCAATGTTGAAAAATTACCTATGCATATGTTTTGTCAACAAAAAGTTATAATAAAAAAAATACTTGGATATAATCATTCAGCCAGTTCTAAGATGACAACATTTAACATAATAGTATTAGCCATATTCATATATGGTTTTAAATTTTCTGAAATGCTTTATAATTATTATCTCACTTTTTTCCTTATAGGAACTGTAGGAAATGAAACATCCCCATTTTACAGATAAGGAAAATGAAGCAGGCAGAGGTTAAGTGAATTGTCCAAAATTATACAGCTTTTAGATGTTTGAAGTGGAATTTGAATTGAGTCTTCTAGACTTTAGATCTGGCACTCTACTCCCTATGCCACCTAGCTCCCTTTATCATGTGATGGACCATTTTGCATTTTTTCCTCAAATGTAGAATTTACCAAATGTGTCACAATACATGTGATTGTGGAATTTGGTCCCTGATTATAGGAATCATACATTAACACATTTTTGTGTCATCTGAAGTATCTAGGACAATATCATGCAATAGCTGTGTAATATAATTCATAGAATTTTTACACACATATAATGGTTTAAACAAATTAGCAATAGAAATATACTAATAAATTCTGATACTGAAATAAGTAAAAATGAGATTGGGGAAAAATAAGAACATCTAATGCTCTTTAATATTTCAGAAAACAAACCTCAATAGTTCTTAAAGTATGAGAAGGTTATAGTAAAGAATATCATTCATTAAGAACTCATTGTTTGACAAAAATTGCTGGGAAAATTGGAAATTAATATGGCAGAAACTAGGCATTGACTCACACATAAGACCATACACCAAGATAAGGTCAAAATGGGTTCATGACCTAAACATAAAGAATGAGATTATAAATAAATTGGAAGAGCATAAGATAGTTTACCTCTCACTGGGACACTGATGCATTGTTGGTGGAGTTGTGAACTAATCCAACCATTCTGGAGAGCAATCTGGAATTATGCTCAAAAAGTTATCAAACTGTACATACCCTTTGATCCAGCAGTGCTACTACTGGGCTTATACCCCAAAGAGATACTAAAGAAGGGAAAGGGACCTGTATGTGCCAAAATATTTGTGGCAGCCCTGTTTGTAGTGGCTAAAAACTGGAAAATGAATGGATGCCCATCAATTGGAGAATGGTTGAATAAATTGTGGTATATGAACGTTATGAAATATTATTGTTCTGTAAAAAAATGATCAGCAGGATGAATACAAAGAGGACTGGCGAGACTTACATGAACTGATGCTAAGTGAAATGAGCAGAACCAGGAGATCATTATATACTTCAACAATGATACTATATAAAGATATATTCTGATGGAAGTGGATTTCTTCGACAAAGAGATTTAACTCAGTTTCAAATGATCAAAGATGGACGGAAGCAGCTACACCCAAAGAAAGAACACCGGGAAATGAATGTAAACTGTTTGCATTTTTGTTTTTCTTCCCAGGTTATTTACACCTTCTGAATCCAATTTTTTTTGTGCAACAAGAGAACTTTGGTTCTGCAAACATATATTGTATCTAGGATATACAGTGACATATTCAACATGTATAAGACTGTTTGCCATCTGGGGGAGGGGGTGAAGGGAGGGAGGCGAAAAGTCGGAACAGAAGTGAGTGCCAGGGATAATGTAAAAAAAATTACCCAGGCATGGATTCTGTCAATAAAAAGTTATAATATAAAAAAATATAATTCATGTTCATAATGATACTCTCCAGTGAACAAGAAAAATTATTAAATTAGTGATAGCACACTGTTTAAGAAGACAAGCATGTATGAAGCATATTTGTAGAAGTATTCCTCTGATTAATGTAATCCCTACCCCTAACTTATTCAAGCTGTCAAAATCACAAATGATAAGGTTGTCAGATGCAAAGTGATTTAGGTTACACATAAATGAAATACAAAGACTAAACTTAATAAACTCTATTACAACATGAGATTGAAGTAAAAACTATCTGAGGACAAGTTGCTGTCCTAGTTTGGTCAGTTTTATACAAGCTATTTGTCACATGAATAAAATGACTACATTTTTAATAGTAATACAGATTGAAATTAAACTTGAAATGAGTAAAAGCTGGTTTTACATACAGCCTGAGATGATTACTAATTGTGAAAGTCTTGGAAATTCATGATCCTTTTCTGTTCTTCTTGTTTACTGAACCTGAATTTGAAAGCCTTGACTAAAAAGATCTCTTCCATTTCTAAATTCACGATCCTACAATGCCATTGGAATTTAATCTCATCATCTTTATAATTACCAAAAGCATCTCATTAACAAACTGGACATGGTTTTAATTTCTTCTGCAAAGTCTCTATATTTTGATAGTTTTTGGTATTTTTTTCATTCTGAATAAATTTTGAGTTTATTAATTTTCAGTAAAGTTAAATCTATATAAAATCATTCCCTAATTTTATTGATCAACATTATATCGCAGTGCTTTTTCTACCTATAATTATGATGTTTCCTGAATTGTATATCTGGTAGATATTAGAACATATTTTGGATTTTGGATTTGTAGAAAGTTTATGTTTATTCAAAATGGTGAGCATCTTCTAGAGTGTAATTCTAACCACCTCATTGGAAATGTCTCAATATTCTGCAATTTTTTTTGCAATCTCTATTGATATGTTGTGCCATTTCCATCACTTTATTTTATGATCAATATCAATCAATAACTCTAAGTTCCTTAAGGATGACCATTTGCTAATTTATGGTAAAACAATTATTATCCTAAATCTCTTCCATCTTGTTAAATAAATCTGAAAGTCATAGTCATTTCTTTGCTACATCTTCATCAATATATAATTTTTTAGTTTATGTGGATATTACTCATGAAATCATTTTTTATTCCAGTATTTCATTTTAACCATTTCACACCCTCTGGTCTGAGTTAAAGTACCTTTAGTTGCAATCAACAATATACTATCCATGCTACAATATTCTTTTTTTTCAATTTTCATAACTATTTTGTGAAGCAACATCTGCTTATTGCAAAATTATTTCTGTAAAAATTAAAGTCACATCATATGCTCTAAGAAAATATACCAATGTTCTTCGCCTTTTTGAGAAGAAAGTGATTATCTTTCTATGGCTGGTCTATGGCAATGAGTTCTGCATTCATTGGCACAGTTTTTTTCATGCATATCTTTTGACACAGCAATACCACAATTAGGTCCCAAGACATGTCTTTGTTTTGTTTTGTTTTGTTTAGGAAATATTCTATATGTACAAAAATATTTATAGGAGCTCTCTTGTGGTAGCAAAATACTGGAAAGTGAATGGATTCCCATCAATTGGGAAATAGCTGAACAAGTTGTGATGTATGATTGTGATGGATTACTATTGTATTATAAGAGATGATCTCAAAAAAAAACTGGATTTACAGGAACTGATACAAAGTGAAATAAGCAGAACGTGGAAACATTTTGAATTATAACAACAATATTATAAGATGATCGACTATGACTGACAAATATTCTCAGCAATACAATAATCCAAAACAGTTCCGAAGAACTTTCAACTAAAATTGCTATCCATCTCAAAAGAAAGAATACATACAGAGTAGAATGCATATCAAAGTGCACTTTTTAAACTTTATTTTTCTTGGATGTTCTTCTTCAGTCTGTTTTCTTTTACAACATGACAAACATGAAAATATATTTTTGCATAACTGTACATGTATAACCTATATTCAATTGTTTGTCTTCTTAAAAAGGAAGGGGAGATGATAAGGAAGTGATAATTTGGAACTCAAAATTTAATAAAAATTAAGGCTAAAATTGTTTTTATATGTAATTGGAGGAAATAAAAATTAATTTTAATTGCATGGCTTTTGTTGAGAAACTTTGCATATACATGGTTATCCATTTTAATACTAATTTTTTCCCTAAAACTGGAATTAGACAGGTGTTATTTGCTATTAATATTAAACTTCAACTTAAGAATTTCATTTTCTTAATAAAAACAGTCTTGGCTTCCTCTTTGATGAATTTATGATCCCTATGTCTTGCCGGGAGGTGACCAAAATATTTAGAAGTATCACTTTCATTTTGCATCCAAAATCATGCTCAAATCATTTAGTCTCTAGTCTTCCTTGACACATATTGTGAATTTTTATGCCTATCAAATGAAAATGACATTGGGATAATGATGGAAAAAGGCTCCATGAACTGCTTAATGGACTTTTCAGTGAAGTCATACAACTTGATGCTAATGCTAACATGTGAATTTGTTCAATAATGTAATATTTTTTGACTAGAAAGCAGTACCCAGTTCTAATAAGGAGTAATGGAAGTAATTATGCCTAGAAAGATTAATAAATTAGTTATACTGTATCCATGTGGCATTATATATTTTACATCATTTGTCCTTAATATTTCTGTGTTGGTTGTATATTTTAAATAAAGAACAGATTTCCATGAAAACATCAAAATATTTTTGTATGAATATATTTCTATTTGTATGAATTGTATGAATACAAATGAATACAATTATTGGATGTGTTTTGTATATTTGTAGTTTATAACCAAGCCAAAAATACAGAACTTTGCAATAATAAATAAATTTGGGATATAATATTATTTTATTCTTATAAATAAAAAATAATAACCATAGTATTAAAGGGATGAGTTTTAGTTAACTACAAAATTTACTTCCAGAGAACATGACACTTTGTTGATAATTGTAGAGTTCTGTTATAGGGAATACAGTCATATATTTTCTTGGGAAAAGCAGGGCCATAATCACCAATTCACGCAGGATTTTTCTAGTTTTGTTCTTAAAATGATTTAATGAGCCAAGGGCATTAAAAAGGTTGATAATATTCTTTTCTCAACAACTTAATAATACATAGCTTCTTTTTTTTAGTTTTTTTCTGAATTCAAATTCTGAGGTGAAATATGAAGGAGTTAGGTGAATAACAATGGGTTTAGTAAGATCTAAAACGAATTCTGTAAATTATCTTAAGAATGCAAACTAAGGAAATTTGAGTTGCAAAAGAAAAAATCAGTTCAAGACATAGATAAATGTGCAAGGACATTTTTAGCTACTTGGCTGGCTATCTAAAATAACAAATGAGCTAAATAGTATTTGGGCCTTTTACAAACTATGATAAACCTCTCCTTCCATGAGGTAAGAAACAATAAAGACAAAAATATGGAGACAGAGTGGCAGAGAAAAACACACCTGAAAAGTTTGCAAAGAGGAGAAAGTAAAAATGGGCAACCCAATGAAAATGCTACAAGAGATTAATATTACTATAGAAGATGAATCATTTAAAAAAGAGGAAGAGAATAGATAGAATGAGGATACCACTCCAAAAATGGTAGTCCCTCTCTCCATATTGTTGCCCTCACTCTAAGCATCCATTACTTCTTCATTTTTTTATTCCTCCTTCAATATTCCTCAAATGTGTCCCTTTTCCCAAAAGCAGTGTCATCTTTGAGGATGTGAATCTTTATGCACATTGGGGAACCTTTCTTTTCCCTTATTTTGATATATTGTTTAATTAAATGTATTTTGCTTTGATTGAACTAATACTTCTTATAGTTGTTCTGATACATACACACAAACACGCACATGATTCACACATTGATGAAATCCTGTGAACTATGGTTTGAATGGCACACTTTGAACCTGATGGTTAGAACATGTGTCAGAGAGGTTCCCTGGTTATTACAATATATTTCACAGAATCATAACACCATATGATTTATAGCGATAGGAGACCTTAGAGATCATCTAGGCTGAAACCATTTCTTCCAGATAAGAAAGTGAACTTCAAAAAAAATGACTTATTGAAGATCATGTAGATAACAAGTGACAGATAGAAAAAGATAGATTAGTGGGTAGATAGATTGAATAGGAAAGGGAGAGAGAGAGAAAGAGAAAGAGAGAGAGAATTACACACTTACTGTGTGCTTAGTACTCTGAAAGAGGTTTTGAAAAGTAACAAAAAATAAAATACAATCTCTGTCCTCAAGGAAGAAATTTATAATCATGCTATGCCCAGGCATATCTGGTTTATTTCTATTATAGTAACTACAATATATAGAGAGAAAGCTTACTATGTTTCAGGCCCTGTACTTAGCACTTTATTATTATTATCTCATTTGATTATGAATAATTGTTATTCCCACTTTATAAATGAGGAGACTGAGGCAAACTGGGATTGAGTTACGTTCCCAGAGTCATACAGCTGGTAAGCATCTGAGAAAAGACTTTAAATCATATCTTCTGATTTCAGGCCCAACGTGTATGCATTCTGTCTCTTGGCTCCCTGATGCAAAAGAATTGCTTAGGCCAGATATATCATTTAGTTTCTATCCATAAAATAGATATGTTATGATCTAATAAGATACCTGCAGGAAAGAATTCTAGAATGCTAGTCTTCAAGAGCATTAATGATGTACTAGCTATTTTTTCCCATTCTACCTGAAGAAAATGTTTTATATGTATAAACTTGTTGTCACTATATTAAGAAAAATAATCATGAATCTAGAAGTTAGATTAAGCTTCTATGAAACCTTAATAAACTTGATAAACAAAATTGCATAAGGCAATCAGTTATACCACAATTTGTTCAGCCATTCTCCAATTGATGGGCATCCACTCAGTTTCCAATTTTTGGCCACTACAAAAAGGGCTGCCACAAACATTCTTGCACATACAGGTAAAGGTCCAGTTTTTAACACCAAAATTCTACCAAGTTGTCACATTGCAGGAAAGCATTGAATATGTCTGTGAAGGTATAAAAATGAATATCACATGGAAGATAATGAATGGACACATGGTGGACATGAGCAGGCTGCAACATATAATTAATAAGAAACTTTGGAGAAAGGTAGAATAAAAAAAATTCCATCAAGCAATTCTAGAATTGGAAGAAAAATAGCACTTAGGAGGTATAAAGCCAGTGCTTTAAAACAAAAAAAAGTCTTCTAAAACATTAGTTAATCTTACAAGGTATTCTTATGGTAGGGCAGGGATCAGAATCACACAGGTTTGGTAGGTATAGCCAGTCAGTCAGTTAACTTTTATTAAGTATCTTATAGGTCAGGCACTGTGTTTAGTGCTGTAAATAAAAAGAAAAGTAAAAGACAGTCTTTTTGTGCCCTTGAAAAGTTCACAATCTATTGGAAAGAAGCTTTGAAGAAAGAGTAAGAATTGTGTCTCCACCCTCAAATCTTAGATGGAGAGTGATCTGATCCATCAAAGGGAATCTTCCAGTCAATAAGAGTACAGTCCCTTTCAGTATTTGTCATGTAAAATAATTGTTTTTGTGATTATGCTCTGAGTGCATTGCATTTAGAAAATTCTGTGAAGATAAAGCAATATGTACTCCTTTACAAAAACACTGTAGCATAGAAGCCATAAGTCTGAGAAGGAATGGTTTGATTTATGAGAATTTATACTCAAATTTAGGAGATTTATACTTAAAGCTATACAATGAGCAGGGGCAGAAGGAAGTTGAGGGAAGCTGTATAATAATTTTTACAACTTTGTCATTGTAATGGCAAATTAAAGCAGATAACCAACAACAGAATCAATAGCTAATTATGCAATCTATCATATCCTTGGTAGACTAGTATATTTTTCCTTTGAATTATACATCAATGAATAGTTTACATAATTTTCAGTTATATTATCACTTTGTTCTCTAATCCTTTGTTCCCTTTATTTCTAACTCTCCTTTCTTCTTTCCCATCCATTCATATTTCTATATTTCAAATTGCTTTCCTGCTTTTTATGTGTTTTTTGTACCTTTTGTCTTCTCATCCTTCCTTCTCTCTCATTCTTCATTGCTCTCTTTCTATCCATCTGTTATTTTCTTCCTGTCATCATTTTACTTTTGTCTTTTTTCCTCTTTATTGCAATTTCTTACCCTCTTCCATTTGTTATTTTCCTCTGTGAACCATCTGTTCTTTTTCCTTTGCTAAAGAGTCACCTCATCCCTGTTTTCTCCACATTGGCAAGTTGGATTCAGAAGTATTATGGTAGAGAAAATAAAAAGAATTAATTTCACCTGAAATACAAGTTTACTTAATGATTGCCAGTGCTGCTCTCTACTAACCAAGGCTTCTTGACTTGGAATTCATGAACTTTTTTTATAACTATATTTCAATATATTTGGTTTCCTTTGAAAGCTTATGTATAACTCTGAGATACCACTACACACCTATCAGACTGGCTAGAATGACAGGGAAAGATAATGAGGAATGTTGGAGGGGATGTGGGAAAACAGGGACACTGATACATTGTTGGTGGAATTGTGAACACATCCAACCATTCTGAAGAGCAATTTGGAACTGTGCTCAAAAAGTTATCAAACTGTGCATACCCTTAGATCCAGCAGTGTTACTACTGGGCTTATATCCCAAAGAGATCATAAAGGGAAAAGGATCTGTATGTGCAAGAATGTTTGTGGCAACCCTGTTTGTAGTGGCCAGAAACTGGAAAACTGAGTAGATGCCCTTCAAGTGGAGAATGGCTGAATAAATTGTGGTATATGAATATTATGGAATATTATTGTTGGGTAAGAAATGACCAGCAGGATGATTTCAGAAAGGCCTGGAGAGACTTACACGAACTGATGCTGAGTGAAACGAGCAGGGCCAGGAAATCATTATATACTTCAACAACAATATTATATGATGATCAATTCTGATGGACCTGGCCATCTTCAGCAATGAGATGAACCAAATCAGTTCCAATGGAGCAGTAATGAACTGAACCAGCTATACCTAGAGAAAGAACTCTGGGAGATGACTAAGAACCACTACATAGAATTCCCAATCCCTATATTTTTGCTTGCCTGCATTTTGGATTTTCTTCACAGGCTAATTGTACAATATTTCAGAGTCCGATTCTTTTTGTACAACAAAATAACTATTTGGTCATATATACTTATTGTGTATCTAATTTATACTTAATATATTTAACATCTATTGGTCATCCTGCCATCTAGGGGAGGGGATGGGGGGAAGGAGGGGAAAAATTGGAACAAAAGGTTCGGCAATTGTCAGTGCTGTAAAAATAGAACCTTTCTATGTTGAAGTTTACCTATTTAATAATTAATTATTAGATAATGAGTGTCCCACCTATACCTAGAATAGTTCTTCATTTTGTAAATTCATTTATATACATGTATCAAAAATTAATTTTATTGCAGACTAGATTGCTTCATTTATCACAAAAGTGAATGCAATTGAAAAAAAAAATACGTATAACTTGTAAATAAAAAGCTATTAAAATTTTTTAAAAAGAAAGCTTATGTATTATATTCTAAAACATTAACCTAAGAGGGAGGGAGTCCATAGGTCTCATTAGACTGCTAAAAGTGTCCATGGCAAAAAAATAAAAAAATAAAAAAAAATAAAGGTTAAGAATCCCTTTTGGAGAGATCTATTGATCACATACATCATTTTACATTTTTAAACATATAAACATGTACAGCTTAAATAATGTTTAACCGTTTAAATAATACTAGTCAAGTCACCCTCAAATATGCTTGTGCTTTAATAAATAGTTCCAGATCAAGGGCACTATAGGATCTATAAATGACAAATGGATAGATTCCTATCACCAAATGCACATCCAATATTAAAAACACAGTTTTCATTAACAATACAGAAAGGGGTAGGTTCACATGCAGTTGTTGTTTGAATTGTTCCCGAATACCAGAAACCAGCAGAATTCATAATTCCTTGAGAATTGTATTTATCAAATTTTCCAAAATCTAGGCTTGAGATGGAATTTTCATTTATTTCTCACACTTTTTTCTACTTCAAAGTGAACATCATTTATGCACTATCTAAGAGGAGGTTAAAGTTGGCTATTGTTGAATAAGAACCTTTCTATGTTGAAGTTTACCTATTTAATAATTAATTATTAGATAATGAGTGTCCCACCTATACCTAGAATAGTTCTTCATTTTGTAAATTCATTTATATACATGTATCAAAAATTAATTTTATAGCAGACTAGATTGCCTTCATTTATCACAAAAGTGAATGCAATTGAAAAAAAATTAATTTTCATTCAGTTAATCAAAAAATACATGTATCACATAAAGTTAAGAGGAAATTGATGCTATAAAATGCTATGAATAACAGTTGAATATGGTATATACACAAAAGTAGGAAATCACAACTTTAACTGAGTAACCTGGCCAAGTAAGCTAATATATGTGTATTGTTTTTAAAGTTTTAGGATCACTGTAGTTAAGGGTAGGAACAAACTTCAGAAGAATTTTTGCTAAGTCCTCTCTTATTCTATAAAAGAGGAAAGTATGGCCTACATATACTAAGTGATTTGTCCAAAGTCACACAATACAAAAGTTGAGATTCAAACACAAAGGTCTTTAATCCAAAATCAGTAGTCGTTCTAACAGATTGTAGGCTATTTCACAAGTGAAAAACTATATGTATTACATTTATGTAACATTATATACGCTATCCCAACTGATCTTTATCATGAACCAATAAGGCAGTTATGGTAACCATACTTACTTTGTACAAGGAGAAAAGAGAATCAGGGAAGACTTGAAAGAGAAAAATTTTTAAAGTCAGGGGTAAAGATGACAGCTTAACAAGATGTTAGGCCCATATGAAAATATTTTAAGTATAGAAATTTCTGTTGGCAGGGGGAAATGCAGTCAGCATAGCTACTAAGAGATTAAAGACAAAACAATCATAACTCTCATTTTGGGAAGCACCTAAAAAGAGATAAAAAGATACAATAGGATAAAAGAAATAAATAAAGAGTAAGGTCTTAGAAAGAAAGACTATTTAATTTCATAATACTGGAACAAAGAACATAATGATGAATGCAAATCTAAAAAGGTAGAATCATAGGATCATAAATTTAAAATTGGAAAGGAGTAAAGTAGTCTCTAATGCAACCCTCATTACATGGAAGGAAAATGAGCACCCCAAACCATAAGTGATTGGTCCAAGTCTAACAGAAGGAGTAAATGACAGAGGTAAGATTTGAATCTATGCCTTCTGCTGGCATCTCCAGTTCTCTTTCCAGTGTATCACAATATCTGAGGGATCTCATGATGCACAGATGATTTCAAGATATTATGGATTTTTGTTTGGTTTTGTTTTAGATTTTTTCCAATAAGATACAAGAAATGAGATTATCCCAGAGAGGAAAAATAGCTAAGAACTTGAGTTTTGTAGATTTTGAGTTGGATTGGAGTTTAAAGATTGTCTAATTCAAGTGTTTTAATTTTATAATAAAAAAAAAACTGAGGCCAAGAGAAGTTCAGTGAATTAACTAAGTTTATACTGTAATAGATTCTAGTGGATTTGCACTAGATTTTTAAATTCTAAATATACTTTTTACCAATCATAAGTTTTTTTGAGGTATGGTGCTTGGTACATAGTAGGCATTTAAATGTTTATTGATTGAACAACAAAGTTTCTTAATGTAGCTAAATTTGTTTTCTCTATTTGGCTGATTAATAAAACTTTTAGTAGGTAGTGAAAAAGAAGGAAGGTATGTCAGACAGGAAGAATCACAGAAAGCACAGGTGCAGGAATGAGCAAGACACATCCAAAGAGTGAAACAACTATGCCTTTTTCATGTAGAAAATATTTGAATCAATACTGAAGAGCAGTGAGAATAAAGTGGGAGAGTAGGAGTGAGGCCCAATTCCAAAAACCTAGAAATCTAAACAAAAGTAATCAGATATGTCATAAGCATGGGTTTCCTAGTGATCTGAGTTCTTCACTTCAAAGGATATTTAATTTATAATGTCATTTGCTAAATGATCGCAAAACCTTGAAGTTACCAAAGCTTCTATATATTCCATAGCTTCTAAATATGTATTACATTAGATTTTAGTATTTTGTTAACATTTTATTTAAAATATCTTTTCTCATCCAAAATTTCATACTACTAAATACACAGTGGGGATCCTATGGATATTTATTGAAATCCAGTCAAAAATCCTTTAAAATTATTATACTTTTCCAACTAGTTTAGTCATATAGTAGTTCAAGATTTTTTATTGAATAACCTCATGTTGACAATATCTATCTAACTGATCAAATATTAAATTTTATTTTATTTAAGATGTAAGAACTAGTGTGGAGTGAGCAATTTGTCAAAAAATCTTATATTTTCCTAAATGTAATTTTATTTGGTGTAATAAAATTGTGTCAATTTATTACAAACTTCTATTTCATATTCTTTTGAATTCTTAAAGACATATAGTCTTTAGTATATATAGAATATACTTTTTTTTCTCAGTGGTACAAGCAGTCCAGACAAAAATTGACCAGGTGTTAGGGCATAAATCAAAGGCAAATTATAGATAATAAGGGTCCAGGGAAAAATAGTACAAAAATTAATTGAAAACTAAACAAACTAATCCTAAAGAGTGGGTGAAACAACAAATCATAGACACAATTGCCATTTCCATTCAAGATAATAACAATAATGAGATAATATATCAAAATTTATGGGATACAGACAAAGTAGTTCCCTTGGAAAGTTTTATATGTCTAGATGGTTATTTGCATAAAATAGAGAATGAGAAGACCAATAAATTGGGTTTGCAACTAAAAATTAGTAAAAGAACAAATTAAAAACCCAAATTAAATAAAATTTGAAATTCTGAAAATAAAAGGCAAGATTAAAAAAATTGAAAGCTGATAAACTAACAATTGAACTAACAAACAAAACTAAAAGTTGGTTTTATGAAAAACCAACAAAGTAGATAAACATTTAGTTAATCTGATTATAAATAGAAAAGAAAAAAATAAAATTCTTAGTATCAAAACTGAAAAGGTTGAATTTCCTACCAATGAGGAAGAAATTAGAGCAATTATTAGGAGCTATTTTGCCTAAGTGCATGCCAATAAATCTGATAAGTGAAATGGATGAATACCTACAAAATATAGATCACTCAGATTAAGAGAGGAGGAAATAAATTATTTAAATAGTCTCATTTTAGTGATTCTTGCTTTCTTTCAAAGTCATTAGCTTTCATTTGTCCCATTCCAGTTTTAATGTGGATTTTCTTAAATTATGTTTGATGTCTTTTTCCATTTCGTTAATTCTACTTTTTAAGGAGTTATTTTCTTCATTCATTTTTTTTTAATCTTCCTTTTTTTAAGCTGTTGATTCTCTTATGCAAATCTCTCATTTCTTTTCTCATTTTTGCTTCTATTCCTCTTAATTTGCCTTTTAAATTTTTTATGAGCATTTCCAAGAACACTTTTTGGGCTTGAGACCAATTCACATCACTCTTTGACATTTCTTCTGTGAATATTTTGTCCTCATCTCAGTTGGTGTTTTGTTGTTCTCTGTCATCTCAATAGCTTTCTACAAAGTTCTTTTCTCTTTCTTGCTCATTTTCTTTCCTTTTATTTTGGCATTTCCTCTTTTTTACTTCTATGGTCAAGTTCTGCTCTTGGGGTAAAGGGGATGCCATCCCAAGCTGCCTACAAAGTTCTGAGCCTTGGCTTTGAGCACAGGGGCCCTTTGTATTTGCAGGGAATAACTTTGCCTACTCTTATCAGGAACCAGCCTGGTTTCCTGAAGTTTGCCTTCTAACTGGAAGCTGCCCCACTGATTTGTTCCTCTATTGAATCAAGACTGAGGGATTTAGTTGCTGAATTGTCATGATTAAGACCCTCTCCCTGGTTCTGTCTGAGCTGAGCTGACTTTTTCATCACAGTAAGACTTGACATTTCCTGAAGTTTTTCCAGTCTATCTTCAGCAGGAGAGTGGTTTAATTCCCTCAGACTTTGTAAGAAGTTTGATTTCATGTGGGTTTTGAGTGAAACTAGGAGAGCTCAAACTCCATCCTTGGAAGTCCAATACTCTCATTTTAGTAAAGTAAATTAAACAAACTATTAATCAACTTCCTAAGAAAAAATCTTCAGGGACAAATGGTTTTACATGTGAAATTTTCCAAACATTTAAAGAACAATTATTTCCAATATTAAGCAAACTGTTGGGAAAAATATGGAAAGGAGTCCTACCAAATTCCTTTTATAACACAGATATGGTGCCGATATTTAAAGCAGGTAGAGTTTCACTAATGAATATTGATGCAAAAATCTTAAATTACATATTAGCAAAGAGATTATAGCAAATTATCATCAGTAATATAACATGACCAAGTAGGATGTATACCACGAATAGAGGGCAAATTCAACTTTAGAAAAACTAGTAGCATAATTCATTATATCAATAAACAAACTAACAGAAATCATATTATTATCTCTATAGATTCAGAAATTTTACAAAATCGTAGATACATTCCTATTTAAAAAAAAAACCTAAGAATAAATGGAGTTTTCCAAAAATGATATATAACATTATTTAAAACCATCAGCAAGCATCATATGTATTGGGGATAAACTAAAACCATTCTTAATAAGATCAGGTTGAAACAAGGTTGCCCACTACTATTCAACACTGTACTAGAAATGTTATATGGCAAGAATCTCAGAGAATCAACTAAAAAAGTAATTGAAACAATTCACAACTTTAGCAAACACATTATAAAAAATAAATCCACATAAATCATTATCATTTCTATATGCTATCAACAAAGTCCAGCAACAAGAGATACAAAGAGAAATTCCATTAAAAATTTCTGTAGATACTATAAAATATTTGGGAGTCTATCTGCTAAGACAAAATCAGGAACTATGTGAAATAAGATACAAAACACTTTTCACACAAATAAAGTCAGATCTAATCAATCGGAAGACTATCAAGTGTTCAGAGGTAGACCAAGTTAATATAATAAAAATGACAACTCTACTTAAATTAATCTACTTATTTAGTGCCATACCAATCAAATTCCCAATGAATTACTTTTCAGAGCTAGAAAAAATAATAACAGTTCCAAAAGGTCAAGAATTTCAAGGGAATTGATGAAAAATGCAAATGCAAATGTCCTAGCAGTACTAGAGGTAAAACTATATCATAAAGCAACAGTCATCAAAATCATTTGCTATTGACTGAGAAACAGAGTAGTCGATCAATAAAATAGGTTAGGTTCACTGTTGATCAGAGAAATGCAAATTAAGACACCCCTAAGGTACCACTATATACCTCTCAGATTGACTAAGATAATAAGAAAAGGTGATGGATGTTGGAGGGGATGTGAGAAAAGTGGGACACTGATACACTGTTGGTGGATTTGTGAACTGATCCAACCATTCTGGAGAGCAATATGGAACTATGCCCTAAAGGCAATTATACTGCATGACCTTTGATCCAACAGTGTCTCTATGAGTCCTATATCCGAAAGAGAGTATAAAAAAGGGAAAAAGGATCCACATGTGAAAAAAAATGTTTGTGGCAGCCCTTTTTGTAGTGGCAAGAAACTGGAAACTGAATGGATGCCCATCAATTGGAGAATGGCTGAATATGTTATAGTATATGAATTCTATTGAATACTATAGTGCTATAAGACATGATCAGCAGGATGATTTTAAAGAGGCCTGGAGATACTTATATGAACTTGTGCAAAGTAAAATGACTAGAACCAAGACAACATTGTACACAGCTATAACAAAATGATATGATGGTTAAAACTGATGGACGTGGCTCTTTTCAACAGTAAGGTGATTCAGGCCATTTCTAATGGTTTTGTGATGGAGAAAGCTGTGTGTACCCACACAAAGGCCTCTGGTGATTAAGTGTGAATCACAACTTAGTATTTTTACTTTTTGTTTTTGTTTACTTGCATTTTGTATTCTTTCTCTTTTTTTCCTTTTTGATCTGATTTTTCTTCTGCAGCATGATAATTGTGGAAATATGTATAGAAGAAGTGCAGATGTTTAACATATATTGGATGATTGCTGTTGGAATCTTTACAAACTACTAAGTCATTAGAGTTGATAGAGACAATAATTATTTAATTTAGCATGGTTCAGTATCCTTGATCTGATCTTACAAGGAGATGTTTTGGGCCAGAACCTGAAACAAGGTACTAAGTAGAACTAATTGATACAATGCTTGTGTTCACACTTTTACTCATTGGAGTTCACCCATTTGGGAGATTTCAGGGTTTAGTATGAGATATCCGAATTCACACCACCATTGAAGCTTTTAGAGCCAGAGAGCATATCCCACAATCCCACTCTCTCATATATAAGAAACAGACAGAGGCTCTCGAAGAGAGTTCAGCTGAATTAGATTGAGAGGGGAGCATCAAGTGAGTTCAGCCAGAAGCCCTCTCTCTCAGAAGAGAGTTACTTTGGGTTAGAGAGAGTTACTTGGTAACATTGACTGGGGTCGGAGAGGAGCACTCTGGAAGATATGGAAGCCCACAAGCCCTCTTTCTAAGGCAAGAGAGATTCCATTCCATTTTCCACTTGGCTGGCTGGAGGCTGAAGGACAAACCTTTGGATTTGGAGACATTCGGAGGGAGCTCTTGGAACCAAGAGGCTAAAGGACAAACCTTTGGATTTGAAGACATTCAGAGGGAGCTCTTGGAACCAAGCAGAAAGATAGGCCACTAAGAAAAAGTAACTAGGCTATTTTGGAAGGAGAAAATAAACATTTGCATTTTATCAGTGAGCTGCCTTTTGGAGTGATTATTACTTTCAACTGCAACTAAGGCTGCTTCCAGAAAACCTCCCCGAGAAACCTGCTTTCTCCCAGAGAGAACTATTATATTTTAAAGAAAAACAAAAACACCACAACTTGCTGTTTAAGGGAGGGGTTGGGGGAAAATGAGAGAGAAAAAAAAATTTGGAACACAAGATATTGCAGGGATGAATGTTGAAACTTATGTATAAATATATATTTATAATAAAAAGCTTTTAAAAATCAATCAGTGCTTTAAGCCAAAAAAGCATATCAGAGTAAAAATAATGTTATGAGTATCCCATAATTTTACTTTTGAAGATAATAATATGAATTATGAAGAATAACATGAGACATCTAAAAATCACCAGGAGAAAAAAGTACAAAAATATAACTAGTAGGAAAAGTCATGACATAATGTCTATACAAAAATGCCCCCAGCATGGGCAACAAATTAAAAAGAACTATAGGTCATAATATAAAGGACAGTTGTATATTTAGAAGGTCTGTCCCTATTTTGAAAGTATGACAAAATGAGATAGTTAGATGGTACAATGGAAAGAGCACCACCCTGAAGTCAGGAGGACCTGAGTTCAAATTTGTAAAATCAAGTCAAAATTTCAGACACTAAACACTTCCTACCTGTGTGACCCTTGGCAAGTCACTTAACTCTAACTGCCTTAGTTTAAAAAAATAGTATAACAAAACATACATAATAATAAAATTCAAAGTGACCATAACTTAATTCTCTGGTATATCAGAAAGCATAATAAAATCTCAAAGTCCTCAGAGTTAATATTATATACAACAATTACAATCATACTGTAGATGTGGTATCTAATGGAATTCTAATAGCAAATCGCCAAATAATAGATAGTTCCCTGTATCTATAATGTAACAAAATTTTTTTCTATTTATTTTTTATTATAACTTTTTATTGACAGAACATATGCTTGGGTAATTTTTTACATTATCCCTTGCACTCACTTCTGTTCCGATTTTTTCCTTCCCTCCCTTCATCCCCTCCCCTAGATGACAAGCAGTCTTATACATGTTAAATATGTTATAGTACATCCTAGATACAATATAAGTGTGCAGAACCAAGCAGTTCTCTTGTTGCACAGGGAGAATTGGATTCAGAAGGTAAAAATTACCTGGGAAGAAAAAAAATGCAAACAGTTTACATTCATTTCCTAGTGTTCCTTCTCTGGGTGTAGCTGCTTCTGTCCATCATTGATCAATTGGAACTGAGTTAGATCTTCTATTTGTTGAAGATAACTACTTACATCAGAATATATCCTCATACAGTATTGTTGTTGAAGTGTATAATGACCTCCTGGTTCTGATCATTTCACTCATCATCAGTTCATGTAAGTCTCTCCAGGTCTTTCTGAAATATCCTGCTGGTCATTTCTTACAGAAAAATAATATTCCATAACATTCATATACCACAATTTACCCAACCATTCTCCAATTGATGGGCATCCGTTCATTTTCCATTTTCTAGCCACTACAAAAAGGGCTGCCACAAACATTTTGGCACATATAGATTCCTTTCCCTTCTTTAGTGTCTCTTTGGGATATAAACCCAATAGTAACACTGCTGGATCAAAGGGTATGCACAGTTTGATAACTTTTTGGGCATAGTTCCAGATTGCTCTCCAGAACAGAATATAACAAAATATTCTTAAGAATTTGTGAAAACATTTTACTTTCAAAAAATAGTAAAAATTGGTTTTGATTGACAGAAAATGAATCCTCTTATGATGATAAAGAGCATATTTGTAATGATATGCTTGACTCCATTCCCTTAAATCCTTCTAAACTTCCAATTTGGATACATTTAACTACTACCTATAGATTTACCTTAACTCCAATTCTGACACTAATCATATCCCTAGGCTGGGGACATAGATGGATATAAACTTCATGTTTTACAGATCGCAAAAGCTTAGATATGTGTTTAATTACAAAGATTCAATCGCTGACTCAATTCCATCTCTGGTTCTGTTTTAGAATTTGTACCCAAATTCTCCAGTAATTATGTTTTTCTTTTGTTCTCCCATTACAAAGAATCCTAACTAATAGTTCAGAAACTGGGACTAGGTTTCCTAATCCTAAATTTCATTTACCCATGTAATAGTTTTCAATACAGACTGCCAAGCCTCTTTCATTCTATAATCGAAGCTGCCAGATTCTGGCTAATCCTGACTGTTGCTCCTTGATATTTGAATTGTTTTTGTCTGGTAGCTTGCAGTATTTATTTTTTTACTTGAGATTGTAGGTGTGGGGTTGGGCAACAATATTTCTTGGGGTTTTCTTGTGGGATTTCTTTCAGGAGGTGGTAGATTGTTTCAATGAGTATTTCCTCCTCTGTTTCTAGAATATCTAGAATTTTTTTAATGATATCTTGAAGAATGCTATCCAGGCTTTTTTTTTTGTTCATGGCCTCCATGTAGGCCAATAATTTTTAATTGTCTTTTCTGGATCTATTTTCCAGGTTACATATTTTGCCAATGAGGTATTTAAATGTTTCTTTCATTTTTTTCATTCTTTTAAGTTTGTTTGTATGATTCTTACTGTCTCACAAAGTCATTAGCTTTCATTTGCCTTGTTCTAGTTTTCAATTTATGATTTTTTTCAGTTAGCTTTTGTTTCTCTTTTTCCACTTTGTTAATTATACTTTTTAATGAGTTGTTTTCCTCCCTTGTCCAAGCTGTTGACTTTTTCATGAATATTTCTCTTTTCCTTTCTCATGTTTTTTTCTCTCTCTCTTATTTCCCTTTTAAAATCTTTTATGAGCACTTCCAAGAAGCCTCTTTGGGCTTGAGACCAATTCTTTGAGAGTTCTTCTGTGGATATTTTGTCTTCATCTAATTTGGTGTTTTTGTGTATCCCAAAGTAGCTTTCTATGATCAATCTTCTTTTCTGTTTCTTGTTCATTTTCTTTCCTTTTCTTTTGATATTTCCTCTTTTTACTTTTATGATTGAACTCTGTTCCTGGGGTAAAGGGGGTGCTGTCCCATGCTTCCTGTGCAGCTCTGAGCCTTTTTGAGCACAGGAAGCAGAAGTTGCCACAATGATTTGCTCCTCTACTGAACTAGGATTGAGGGTTTTAGTTGCTGATTTGCTGTGATTAAGACCGTCTCTCTGGCTTTTCCATAGTCTTTCTAATCTGATCTGAAGCACCCTCTTCACTCCACTGAGACTGACCTTTCTTGAAGTTTTTCCAGTCTATCTTATGCTGGACAGTGGTTTCATTCCTCAGAGTTTGTTTGAAGACTTGTTTCATGTGGTTTTTAAGGGAAATGGGAGAGCTTGAGCAGCTTCCTGACTTTACCCCGTCATCTTGATTCTACCTTTGGAAGTCCTGTAGATTTCTGGCTAAAGAAATTTTTTTATATGATTGTGATGGAATATTATTGTTCTATGGGAAATGATGATCAGGATGCCCTCAGGCAGGAAAAAACCTGGAAAGTCCTTTATGAACTCAAGCAAAGTGAAATGTACTTATGTAGAAAGTAATAGCAATGTTCTGCGATATCCAGCTGTAAATGATTGTTATTCTCAGCAGTACAATAATCTACGATTACTCTGAAGGGTTTATGATGAAAAATCCTATCTATAATCAGGGAAGGAAGTGATTATTTCTGAATATAAATTAAAACTCTCTCTCTTTCTCTCTCTCTCTTTTTTTCCCTCTCTCTCTTTCTCTCTCTCAAGAGTTGTTTTTTTTTTTTTTTATTAACGTAGGAGATCTACATTTTCTTTGACAATATGCCTTCTACGGAAATGTTTTGCATCATTTCACATGTGATTTCTTAATTTGGGAGGGATAAGGGAGACATCTGGAATTCATAGTTTTTAGAAACAAATGTTTAAAAAAATGTTTTAAATGTACCTAGGGAAAATATTAAATAAATACATTTATAATTAAAAACAAAAATTAACATAAAATTATAAAAAATAAGAATGAACAAGTATTATCTCAGTTTATCCTCATAACATTCCTATGTGCTATTGAGCAGATGAGAAAATTGAGACAGACAAAGGTCACATAGGTAGTAAATGTCTGAGGTCAGATTTGAACTCATTATACTATATTTCCTTTCATTTTACATGACATTCACTGAACCATTAAATCAACAGCTTCTTATTAAGTAGCTATTATGAGTAAAGCATCATCATTGGTACTGGTAGAAATAAAAATAAAGTTAAGGATTTGAGCCTGCTATTTTTATAGTTTAGCAATGAGGCATCAAACAAATATACAGTGTCTCATTAATATATGAGTAAGAGTATAAAATATAATATAATAAGAGCACAAAATAAGTACAAATTAATATTGCCAGATGTAGAAAAGTTAACATTTAATGTAGAAGAATATTATAGTAGCACAAAAACAGACACAGGGAATAAAAAAGCAAATTAGTTAAATAGTATGTTAAATCATGGTAATGAAGTAATATTGGAAAGTAATGATAAGTGGTTTAATGGAGAAAATATATCTTTCCAAGAAAGATGATACCTGCAAAAAAAGGAATTATTTCATGATACTTTAAATAGATGCCTAGATATTTATTACAGTGTTATATACAATATAACTGCATTTGAGATTTGCTATTGTTGTTTAATGAAAGTTTCTCTATATATACCATGAAGTACATAGCACTATCCAATATCTATAAAGAAATATGGGGGGAGAGAGGGATGGAGGAGGAAACAAAGGGGAAGGGAAGAAGGCAAACGAGGAATCCATGGGATCAGGGGAGGTTAAGCAATATCAAGACAAATTAAGAAGCAGAATTAAAGCAAATTGTTAGGAGGGATAAGAAAGATATGTGTGTATGTGTGTAAATGAGGTGGGGGGAGGAGGGTATAGGTATGTATGTGTGTGAATGTATTTATCTATATATGCATACACACATCAATATATTCTTGCTTAACTATATCCTGCTTGGGAGAAAATTAAGGATTGGATGAGATTGGAGAAAAATAAAGTAAAAAAGGTGCACAGCAAAAAACAAAAGATTAAGCTACAAGGAAGTAAAGAAAAGATGGACACTCATGAATGTAATTTCTTCTACTATTATACATCCTTTTTGAATTGGTAATTTATTGTTATATATTTTGAATCTTCCCTGATTTTCTGCTGGATACATGATAATGTTTAGTTCTGTAGTGTTTTATTTTGTTTGTATTCCTTTTCTAGTTTTCTTTTTTCTTACTCCATTTTTTAACAAAATAAATTAATTTTTTTCAAAAAAAAGAAAGTTTCCACACCTATCTTGGCATTGGTTAATTTCATTTTAATATTAATAAAAATAATAACAACAGTAATAATAATTATAGCCTCTACTATGTATCAGACACTTTGTTATAGATATATATTATATATACATATAAGCATATATGTATATGTTTCTTTTATTCCCATAAAAACCTCATGATTTAGATGTCAATATTAGCATCTTTTTACATTTGAGGAACTGAGTGATCATCAATTATTTATTGTTGTCCTATTATTTGCAAGGTAGGTAGGTGGTACAATGGATAGAGCACTGGGCCTGATGTCAGGAAAACAAGAATTTAAATCCAGTCTCATATACAAGCTGTATGACCCTGGGCAAGTCACTCAACATAGTTTGCATCAGTTTTCTTTTTTCTTACTCCATTTTTTAACAAAATAAATTAATTTTTTTCAAAAAAAAGAAAGTTTCCACACCTATCTTGGCATTGGTTAATTTCATTTTAATATTAATAAAAATAATAACAACAGTAATAATAATTATAGCCTCTACTATGTATCAGACACTTTGTTATAGATATATATTATATATACATATAAGCATATATGTATATGTTTCTTTTATTCCCATAAAAACCTCATGATTTAGATGTCAATATTAGCATCTTTTTACATTTGAGGAACTGAGTGATCATCAATTATTTATTGTTGTCCTATTATTTGCAAGGTAGGTAGGTGGTACAATGGATAGAGCACTGGGCCTGATGTCAGGAAAACAAGAATTTAAATCCAGTCTCATATACAAGCTGTATGACCCTGGGCAAGTCACTCAACATAGTTTGCATCAGTTTTCTTTTTTGTAAACTGAGAAAGAACTGGAAAGCTACTCCAGCATCTTTGGCAAGAAAATCCCAAATGGGCCAACAAGAGTCAGACATAACTGATATGATTAAATAACTATGTGCAGAGAATCAGAGACTATACAATGCAATAGAGAGAGAGCCATACTGAAAAAAGATCATAGTTCGAGTTTTGCCTCCAAATGATATATCCTCTCTATAGGAACTGTGTCAGATCGCTTAACATTTCATTGTTCTTGCTACTCTCTAAGACTATAAGCTGCATAGAAAGTCTTCACTTTCATTGATAGAATGAAATTCCTCACCAGAAGTTCCATGAACTATTGAAATCAAAGCTTAAGACTCTCCTTCTCCCTGTTTTCAAGGTAAAACACTAAATGGTGAATGACAGTGATTCCAATGATGGACAATCACTTTAAGTCATCCTGGTAATGAGGGAGCTCATGTTAAAGTGACTTGGTAGAAATCATTTCCCAAGTATATATTGAAATTAAATCCAAAATTCAAGATAGAAAGCTTTGCATAAAAATATCCAACTGTGAGAATGTAATCTTAATTATGAGCTTCAGATAATGAAGCTCTTATATCAGTTTTATGCTCTAATGAATTTTATGGCCAAGTCACAAGAAACATCTTTTTTATTGTTTGGCATCACTACATCCCTGCCACACAAAATAACTTAGATTGGTATCTTCAACTAAATTACCCCAAACCCACATGGGGGCTCCACATAAAAATAAAGTAAAAATGAATCAGCCAGAGGTGGTGATCTCATTCCCCTGAGAATAAATATTAGGTGCTTATAGGTGCTACTAAGTGCTTTTAACACAAAAGTGACCATGGCTGGTTCTGATATGTGTTATTTTAATAATCTTTATTATACTGTTCATGCAACTTTCCTCTGAAATTGACTGAGAATCTTTTTTAATGGTGGTGTATTTACTTTCATTCTTATGACCCCCAAGGAGTCAAGTTTTCATATTTTATAGTTTTCTCAGTTATCATCTGTTGCAAAGGTGCTTAATTTAGAATGGATGGTGGTGTCTATTTCTACTGTCATTCATTTCTCCTCTAATGAGAATTATATTGTGTCTATACAACCTACCCTGGTGTTGCTAGAAGTAAGGTTTTAATATGTATTTGAACTTTCCTTGTAAGTTTTTGTTGGTCATTCATTATAGAACTTATTTTCTTTTTTTATTATAGCTTTTTACAAGATATATGCATGGGTAATTTTTCAGCATCGACAATTGCAAAACCCTTTGTTCCAATTTTTCCCTTCCTTCCCCCACTCCCTCCCCCAGATGGCAGGTTGACCAATACATGTTAAATATGTTAAAACATAATATAATAAGAGCACAAAATAAGTACAAATTAATATTGCCAGATGTAGAAAAGTTAACATTTAATGTAGAAGAATATTATAGTAGCACAAAAACAGACACAGGGAATAAAAAAGCAAATTAGTTAAATAGTATGTTAAATCATGGTAATGAAGTAATATTGGAAAGTAATGATAAGTGGTTTAATGGAGAAAATATATCTTTCCAAGAAAGATGATACCTGCAAAAAAAGGAATTATTTCATGATACTTTAAATAGATGCCTAGATATTTATTACAGTGTTATATACAATATAACTGCATTTGAGATTTGCTATTGTTGTTTAATGAAAGTTTCTCTATATATACCATGAAGTACATAGCACTATCCAATATCTATAAAGAAATATGGGGGAGAGAGGGATGGAGGAGGAAACAAAGGGAAGGGAAGAAGGCAAACGAGGAATCCATGGGATCAGGGGAGGTTAAGCAATATCAAGACAAATTAAGAAGCAGAATTAAAGCAAATTGTTAGGAGGGATAAGAAAGATATGTGTGTATGTGTGTAAATGAGGTGGGGGGAGGAGGGTATAGGTATGTATGTGTGTGAATGTATTTATCTATATATGCATACACACATCAATATATTCTTGCTTAACTATATCCTGCTTGGGAGAAAATTAAGGATTGGATGAGATTGGAGAAAAATAAAGTAAAAAAGGTGCACAGCAAAAAACAAAAGATTAAGCTACAAGGAAGTAAAGAAAAGATGGACACTCATGAATGTAATTTCTTCTACTATTATACATCCTTTTTGAATTGGTAATTTATTGTTATATATTTTGAATCTTCCCTGATTTTCTGCTGGATACATGATAATGTTTAGTTCTGTAGTGTTTTATTTTGTTTGTATTCCTTTTCTAGTTTTCTTTTTTCTTACTCCATTTTTTAACAAAATAAATTAATTTTTTTCAAAAAAAAGAAAGTTTCCACACCTATCTTGGCATTGGTTAATTTCATTTTAATATTAATAAAAATAATAACAACAGTAATAATAATTATAGCCTCTACTATGTATCAGACACTTTGTTATAGATATATATTATATATACATATAAGCATATATGTATATGTTTCTTTTATTCCCATAAAAACCTCATGATTTAGATGTCAATATTAGCATCTTTTTACATTTGAGGAACTGAGTGATCATCAATTATTTATTGTTGTCCTATTATTTGCAAGGTAGGTAGGTGGTACAATGGATAGAGCACTGGGCCTGATGTCAGGAAAACAAGAATTTAAATCCAGTCTCATATACAAGCTGTATGACCCTGGGCAAGTCACTCAACATAGTTTGCATCAGTTTTCTTTTTTGTAAACTGAGAAAGAACTGGAAAGCTACTCCAGCATCTTTGGCAAGAAAATCCCAAATGGGCCAACAAGAGTCAGACATAACTGATATGATTAAATAACTATGTGCAGAGAATCAGAGACTATACAATGCAATAGAGAGAGAGCCATACTGAAAAAAGATCATAGTTCGAGTTTTGCCTCCAAATGATATATCCTCTCTATAGGAACTGTGTCAGATCGCTTAACATTTCATTGTTCTTGCTACTCTCTAAGACTATAAGCTGCATAGAAAGTCTTCACTTTCATTGATAGAATGAAATTCCTCACCAGAAGTTCCATGAACTATTGAAATCAAAGCTTAAGACTCTCCTTCTCCCTGTTTTCAAGGTAAAACACTAAATGGTGAATGACAGTGATTCCAATGATGGACAATCACTTTAAGTCATCCTGGTAATGAGGGAGCTCATGTTAAAGTGACTTGGTAGAAATCATTTCCCAAGTATATATTGAAATTAAATCCAAAATTCAAGATAGAAAGCTTTGCATAAAAATATCCAACTGTGAGAATGTAATCTTAATTATGAGCTTCAGATAATGAAGCTCTTATATCAGTTTTATGCTCTAATGAATTTTATGGCCAAGTCACAAGAAACATCTTTTTTATTGTTTGGCATCACTACATCCCTGCCACGCAAAATAACTTAGATTGGTATCTTCAACTAAATTACCCCAAACCCACATGGGGGCTCCACATAAAAATAAAGTAAAAATGAATCAGCCAGAGGTGGTGATCTCATTCCCCTGAGAATAAATATTAGGTGCTTATAGGTGCTATTAAGTGCTTTTAACCCAAAAGTGACCGTGGCTGGTTCTGATATGTGTTATTTTAATAATCTTTATTATACTGTTCATGCAACTTTCCTCTGAAATTGACTGAGAATCTTTTTTAATGGTGGTGTATTTACTTTCATTCTTATGACCCCCAAGGAGTCAAGTTTTCATATTTTATAGTTTTCTCAGTTATCATCTGTTGCAAAGGTGCTTAATTTAGAATGGATGGTGGTGTCTATTTCTACTGTCATTCATTTCTCCTCTAATGAGAATTATATTGTGTCTATACAACCTACCCTGGTGTTGCTAGAAATAAGGTTTTTATATGTCTTTGAACTTTCCTTGTAAGTTTTTGTTGGTCATTCATTATAGAACTTATTTTCTTTTTTTATTATAGCTTTTTACAAGATATATGCATGGGTAATTTTTCAGCATCGACAATTGCAAAACCCTTTGTTCCAATTTTTCCCTTCCTTCCCCCACTCCCTCCCCCAGATGGCAGGTTGACCAATACATGTTAAATATGTTAAAACATAAGTTGAATACAATATATGAATACATGTCCATACAGTTATTTTGCTGTACAAAAAGAAGCGGAATTTGAAATAGTGTACAATTAGCCTGTGAAGGAAATCAAAAATACAGGTGGACAAAAATAGAGGGATTGGGAATTCTATGTAGTGTTTCATAGTCATCTCCCAGAGTTCTTTCGCTGAGTGTAGCTGGTTCAATTCATTACTGCTCTATTGGAGCTGATTTGGTTCATCTCATTACTGAAGAGGGCCACACCTGTCAGAATTTATCATCATATAGTATTGCTGTTGAAGTATATAATGATCTACTGGTCCTGCTCATTTCACTCAGCATCAGTTCATATAAGTCTCTCCAGGCCTTTCTGAAATCATACTGCTATATATACCTTATTTTCTTGGAACAATTTCAACTTTGTCTATATCTCTGGTACACAGGGTAGGGGGAACTGATTTTCCCTTCGCAGCTCTGCTTTATAGGATCTCTAATATCCTTCAAAGCACAATTTAGGTACAACTTCATCTTGGAGACTTTTCAAGGAACTTTCTAAGCTATTATGATATTATCTATCTTGAAATTACTATACATTACATTGTATATATCTTCTATTTACATATATATATATATATTCAACTGTATACTCATATTGCATTTATTTATGTACGTATGGATAGATATTGAAAAAGGCTTAGAGAGATATAGATATAGGTATAGCTATAGATACAGATATAGATATAGATATAAACTGCATTTAATAACTCCTTTCCCCAACAGAATTGCAAGTTATCTTAGGGGTGAAAATAATTTCTTTTTAGTCTGTATTTCCAATAAAATATGTCTTTCACATATTAAGTACTTTAAAATAACACTTTGGATTGAGTTGTATTGTATTCAACTGTTCATGGTGTGGGTCATATAAGATGATGGTGATGTGTAATGGGTGTCAGGCATTATAAAAGTTGGAAGAGTGTAATGAATATCTCACTAGGTATAAATATTAGAGCCAGGATTCATCAAGGTTGCTGAAGCCTTAGCATTTAAAGATTCATCTTGAAATTTCATAGGGGGGACATTAAAGGACCACAGCTTAGAATGGGAAGAAAGGCAGGGATGTGAACTTAGGCAAAGCTATTAAGAGAAGATGCATAGAATTTCTTGAAATGTCAAAATCATCACCAATCGATTATATTTATTTCCTATTTATTTTATAATAGCAATGTCTGAAAATTTCCATTAATAATAAAGAATAGAATTAGGATGGTGAATTGGACTATGAATTTTGTATTTAGTTGCTTTTGAAATATGTATTATCATAGCAATTAACAAAAAATTTTTAATGTGTTAATTTTTGAAATTTATTTTGTCCTCTTGTGTAAATTCAAAGTTTTGTACTTTTTTTTTTCAGTAACACTACCTTATTTCATTTCTTTTTGTTTTGGGTTTTTAGATTTTTTTATTTCTAAATAAACTGAAAAACAAATTTTTTTCTGTGTCTATACTCTTTTCCTCAATTTCATTATTTTTGCCTTATTTTAGCTGGTCTGGAAAAATGTCAAATAAAATAGTGAAAATGCTATCCTTGTATTTTATCTCTTATCATACTCAAAAATTCTCTAGATTTTCTTCAAGCAAAACTAAATCTTGGTTTTCAAATGATACCACTTCCCATTGTAAGGAATAGTACATTTATTTATATGCTTTTTATTGTATTTTTTTAAACCAATTACTATTATATTTTTACAATAGCTTTTTCCGAATCTATTAAAAATGCATGTAATTCACAAGTGTTTTTTTTTCTTATTATTCCATTATAGTTATTGATTTGCTGTTATAGAATCAATCCTACATTCCTGGTATAAAGTCAACTTGGTCAGATTAAATAATCTTTTTAATAAGCCATCAAAAACTCAAGCAATATTTTATTAAATATTTTGTATTTATAACAATTAGAGTTAGTGGTTGATGCGTGTTTTTTTTTTTCCTGCTTTCTCTCTCCTTATGTAAGTTTTAAGACCATATATGTCTCACAGAAAAAAATGGTGAAAGTTTTATTCCCTATTTCTGAAAACTATTTGATACTAAAAATTAAATTTCATCTGAACAGTTAATTGTATTCATTTTAATCCATGTCCTTCTCCCATTGTTGGATTTTCTGATATTATACATTCAACTTCTTTTTCTGATACTAGATTATGCCAACGTAATATATTATTTAATTCACCTGGGTATGTTTGTTGTTGTTCAATCATTTTTCAGTCATGTTCAACTTTCTTTTCAAAGATACTGGATATTTGCTATTTCCTTCTCCACTCTATTTTACAGACAAGGAAACTGAGGCTAAAAGGATTAGGTGGCTTGCCTAAGGTCACACCTAGTGTCTGAGGTTGGATTTGAATTAAGGAAAATGAATCTTCCTAACTTCAGGTCCAGAAAATGTTTTCACTCTATCACCTGGCTGCCTAATCTGGGTAATTATATTATTGTAAATATTAATGTATTCCATTTAAGTAAAAGATGATTGTATTGTTGACAACTCTGTATTTTAACATTAGGCATCCTAGGAGTGTTTTGAACCACAAAAGTCCAGAATTTTGAGCCTTGTTCAACTAAATGCTTTTCCAACTAAAGGTAACAGCACAGGTAATTGTGTCTTATTTTGGTTTCATTTTTTTTTTTTTTTTAGGAAGTCATACTGTGGGGAGGTAGAGGTGTAGAAGAAGATTGTATAGTGTATGAGGAGAAGTTTTAATAGGCTTTTTTGGGCTTTCATTGGGTCTTGAGTTGGTTAATTATTAGGGAATAGAAGAGTGAGTTGTACAGTTCCTCTACTGCTGACTGTTTCAAATGTGGTGGAGAAGTGGATAGGGTGGTAGAAGACAGAGGTGTACTGTCTCTCTGCTATTGGTAGTTTCATTCACTGTATCTATCTTTATTGGATCCAGTGTGTCTTTTCTATCTATATTACTTACTTTTAAAAAATCTCTTGGTTCTTGGTTTCAGGCTATCAAGAAAAAGCTATATTTTTGTTTAGTGATGATAAATGAGTGTACCATCCTGGAAAGACTCTTTAGTTTATCATATCTTTATTTTTTTATTTTTTTCTCCTGAAAATAGACGTATCATCATGACTACCATTGTCATTATTATTCATTATCTCTTAGAAAATCTTATTGAATCACTCTCCTCCAGGAGTATTTTTGCTTAATTTGTAGTGTAGTGATGGAATTTCTTTGTCTAATTTTGGTATGCCCAAGTTGCTATTTCTTTTGTGGGAATATATCAGCCTTTCATATATGCTGATGGGGAGTTGCAACTATTAAACTTTGATTGAATTCTATTGTCAAGAAGCTCAGTCAGTTTCAATTTTCTGATGTTTCCATATAGCAGTTTATAATATTTCCTAGACACTGAACAAATTTCAAGAAGATTGAGTTTTAGGAATATAGTTAGGTTTTTCTCAGAATTTTTCAGCCATACTTGATGTTATTTTTCTTGTTTTTATACTATTTCATATTTATATGATCAAATGTATCATACTTCTCCAATAATTTATTCTACTTTTATATATGTATTTTATTATTATTCAGTAATTTTCAGTCTTATCCAACTCTTCATAACCCCATTTAAGTTTTCTAGGCAAAGATTTTGGAATTGTTTGCCATTTACTTGTCTAGCTTATTTTATAAATGAGAAAACTGAGGCCAACAGTTACATTATTTGCCCAGATATACACAGATGTCTGAGGTCACATTTAAATTCAGGAAAATGAGTCTTCCTAAATTCAAGCTCAGGACTCTATCTACCACACCACCTTGATAAACCTTTATGTGTATATGATAAAACTCGCATATAACATGTATAAACACACATGCATGTTCATGTATTGCATGTGTAAAAATATATGGGCAAATGAAAATATGGGCAAACGGGCAATAGAACATATGTGTCTCTGTGTGTATTGTACACACACAAACATATGTATATGTATAAAGTTTACATTTGAGGTGACTAAAACTGGACAATTTTTGTAATGTAGTGATGGAATTTTTGTCTAATTTAGTAGTTATTAAAGCTATTATAAGTTTATTTTATTAAATTGATAATATTTCCAAGTTATTTCATTTGTTTCTTGAGACACAACAGCTTAGAAAAATAAATACATGTGATGTTCATTCTGTTTTATTCTGTAATAATAGGGCTTTGTTCATTGTTTCCATTTGTTTCCCCAATACCATAAATAGTATCTGACACTTTGGGAGTGAAACAACTCAGCTCACCTAAGAGAGAACATCCCAGGTCTCATGGTGATTCCCAAAATCTAAGAATAAAGACATTATCAAAGATCTACATGCCAATTTGTTTTCAGAATCATTGTCTTCCATTAGTTATATAGAGATTTTCATGACCTGCCTTCTTTCTTGAAGCTGAAAGCTAAAAAATCTCAACAAGATTAAAAAAGCTGATCTCTCTTCTCTCCTCCTCTCACCAACTCTTTCCCATCCTTCCAATAGGTGAAAGGCATTGATCTTACCACTGAGGAGATAATTCCATAACAAATGGCATCAGGAGCTTGGATTACATATGATTTAAGTGAATGGATTGCCTTGGGAGGCACTGAGTTCCCAATACTAGAGATTTTCAAATGAAAGTTCCAGATCACCTCTCAGGGATGTTGTGTAAGAAATTCGTTCTTCAATTTGGTTTATAGGTTTCACTTCAGAGGCAATCTAGTCCAATCCCTTCATATAATAGATACAAAACTGAGGTTCAGGGAAGATAAATAATTTGACCTGAATCATACAGGTAGTAACCATCAGAGGGACAATGGATTAGGTGGTGTAATGAGATAACATAATTAGTAAATTCTGAGATCCTCAACAATTATAGATAAATATGTATGTCTAATATGTCTTCAGACTATAGTACTGATAATGACTCATAAATAGTTAGAGCTATGAGAATATAGGGGGAAAAAATCTTTTCATTTCCAGTGAGAATAATAAACATTCATGTCCAATAACAAATGTGAGAAAGTAGATGCTAATTGATAGGCTCCCATTTTTTATTACTAGTAAAACATCTATAGAATTTTTTTACTAACTTTCTTAAAAACATCCATATACCTAAACACTGAGGTAAAGTGAAATCAATCAACAAGCATTTATCAAATATCTATTTGTGTAAGGTGAAGATGATGGAGAGGTAGAAATGGGAAGGTTTGTTGACTGATTGTCTATGTAGAATGAGGAAAACTTAGAGTCAAGGGTCACACTGAGTTTGCAAATCAGGAAGATTAGAAGGATGGTGATATACTTAATAGAAATGGAAAAATCTGTAAAAAGGGTTAAACAGGTGGGTATAGGGGAAAAGATAATGAATTCTGTTTTGAATATTTTGAATTTAATTATAGAATTAAGAAGAAATCATTCCTCATAGTCCCTAATACTTCTTGGCAAACCTTTTTTATTCTTCAACCAACATATGATTTATATATATATATATATATATATACACACATACATGTTTATGTTTAAACATACCAATGTTAATAAATTTATATGTGATACAAGTGCTTTGTATACAGTGCATACAGAAGTAATAGGTATATATGTTTATATAATGATTTATATAATATCTAGGAATATATATTTATGTAATGCTCTAATTCTTTTATAATAGATACATAATTCATTCTATTAGGAAAGATAAGATCAAATTTTCATTTAAGAAGAAGTTGAATCCACTTGTGGCTAGTCATATGGCACTATGAAATATTTGGAACAAAAATCTTATCCTGCTCTACCACTTTCCAATTTTTCAGAGACGTTCAAATTCAGTTACTGCCTTGATGTAATTGTTATATATTCATTATACTGATGACCTAAAAAGCTTGTTTCTCATTTTACCTACTTCACATTCCTGTTACACTAGAATTCTTATGACCATAGAAAAATGTTTTATATGAAATTTTGCAATTATGAAACCAATGAGTGAATGTGCTTTCCAATTCATTATCAAGTTTTTAAGACTAAAGAAGGAGAAAATTCTTATTAATGAAAATTTATTTTAAGAAAGAGATTTTTAAAGCTTTATAGAAAATAGCAGGTCATATAATAAGAAATCTGTGTGCTTTGCTGTGAGATCATTGACTCTTGGGCAGTGTGGTGGTCTATATCATTACTTCCAAAATCACTAAAATGGGGGGAAAAACAAAACAAAACATTGTTCTCACTGTTAGACTATAAATGCATTAGCTATACTTGGTACAAAAATTATAAAGAGATTATGTAGATATAAGAAAATAGTAAGCTGAGGGAAGTAGGTGAGATGCACTTAAAATGTCTGCCAAAGTCTATGATCTCATAATTAGGCTACTTAAAGACCTGGAAGGATACTGTGAGTTTTTATGCTTTGAAGCATTACATGGAGAGGGAGCAACAAACAGACAGATAGACAGACATAGACACAGAGACAGAAACACAAAAAAGGCAGAGAAGAAAGACATAGAGACAAAGACTTAGACAGCCAGAGAGATAGAGACAATGAGAGAGATTCTGTGTAAGACTAGTTTATGTTGTAAAGTTAAATGACTTCAATAGTATGTTAGAGATTTCTCAACTACAATTTCTATAAATTTTTCTTTTGATATCCTGGATAAGGCTAATAGAAAGACTAAGATAATTCTCCAGGAAATCTGACCTAACTTTTCAATTGATTGCTCTTCTTCCAAACCTGAAGCTAGTGATGAATATCAGCTCTAAATTTAAGTGATACCTTCATAGTCCAGTTCCAGAAAAAGTAAGATCAAAATACCTATGATTTGAGAAACGCAAATTAAGACAACTCTGAGATACCACTACACACCTGTCAGATTGGCTAAGATGACAGGAAAAAATAATGATGAATGTTGGAGGGGATGCGGGAAAACTGGGACTGATGCATTGTTGGTGGAGTTGTGAATGAATCCAACCATTCTGGAGAGCAATCTGGAATTATGCCCAAAAAGTTATCAAACTGTGCATACCCTTTGATCCAGCAGTGCTACTACTGGGCTTATACCCCAAAGAAATACTAAAGAAGGGAAAGGGACCTGCATGTGGCAAAATGTTTGTGGCAGCCCTGTTTGTAGTGGCTAGAAACTGAAAAATGAATGGATGCCCATCAATTGGAGAATGGTTGGTTAAACTGTGGTATATGAATGTTATGGAATATTATTGTTCTGTAAGAAATGATCAGCCGGATGAATACAGAGAGGCTTGGAGAGACTTACATGAACTGATGCTAAGTGAAATGAGGATATCATTATATATTTCAACAATGATACTGTATGAGAATTGGATTTCTTCAACAAAGAAAAGATCTAACTCAGCTCCAATCGATCAATGAGGGACAGAAGCAGCTACACCCAGAGAAGGAACACTGGAAAATGAGTGTAAACTGTTTGCATTTTTGTGTTTCTGAATCCAATTTTTTTTTTTACCTTCTTAATCCAATTCTCCCTGTGCAACAAGAGAACTGTTCTGCACACATATATTGTATCTAGGATATACTGTAATCTATTTAACATGTATAAGACTGCTCGCCATCTAGAGGAGGGGGTAGAGGGAGGGAAAAGTCGGAACAGAAGTGAGTGCAAGAGATAATGTTGTAAAAAATTACCCAGGCATATGTTCTGGCAATAAAAAACTTACAATAATAAAAGAAAATTCCTATGATTTTTTTAAAAAAATAATACTTTTTCACCTCCAATATTAACTCAACTAAAAGTCAATAGAGAGCTTTCCTTAATCTTAAGCTAAAATGAATCAAAAAGTAGTTTTTATCATAAACTAAATTGATAAATAAGATTGGGCATTTTCTTAACTTATATCTATATATTGGTTTAAAATCAAAATCTAGCCAAAAAGTACAAACGACTGAACTATCTTCATATAACCTCCAAGAAATTCTTGCTAGAGATTTTCAAAAATATGCAATTTGGGCCATTAATTTCTATAGAAAAGAAAGGCCCTTTTTTCCCCCTGAGCTCTCAGAGATATCAGGACCTCTGACATATTTCAGGTACACTATCATATAGCTTTTATAGTGAAAATAACTTTGTGTTCTCATATGGTCTAGTGATTTATGGAGTAGTAAAAATGGTGACATGCCTGAATGGGGAAAGTTGTAAGATTTTTTTTTTTAATAAGCAAGATCGAAACTAACGTTAAGCATTATTGTTGTTATTCTTTCTTTTTTCACTTTAAAAAATTGTATCCAGTAGTACTCCATTAATCCAGCATCTCCGAGGTATTCCACATAAATAAATTTTGTAGAAAATCCAAGTGTATTTCCTTAAACTTCAATTTTTAAATCATTTGTTGGGCAATACTGTGAAAAGTCATCTCACACTTCTTTGCCTTCCTAAACAGAATATAAAAAATACATTGATGCCTTTTTTTCCTTGATAACACAGTGTCATCATTGTGAACATCAACCTTTGTACTAGATTGAAATATAATTTTGTATTATAGTATAAGTACTACTGACTTTTGTAAAGTTGCTAAATTAAAGAAGTTCAGATTTCTCTGATTTTGAAGTTTCTCCTTTTCCATCTCTTGCTTTGCTACAGATTCTACATGTTTGGTTTTACCTAATCTTTCTTTTTACATTCTCCTCTATCATATGGCCCTATTAGAATTTTCCCCCTATTTTTGTCTACTGTGAGCTAGAGAATCCGAAATTACATTGGTTAGGGTTGTACCTAAAATAATAATAACATATATAAGGATCAGAAGGGGTGCTTTGAATTTTCATGCGTTAATTTTATTGAATGGATTTTGCAATATTTTTTGAATACTAAAGATTCTTTTTTTTTTAACTCACCCAATTCTATCTCACCTCTAAACATTCACCTAAAACTGTATTGATAATTGAGATATGTTCTACACTCAGGAAACAATTATATAAATGATATTACTGCTGTTTCTTTCCAACAAAACCAATGAATTTCAGCACTAATAAACATGTGGCACTAAACCAAGATATTTTCCTTCCTAATCGAATATATGTAAGTTGATTTATGATATAATAAATCCCCAATATGAACTGCCTCACCTATTATCATTAATGGCTATAAAAAGAAATTCTTTGTAGCCATTATTTTCCTCTGTGGACATTCCATTGCCATTTCAGAAATTTGCCTTTGGAAAGAGAATATATCAAAGACCATAGGAATTCAGAAAGCTGTACAATTGGATCTTCAAAAAGTCAATGCAGTAGTACAGCCAAGATGTATAATGAAACAATCACATCTAATAAGAAGTAACACTTACTAATTAGATAAAATAATTCTATCAATTTTTAGGAATCAAGACTGACAGAAGGACAATTTGAATTCAGTTAATTAAAAATAAATATTGAGCAAGTTGAGACTTTCCTCACCTTGCATAAATATGAATATTATTATTTAAATAGAATCCATTAAAACAAACATTTATATATATATCACTATCAAAACCATAAAATCATGTAAAACCTAGCTTAAAACTAGGCACAAAAACTATAAAAAAACAAAAGAATTCTGAACAAAGATCCCCCTTGCTCCTTTAATGACCAGAACTTATGCCTAAATATCACTGTCCATGTGTTCAACAAGGTAAAGTCTTTTAAGAGATGACTTTAAGTAAAACTGTCATCTCAATGAAAAGAATGTGAATAAAGGCTTACTACATCTTCTGATGATGAAGTTGTCTAGACCTAAATCAATGAATTCTTAATAGTAATGGTTTCCTTATGTAACCTGTCTTAATCAGGGAATCTTATTCAATGAAAGTGGCAATGGAGATAAGGGTCTGCAGAACTTATAAGGGGCTACACGTGGGCCCTAATCACTAATAAATATTGGACCATTCACATTTTCTGATATATTCTTAAGATAAGAATTGACATGCAACAGTCTCTGGCCTTAAAAAAGATAAAATGGATTTTACATTTTAAAATAAAATGTTGCTGTATTATTAAATGAAAAAATATTCTTAACTTATGGACAGCACCAAAACAGGCAGCAGGGAAGATTTAACCCTCTTGACTACTTGCCAACCCTTTCCTGAGGAAATTGTATACCTGTTAGCATCCCATTAGAGGTTATCCTACTTTTCATGATACTCTAGGAAAAAACAAATTGGTATTTGTTCCCTCTATTGTTTAGACTATAATTATACTCATTTTTTACATTATATTTCTTCTACAAATCTGACAAGTTCTTTTTGAGTCAAGTTTAGCATAGTTGAATGTTTAAGGAATGATATTTAGTGTAGAATGCTAGTCTGGAGCCAGGAAGACCTCAGTTCAAATTCAGTCTCAGATACTTACTAGCTGTGTGATCTTTGTCAAATTACTTAACCTTACTTGCCTCAGTTTCTTCATCTATAAAATGAACAGGATAAAGAAATGGCAAACTATTATAATATCTTTGCCAAGAAAACCCCAAATGAGACCTGACATGATTGAACAATAACATCATCTAGTTAATATTTCTAAAACTTTACAATTGTTAATATAGAGGTAAATAAAGAAAGTTTGCTTTTATTTTCCTAAAATGCTAATGTCCAGTTGACAAATGTTCACATTTTTCTCTGCTCTCAAACATATATAGGATGCTTACTTTATTATGAGATCTTCACAGATTTCAAGTCCTTAGGATAATACTTCCTGTTGGTGAAAATACTGCCAATTATCAAATTCATTTTGGACTTTTCACATATCTTTGAAGTTAATCTGATTCTGTTCTCAGGCTATCTGTCTTTTTAATTACTGAGTATGTGTGGAATTCAGCTTAAATTTTTCCCATAGTAAGAAGGATGCAGAAAAAAGTTTGGGTGCCCTAAGTTGTTTCAGGTCCCTAAATAAGACGCATATGTTCCCTATGTATGATTCACCTAGAGATTTCTGTCTGAATCTTCAGTTGAATCATTCATGAGTCTCAGAACACCCTAGAGAAAGTTTTCCATATTCTAGGTTGTTATGAGGAATTATAGACTTTTATTGTAGTTCATGTAAAAAGGAGTGCCCTTAAATAGTTTTTGCTTCCCTATTTACTTCAGGGATTCCTGAAGAAAATTTATATTGCCTCATATTGTTTCAGAGAATTATAGGAAGATCCCATGTGCAAGTATAGGTCTAAAAGTAGGAAAGAAGGTAGTACATAAAGTAGAGTATGAAGTGTCTCAACACCACCAGGCTTCTCCAAATCCTAAATCTAATTTGTGTGAAACAAGAGAATTACTTGAGCGATTCTTGATGATGTTCTTTACAGATGAGGCTTCTGAAACAGGAAACTTAATTTTCTTGATTTTTTTCTTTACCAAATTTGAATTAAGCAATATCAATATCTATCTATCTATCTATCTATATATATATATATATACAAACATATATGTATATATATATACACACTATATATAGTATGTGTGTATGCGTGTGTGCGTGTGTGTGTGTATTATAAAATGTTCTTTAGCAACTAAAAATGCTAGAAAAGGAACAAATTAAAAACCCCCAGTCAAACAATAAACTTGAAATTCTAAAAATAAAAGGTGAGATCAATAAAATTGAAAGTAAAAAAACTATTGAATTGATTAATAAAACTAAGAGTTGGTTCTATGAAAAAACCAACAAAATAGACAAACCCTTAGTAAATCTGATTAAAAAAAGGAAAGAGGAAAATCAAATTGTTAGTCTTAAAAATGAAAAGGGAGAACTCTCCACTAACGAAGAGGAAATTAGAGCAATAATTAGGAGTTACTTTGCCCAACTTTATGCCAATAAATTCAACAACTTAAATGAAATAGAAAAATACCTCCAAAAATATAGCTTGCCCAAACTAACAGAGGAAGAAGTAAATATCCTAAACAGTCCCATCTCAGAAAAAGAAATAGAACAAACTATCAATCAACTCCCTAAGAAAAAATCCCCAGGACCAGATGGATTTACATGTGAATTCTACCAAACATTTAAAGAACAATTAACTCCAATGCTAAATAAACTATTTGAAAAAATAGGGATTGAAGGAATCCTACCAAACTCCTTTTATGACACAGACATGGTACTGATACCTAAACCAGGTAGGCTGAAAACAGAGAAAGAAAATTATAGACCAATCTCCCTAATGAATATTGATGCTAAAATCTTAAATAAAATATTAGCAAAAAGATTACAGAAAATCATCCCCAGGATAATACACTATGACCAAGTAGGATTTATACCAGGAATGCAGGGCTGGTTCAATATTAGGAAAACTATTAGCATAATTGACTATATCAATAACCAAACAAACAAAAACCATATGATCATCTCAATAGATGCAGAAAAAGCATTTGATAAAATCCAACATCCATTCCTAATAAAAACACTTGAGAGCATAGGAATAAATGGACTTTTCCTTAAAATAGTCAGGAGCATATATTTAAAACCATCAGTAAGCATCATATGCAATGGGGAAAAACTGGAACCTTTCCCAGTAAGATCTGGAGTGAAGCAAGGTTGCCCTCTATCACCATTATTATTTAATATCGTATTAGAAACACTAGCCTCGGCAATAAGAGTCGAGAAAGATATTAAAGGAATTAGAGTAGGCAATGAAGAAACCAAACTATCACTTTTTGCAGATGATATGATGGTATACCTAGAGAACCCCAGAGATTCTACTAAAAAGCTATTAGAAATAATTCATAATTTTAGCAAAGTAGCTGGCTACAAAATAAATCCCCATAAATCCTCAGCATTTTTATACATCTCCAACAAAACCCAACAGCAAGAGATACAAAGAGAAATTCCATTCAGAATAACTGTTGATACCATAAAATATTTGGGAATCTATCTACCAAAGGAAAGTCAGGAATTATATGAGCAAAATTATAAAAAAGCCTCCACACAAATAAAGTCAGACTTAAATAATTGGAAAAATATTAAGTGCTCTTGGATCGGCCGAGCAAACATAATAAAGATGACAATACTCCCTAAACTAATCTATTTATTTAGTGCTACACCAATCAGACTTCCTAGAAAATATTTTAATGATCTAGAAAAAATAACAACAAAATTCGTATGGAACAATAAAAAGTCGAGAATCTCAAGGGAATTAATGAAAAAAAAAAATCAAATGAAGGTGGCCTAGCTGTACCTGATCTAAAATTATATTATAAAGCAGCAGTCACCAAAACCATTTGGTATTGGCTAAGAAATAGATTAGTGGATCAGTGGAAAAGGTTAGATTCACAAGACAGAATAGTCAACTATAGCAATCTAGTGTTTGACAAACCCAAAGATTCTAACTTTTGGGATAAGATTTCATTATTTGATAAAAACTGCCTTTGTACAAACAAAACTAATGCAAACAAGATTAGAAGGGAAGCAACAAACTGGGAAAACATCTTCACAGTTAAAGGTTCTGATAAAGGCCTCATTTCTAAAATATATAAAGAACTGACTCAAATTTATAAGAAATCAAGCCATTCTCCAATTGATAAATAGTCAAAGGATATGAACAGACAATTTTCAGAGGATGAAATTGAAACTATTACCACTCATATGAAAGAGTGTTCCAAATCATTATTGATCAGAGAAATGCAAATTAAGACAACTCTGAGATACCACTACACACCTGTCAGATTGGCTAAGATGACAGGAAAAAATAATGATGAATGTTGGAGGGGATGCGGGAAAACTCGGACACTAATGCATTGTTGGTGGAGTTGTGAACGAATCCAACCATTCTGGAGAGCAATCTGGAATTATGCCCAAAAAATTATCAAATTGTGCATACCCTTTGATCCAGCAGTGTTTCTATTGGGCTTATATCCCAAAGAAATACTAAAGAAGAGAAAGGGACCTGTATGTGCCAAAATGTTTGTGGCAGCCCTGTTTGTAGTGGCTAGAAACTGGAAAATGAATGGATGCCCATCAATTGGAGAATGGCTGGGTAAATTGTGGTATATGAATGTTATGGAATATTATTGTTCTATAAGAAATGACCAGCAGGATGAATACAGAGAGGACTGGCGAGACTTACATGAACTGATGCTAAGTGAAATGAGCAGAACCAGGAGATCATTATACACTTCGACAACGATATTGTATGAGGACATATTTTGATGGAAGTGGATTTCTTTGACAAAGAGACCTAACTGAGTTTCAATTGATAAATGACGGACAAAAGCAGCTACACCCAAAGAAAGAACACTGGGAAATGAATGTGAACTATCTGCATTTTTGTTTTTCTTCCCGGGTTATTTATACCTTCTGAATCCAATTCTCCCTATGCAACAAGAGAACTGTTCGGTTCTGCAAACATATATTGTATCTAGGATATACTGCAACATATCCAACATATAAAGGACTGCTTGCCATCTAGGGGAAGGGGTGGAGTGAGAGAGGGGAAAAAAATCGGAAAAGAAACGAGTGCAAGGGATAATGTTGTCAATATAAAGTAATCATTAAATAAAAATTTTAAAAAATGTTCTTTATTTATTATGGAATACTCTATACTGGGGTTGGAGACATTTGAGATTTTTGCCCATGTGAGATTTTATAAGATTTTTGTCGATGATTGTTTTGAGATTCTTTTTCCACGTGATATCTAATGCCCAAAGACCTTGGAGAACTGTCTATATTGGGTAAATGAACAGAATTTTGAAATTTTTCTGAGTAATGGTAATTTTTTTTTAATGAGAGAAGATAATGTAGACTAGCCACTAAGCATACATAACTAAATATTCCAAACCATGTGAATAGAATTAGTGATTAAGCTTGTAGAAGTTAATAATGATGTGTAATATGTAATAAAAGTTTCTTATTTTACTCTTTATTTCAGGGTAAACTCTTAGCATGATTGTTCCTGATCTGTTAATCATGTGATGAGTAATTAGACATTATTAGCTATTAAGCCAGACCTGGGAGTGCATATCTAAGATTCAATTGGGGTAAATCAGCTGGTTTTTCTTCTTTAGTATCCACTGAAGAGGATTATTTTCTCTAGATGGGCCTCCAGATGGGACCGTTCTCTCATTTCTCTCTCAGAAACTTCAAACACTGATGCTACTATTACTGAATGAGCATTGGCATTGGCAATCTACTCTGGTGGACTTGAAGAGATGGTCATATTTCCCTGCTATTGATTCTCTGTTATGTCGATTTTTTCTTTGCTTGTCTGGAGTATTAGAGATGGAATGAACTGATTTACAAATTTGTGATCTTTGTACAAGCTAATTGATGTTAAATGGTTAAATTAAATGAGTGTGTTGTTCACTGGCTATTGATATTGGGCAAAACACAATGGAACAGGAATTTGAACATTAGAAGAGTCCCATTGCCCTTCAGGAATAAGCAAAAAACCCTGAAGAGGGAAAAGATTTAACTAGGCTTGATATCAATATACAATTAATCAGTAGAAGTAGGAGTTGGAAAAGGGCTATCCAGAGATTATAGAGGCTATACTTAAGGGAAAAATAGACTCACTCTTTTCTCCTGTGCATGGCAAGTAAACTGATTTTAGTATGTAAGGGATTCTGTAAGTGCCTTTCATCAGGTAAGACATAATACATACCCTTATACTATAGTAACTGAGACACTATTATATAGTAAAATGAACTCTGAATTTGGAATCAGAGGATCTAGATCAGAAAACTGACTTCCTTACTTCATGTATGACATTAGACAATTCACTTTACCATTCTGGAACATATTTTGAGATATAGAGTGACAAAATTGTTATTGCTCTTTTGGTTTAGTTATGTAAGACTCTTCATGACTCCATTTGAAGTTTTCTTGACAAAAATGTGGGAGTGGTTTGCCATTTCCTTCCCCAGCTCATTTTACAGATGAGGAAACTGAGTCAAACAGAGTTAAGTGACTTGTCCAGATTCACATTGGCAATAATGTATGAGGCCAGATTTGAATGCAGGAAAATAGGTCTTGTTGCTTTCAGACTTGAAACCCTATCCATTGTACCATGTAGCTACCCCACAGAGTAATAACTGCACATATATATATATATATATATATAGATAGATAGATAGATAGATAGATATATAATGGAGATAAATTTGCTAGTGATGTGAAAGATAATTTGCAAGTGAGAGTAAAATAGAATTTGGAAGATTAGATAAAAGACAATATTTTAGATGTTAATTAGTATCTTGGAGATAGAGGAAGATAGCAATGATATTAGATTATATAGATTATACTTATATATGCATGTATTCATTTGTTCATTAAAGCATTCAACAAGTATTTACAAATCCCCTACTTTGCATAAAACAGTAAGCCAAGTGCTGGGATGCAAAGAAGAAATACATGATTTTTCTCTTTAAGTAAGTTATAATCTAATAAAAGGATGTCTGAGAAATATTGTGTCAACCAAATGACTGACAGTGGTATTGGATCTGAGTAGCTTACAAATACTGTTGTTGTATTAGAGAAGATATATTACCATGTGATTTGGGAAGCAAATAAATTGATCAAAATGCTATTTTAGGTTGGAAGAGGAATGAAAATATTACTAAGACTTCTGTTTTCATATGAATAGTCAAGGAAATGCTCATTTGAAATTCCTTGAGCTCATACAATAATAATGCAAGGCAACCTTACATAACTTTTCCCTAAATTGTTTTCAGAACAAGAGTGCTTGATTGGAGTCAAAGCACATCAGTTTAAATCCAGCCTCTGTCACTTAACTACTTATGTAACATTGAGCAAATCATCCATTTCTGAGTTTCAGTTCCCTTATTAAACTGAATTGATTGGCAGTGATCAACTGTGATGAACAATGAGGTGATTCAGGCCAATTTCAATAGACTTGTGATGGAGAGAGCCATCTGAAGGCAGAAAGAGGACTATAAGGATTGACTGTGGATCACATCATAATATGTTCACTTTTTTTGTTGTTTGTTTGCTTTTTTATCTCTTTTTTCCCTCTTTTTATCTGATTCTTCTTGTGCAGCCTGATAAATGTGAAAATATGTTTAGAAGAATTGCACATGTTTAACCTATGTTGGATTACTTTCTGTCTAGTGAAGCAGGTTGAGGAGAATGGAGGGGAAAATATTTGGAACACAAAGTTCTGCAAGGATGAATGTTGAAAACCATCGTTGTATGTATTTTGAAAATAAAAAGCTATTATAAATAAATGAATGAATGAATGAAATAAGTTGGTTGAACAAGATAGCCTCTGGGATTCCTTTCAGCTTAAATCTCTTATGAATTCTATATGTCCATAGGACATTAAAAATATTACATACCAAGTCTTTCTTCTATTAATTTTAATAATTATATTTTATTATATTTACATTCATAATTTAAATAACATTTTTATTTTTCAAAATATATGCAAAGATAATTTCTAACATTCACCTTTGCAAAATATTGTGTTCCAAACTTTTCTTCTTTGTTTTGCACCTCTTCCTTTCCCTAAGTAATCCAATAAAGGTTAAACATATGCAATCCTTCTAAACATATTTCCATATTTAACATGCTGTGTGAGAAAAATCAAATCAAAAGAGGGGGAAAAGGAGAAAGGGGGAAAAAACAAGCAAATGACAATAACAAAAAGGTGAAAATACTATGCTGGATCCACATTCAATCTCTATCATTCTCTCCCTGAATGCAGATGGCATATTTTATCCAAAGTCTAGTGCAATTGACCACCACATTAATAAAAAGAGCTAAATCTATCTTAGCTAGTTGATCATTGCATAATCTTGTTGTTACTATGTAGAGTGTTCTCACTTCCTTCAGAATCACATAAGTCTTTCCGGTCTTTTCTGATATCATCGTTTCTTAAAGAACAATAATATTCCATTACATTCATATACCATAACTTATTCAGCCATTCCCCAACTGACAGGCACCCACTTAGTGTTCAGTTTCCTCACAAAACAAAAAGAGCTGCTACAAACATTTTTGCACATGTGGATTCTTTTCCTTTTTTATGATATCTTTGGGATACAAACCCAAGAAAAACACTGCAGAATAAAAGGGAATGCAAAATGTAATACCCTTATGGGCATAGATTCAAATTGTTCTCCAGAATGGTTGGATTAATTCATAACTCCACCAACAATGTATTAGTGTCCCAGTTTTTCTACATCGCCTCTAATTTTTATCATCTTTTTCTGTCATTTTAGCCAAGCTGAAAGGTGTGAAGTGGTACCATAGTGTTGTTTTAATTTCATTTCTCTAATCAATAGTGATTTAGAACTTTTTTCACATGACTAGAAATGCTTTAATTTCTTTATTTGAAAATTGTTCATATCTTTTGACCATTTATCATTTGGCAATGACTTGTATTCTTATAAATTTGAGTCACTTCTCTATATATTTTAGAAATAAAGTCTTTATCAGAAACATTGGATGTGAAAAATGTTTTCCCAGTTTTCTGTCTTCCATTAACTTAATAGGGATTTTTAAACTGGGTACCTAAGTAATTTTATTATTTCTATATTCGTGGCTTAGTGCCAATCTCTCCCTTGACAGTGAAGTACTTTGCCGATTCTTATCATCCCACAGAACTTGTCTATTTCCCAGTGATTACTTAGGCTTGAAAAATAGTTTGCTATGATCTTTTCTTAGATTTCCACACCAGTCTGATGCACTTTCTAAATTTGTTTAGAGGAGGAATTTGTTTGTTTTTCCGGGGGTGGGGGTTGGGGTAGGAGAAAGGAAAGGGAGGAGAGAATTGTCTTTACTGCATCCTACCTCCTGCTTTTCAATGAACTAATCCTGCAACAAAGTTATTAAAGTGATTTTCAACTTCTGCAGATCATTCTATTACCAAAATATGGATTTTAACATTGGAGGTAAGAAGGTACTCATTCAAACTTCAGGAAGAATTGGGGTTTCATAATTCTGACTAAATATGGCTCTGATGAACTTTGGCTTCTGAGCCTTTGTAATCTAGCATATAATTAAATAAGTTAATTTTAAAAGCTCTAACATAAGACATGTATCTTAGCCACAATTTTTGCATTGAAAACAATTTTAATGGATAGCATTGGTTAGTATTAATTTAATACAGAATAGGAACTCTTGTATACATCAGAGAAGTGTGTATCAAAAATAATGCAGATTATTTGTTTAGAGCAGGGATTGAGAATCTTTAGTCCACAGGCTATGTAAGACCCACAAAATCATTTGCTGAAAAGAAATGATGAATTGAAAGTCAATCTACCAGTGCTTAAGCTCTCAATATTTATAATTTTGTGTAGCTTATGAAGGATGCTGTAAATATCCAAATGGCCATTGGCAATAAAAAGAAGTTCCTCACCCTTGATTTAGAATAATCTATGGGTTACTTATCTAAACAAATTGTAGAGCACCATATACTTTTATTCTTATAATGGTATATTCCTAAGAAGTATGAAAGAGGGAAAGAGTGTTGAAATAGTCTATTTGTATCAAATATTATATCTAATTTTTATTACATGATAATTTGATTGGGGCAAAACCCATTTTGGGGTTCCCTCTATAAATATGTAATCTCTGCATTAGGACCTATAATTGACAATTAAGGAAAAAAGATTAATAATTAAGTGTAATTTCTATTTTCCAGAATTATTTCTGTTGCATTTTTTAAAATTCCTCACATGCCCATACAACTCTATATATGCTCAAGACAACTATCCACATGGAATTGTCAGTCATCCACTATGAGAAAAAGTAAGGATTTAAGTTTCATACTCAATCTTTTTTTTTCTTTTTTCTTTGTTTATTTTTTATTATTTAAGCTTTTCCCTCAAATATATGCATAGATAGTATTCAGCATCCAACCTTGCAAAATGTTGTGTTCCAAATTTTTCCCTCCCTTCTCCTATTTGTATTCTTATAAGAAAGCCAAAATATGTTAAATATGTACAATTCTTCTATACATATTTTCAAATTATCATGCAGCACAAGAAAAATCAGATCAAAAAGGAAAAAAATGAGAAATAAAACAAAATGCAAGCAAACAACAAAAAAAAGAGCAAATATACTACATTGTGATCCATCCTCAGTTCCCACAGCCCTCTCTCTGTGTGTAGTCTTCATCACAAGACCATTAGAACTGATCTGAATCATCTCATTTCTGAAAAGACCCAAGTTCATCAGAATTGATCATTGCATAATCTTCTTGTTGCTCTGTACAATTATCTCTTGGTTCTGTTCATTTCACTCAGCATCAGTTCACGTAAGTCTCTCCAAGCCTTTCTAAAATCATCCTCCTGATAGTTTCTTATAAAACAATAATATTCTATAACATTCATATACCATAATTTATTCAGCCATTCTCCAACTGATGGGCATCCACTGAGTTTCCAGTTCCTTGACACTACAAAAAGGGCTGCCACAAACATTTTTGTCCTTCTGGGTCCTTTCCCCTTTTTTTTGTAATTTCTTTGGGATATAGGCCCAGGAGAAACACAGTTGGATCAAAGGGTGTGCACAGTTTGATAGCCCTTTGGGCATAGTTCCAATTTGCTCTCCAGAATGGTTGAATCAGTTCACAACTCCAACATCAATGTATTACTGTCCCATCCCCTCCATTATCTTCTCTTGTCAGCTTAGTCAATCTAAGAGGTGTATATTGGTACCTCAGATTTGTCTTAATTTGCATTTCTCTGATCAATAGTGATTTAATGCTTTTCATATGACTAGAAATGGTTTCAATTTCTTCATCTGAAAATTTTTTATTTATATCCTTTGATCATTTATCTCTTGGAGAGTAGCTTGAATTCTTAATAAGTTTGAGTCAACTCTCTATGTATTTTAGAGATGAGGCTTTTATCAGAAGCCTTGATGATTTTTCCCAGTTTATTGTTTTCCTTCTAATATTGTCTGCATTGGTTTTGTACAAAACTTTTCAACTTAATATAATCAAAATTATCCATTTTTTATTCAAAAATGCACTCCAGTTCTTCTTTGGCCACAAATTCCTTCCTTTTCTACAGATCTGAGAGATAAACTATCCTTTGTTCTTTTAATTTGTTTATAACATCATTCTTTATGTCTAAATCATAGACCCATTTCAACCTTATCTCAGTATAGGGTATTAGGTGTAGGTCAATGCCTAGTTTCTGCTATCCTACTTTCCAGTTTTCCCAGCAATTTTGTCAAATAGTGAGTTCTTATCCTAAAAGCTAGGGACTTTGGGTTTGTCAAATACTAGATTTCTGTAGTCATTGACTACTTTGTCCTGTGAATTTAACCTATTCCACTAATCGACTATTATATTTCTTAGTACCAAATGATTTTGATGACTGCTGCTTTATAATATAATTTTAGGTCTGGTATAGCTAGGATACTTTCATTTAATTTTTTTCCCATTAAGTTCCATGAGATTCTTGACCTTTTGTTCTTCTAGATGAACTTGGTTATTATTTTTTCTAGATCTGTAAAGTAAATTCTTGGGAGTTTGACTGGTATGACACTAAATAAATAGATTATTTTAGATAGTATTGTCATTTTTATTACATTATTACATTAGCTTGGCCTATCCATGAACACTTGATAATTTTCCAGTTATGTAGATGTGATTTTATTTGTGCGAAATGTATTTTATAATTGTATTCATATAGTTCCTGACTTTGCCTTGACAGATAGATTCCCAAAAATTTTATGTTATTGTTATTTTAAATGGAATTTCTCTTTGTATCTTTTACTGTTGGATTTTGTTGGTATATAAAAATGTTGATGATTTATGTATATTTATTTTATATCCTGCAATTATGCTAAAGTTTTCACATTCATTCTTTATTGGTACAGCTCAACACATCATTCCTAAAATACTAAACCTGAAGCTTTGCTGAATGATCACCATTACCATGTGGAAGAATATTGGTTTTCTTAATAACTCATATTCAAATATTCTACATTGTAGATTCTGAATAATAATTATCTCTGATCTAATTAAGGACCACAAATAATGACTGATTACTGTATACCCCAAACTACTATTTCTCCTGGGAAACAACACAAATACTGAAATATTTTTATAAATATTTTTTCTTCTTTTCTTTAAATAATTTGGTTAGCATTTTTATGAGAAAACCACAGTCTTTTGGAACATGATAATATATTAATTTGAGGTTATTGATTCTTTATCTTTGCTTTTTTCTTGGCTTTCCCCATTTCCTTCCTATTTTCCCCTCCACCCAGAAGGCAGGCTTTTGTCAAGGATGCTAGTATTTGTGCATCACATTTTATTATTATCTCTTATAGGCCCAACCTGTAATTTATATAGATGTTATGATTTAGATGATCTAATAAATGAAACACTATTTGTTTCATTTCTTTTACCAAAAGAATTTCCTGATCATTTATAATAATAGCACAACTAAATGTGTACACACTAATACACAAACACAAACACACACAAACATATAGATGTATACACATATATACATATTTATTTGTATATATGCAAGTAAATATGTATATATCTAAGTGTATATATACATGAAAAGAGAAGAGAAAAAAGCAGAGCTTTGAAGAGACTAATAACTGAATTTATTTTTACATAATATTGATTACTCTTGCACCTCAATTACATTTAGCCATTAGCAGTTAGACTAGCTTTTATAAAGAAACATTTATTTCAAAGGCATACTAGCACATTTGTGAGTGTACTCTACAATGTGTGGGAGACACAATCCCCCCAGCTCCATATACTCTCAGTCTCTAGAAGGGGAAAGTGGGTTAATTTGACAACATACATCAGTTCTTAAAGAGTACTTAAAAAGTACCAAATTCCAAATTTAACACCCTAGGGCCTAGGCTGTAGGCTCAGGCACCCTGGCATCTCTAGGTTTCCCTACCAAGCTGACTCCCTGCAATATCTTACCTATAATGCTGATTCTAAGGTTAGCATGGCTCAAACTCCCAGGCTCAGTAAAGATGCACATCTACACCTGAAACTGAAGAAACAAAACATGTCAGGCTAACTTCTTAGATCTATGGGTTAAAATGATAGAAGGGAGAAGATATCATTCTCTTTCTGTGGATAAACTGTATATAACCTTCACTTTAGGTTTGCAGCAAGTAACAGTGGAGAAGAAAGAGTGAAACTCTCGCTGTCTAATAGTTTAAAAGACTCAGCCTATTCAGGGTATTCAGGTAAGCATAGGAGGCTATTACTCCCTACATAATAGGGGAATAGAGATAGGAGACCTCATTGCTAGACATCTGAATGTTCTCCAAGGCTCCATTACACATAACATCCCAAAGAATAATGAGGTTAGGTTCTCTTTGCATAATGGATTGGTGTTAATGTTCTTGCTGCCAATCAAGACTAATGAGGAATAAAAAAGCAAAAATAAAAATATAAAGTTCTCTGGAAAAAAGAATGAATACTTCAGAAACAAATACTCTGAAAAAAATAGACAATTTGCCAAGGTAATTAAACCATGAAAACAAATTGCAACAATAGAGGGATACTCATTCTTCCAGCAAACGTGAATGGCAAAAAAAATTTTTCAGTGATCTACAGTTATATTTCTACTAGTTTATATTTCTACTAGTAACAAATAATAACTATGCATGCATAAGAGGGAAGTTAGATAACACCAAAAGCCCTTTTCCAATAGATAAATATCAAAGGAGATGAAGTTTTCAAAAGCAGAATTGCAAACTATCAAAAATTCTATGAAAGATTGCTCCAAATCACTAAGAGAAATGTAAATTAAACCAACTTTGAGATTTCACATTATACTCAATAAATTGTCAGAAGTGACAAAAGATAGAAATAAGCCATGATGGAAAGGCCATAGGAATCATAAGAAACTTCAAATATGAGAAATTCAGAGAAAAATAGAAAGATCAGCATGAGTTGAAACAGAATAAAATAAGGGAACAATAAAGACAGTGACAATAATGGAAATGAGAAGAAGACAGAAATGAAGCTGACACTGAGTAATTGCAATGATCAGTGTCAGCCTTGGATAAAATATGAGTATCTCCTTCCATTGAAAGGAAATTGAGATTATGGATATGGAATGATGAATATATTGAACAGGTATGGTCATTGTGTCAGTTGATTTTGCTTAGATGTTTTTATATTTTTTAAAAAACGTCACTTGGTGGTAGGGAGGGGAGAAATAGAATATATCAAAAACAATTATATAAAATTTAAAATATTAATAATATTTTTTAAAATTCAAATTGGTCTTCTTCCTAGATAAAGTAAAAATGGTGATTTTCAATTACTCAATCTGTTAGGAAAAATAAAGAATTCCTTTTAAAAAATATGTGGAATACTTCAAAGGAAGAAAAAATAGATAAACAAATCTGGTGACTCAACGAATGATTCTAGTTGTCAGAAATTGAAAGGGTAGAAAAATGTGGAACAGAATAGAAAAAGAAGAGATAAAAGAAGGAAGAATAAGTTTCAGAGCTGTATTGTTGGGTATGAAGTTCATGTACAAAAGTTTGAGCTGGAAGCTTTAGGTAGAAAGCAGTTTATTGTTCTAGAGGGAGTAATAATATAGCTTCACAAATGCCACCAAGGAGAACTCAGCCAACAATGGTCATGAAGAGGGTGCTAGGTCATATTGAAGGGTAATTAGGAAATGATTTGTTAGCCCAGGAAAAGCAATTGTATTCCTGGGGCATGTCCCTAGGATATCATAGAATAACTCTGACTTTTGTTATACTTGACAACAATTGCACACTACTAGTGATTCATGCGGTGACAAATTATATCACTATAAGGAAGTTAGAAAGAATTGCTTGGGTTTAATAGTTGGAAAAAAGTAATTGAAGTTTTAAAGACACAGGTTGCTTTCACTATTTTTGTCAATTGAAGATAGGGAAAATTTGTTTTCAAGAAAAAAACGGAGGGGGAGAACTGAATAACTGGTTAGGGAGCTGGACTTGATTTGCTGGACCATTGCTTGTACTAAAGATATAATGGACTTTGGTTATCTAAATACCCAAAGTATTAAAGTACCCAAAAGTTTCAGAAGGCAAGTATAATTAAATGAATTGAGAACTAGTTGAATAACACTATACAATGGAATCATCACCTCTCTTACTTTGTACATTTTAACTCTATATTGCAACTCAAGATCACCTTAATTTTTTGAGCATCATGTAACCCAGATAAGTCTGGCAAAGCCAGATGATTCCATTGTATAGGTTCATATCTATAATATCTGTTAGTGGATAGAATGAAGCTGATTTGCTTCTGTTTAAAAGTTATAGACTACAGTGTACTAAAATAATTGTGCTTCCACACTTATTGTGATAAAAAATATGATAAGCTTCTGGGAAGAGGGGAAGTTACCAAACTTTCAAAGGAGAGAATTATTTCAGATTGGAAAAAGAACATGTTGGAGCTCCCATAGAGTTATACCTATGAGTTGTTACTAAACGGGACAAGGATAAGATAAAATGATCTTGCCTCAAAAAAAGCTTTAATTCTAGATCCTTTTCTTCAGAAAGACAATAATAACATTGCATCTAGAGAAATGTTACTTGAGTATATGTCATATGGAAATAGATTAAAATCTAGGAGATTTCTTAACTATGAAAAACGTAGATTGTTGGATGGAGAAGAAACAAAGAGACATTATTGCTGTCTTCAAGAATTTAAAGTCATCATGTAAAAAAGAAAATAGATTTATTATTAGCTGAAGGAGCAAAACTAAGATCAAAAAGAAGCATCTTCAGAGAAGTAACTTTAGAAATAACATAAGAGCAAATTTGGTAACAATTTGAATTATAGCCAAAACAGAATGTAAAAAAATAGAATCACTTGGCAAAGGCAGCATCAAGATAACAGAATAAGGGCACAGTCAGCCAGGTTCTGCACCAAACTCCTTCAAATACTCTTAAATGACACTAAACAAATATTAGAGCCTCAGAACTCACAAAAAATAAGGACAGCCTAGGACAACTAGAAAGATTGACAGGAAATCTCTGTCACTCTGGGGTGAGAATGGAGTACAGTCCAGAATAAGTCAAGCATAGCGTCAGCCACAGAAAAACTAGAAATAGGAATAAAGGTGACTGAACCAGTGGCTGCAATGGAAATTTACAGACATTTTATCCCATAGACACCAAGGAAAACTTAGAACAATCTCAGACAAATGTTTATCTCATTCATTTAAGTGGATAACAGTCCAGCACAGACAATGCTAGCACATCCCTGTGCTCGAGCCAAACAAGTATTGAGAGCCACTGAATCAGCAGTGGTAGAAGCTCTCAGCCCTCAGATGGTAAGGAGGCCAAATAACTGGTCACAAGGAGATCACAAGCCACAGTGGAACTAAGACCCTCACAGTTCCAGGGAAGAATAAAGTGTTATTGTTGCTCATAGAATATAGTATAGAGCAGGAGGGGAATAAATACACATCTTAGATATACCACCTTGAAGAAATTGAAAATCTACAAATATCTAGAAGGATTTCTGAAAATAGCTGCACAAATCCCTAAAATCTGAGATAGTACACTTTCCACCCTGGCTATAGCCCTACTTCAACAAAGAGTTAAAAGTTAAGTAATAGGCTGGGAAAATGCAAAAACAACCGAAAAAATTCTGACAATTGAAAATTACTATGGTGATTAGGAAGCTCAAAACACACTCTCGGAAGATAACAAAGTCAAAGATCCTACTTTCAAAACTTCCAAAAATATAAGTGGTTTTAGACCATGGAAGAGTTTAAAGGGGATTTTAAGAATAAAGTAAGAGAGGTAAAGGAAAAATTGGGTAGAAAAATGAGAGTGACATAAAAAAATCATAAAAAGTCAACCTTAGGTAAAGATTACCAAAAAAAAAAAAAAAAATACTGAAGAAATAACATCTTTAAAAACAGACTAGGACAAATGGTTAAAAAAAATTACAAAAAGCCTCTAGGGAAAATATCTTAAAAATCAGAATTGGCCAAATTGGAGAGAAATGGATGGGTAATCCACCAAAGAAAACAACACCATTAAAAGTACAATTGGCTAAATGAAAAGGAGAGTACAAATGCTAACTGAAGAAAAAAAATTGATTAAATTTTAGAATTGAGCAAAAAGAAGCTAATGACTTTATAAGAAAACAAGAAACAATAAAGCAAAAATAAAAGAATGAAAAAAAATGTAAAATATCTCCTTGGGAACAACAACTAACCTGGAAAATAGGTCCAGGTTAAATAATTTCAAAGCTATTGGAGTAATTGAAAGCCATTATCAAAAAAAAAAAAAAAAAAAAAAAAGCCTACACATCATCTTTCAAGAAATTTCAATAAAAACTTCCCTGATATTCTGGAGAAAGAGGACAAAAAATTTTGAAAGAATTCACTGGTTATTTACTGAAAACGATTTCTAAAACAAAATTCCCAAGAATATTATAGCTGAATTCCAGAGCTCCCAGGTCAAGAAGAAAATATTGCAAGCAGCCAGAAAGAAACAATTCAAATACTATGGAGACAAACTCGGGATAACACAAAATTTTGCACCTTCTACATTAAAGGATGAGTCTTGGCAAATGATATTTCAGAGGGCAAAAAAATTAAAATTACAAAGAAGAATCATGTACCCAGTAAAACCAAGTATAGTCTCTCTTGGAAAAATGTGAATATTCAATTAAATAAAAGATTTTCAAGAATTCTTTTTTTTTTTTTTCTTGCTGAGGCAGTTGGGATTAAGTGACTTGCCCAGGGTCCACACAACTAGGACTTGTTAGATGTCTGAGACCATATTTGAACTCGGGTCCTCCTGACTTCAGGGCTGGTGCTCTATCCACTGCACCAACAATGCTGCCCCCCTTTCAAGCATTCTTAATGAAAAGACCAAAGTTGAATAAATTATTTGATTTTCCAATACATGACCCAGAAGGAGCATAAAAAGGTAAACAGAAAAAGGAAATCATAAGAACTTAATAAGGTGAAACTGTTTAAATTCATACATATAACTTTAAAAAAAAAACTTTCTCATTACTACAGCAGTTAGAAGTGTATGTAGACAGTGGGTACAAGTATTAGTTGAATGTGAAAGAATGATATCTTAAAAAATGAAATTAATGTGTGGAGAGGAATTTCCTGGAAATATGGGAAAGGGAGAGATAGAATTGGATAAATTATCACACATAAAAGAGACAAGAAAAAATTTTTATAATAAAGGGGAAGATGAGGGGATTTAAGGATAAGTGAGTGAATGTTACCGTCATCAAAATTGGCTCAAAGGAGAAATAAACATCTATACTTAATTGGGTATAAAAATCTATCTTATCTAACAGAATAGTATAAGGGGAGGGAGATTAAAAAGAAGGGGGGTGATTAAAGGCAAAGTAAATTAAGGGAGAGGGTAGTCAGAAGCAAAACACTTGAGAGGGCCAGGATGAAAAGAGAAAGAGAATAAAATACACAAGAGGGAAATATAGTAAGCAAGCATAATTGAAAAAAAAATTTGAAGCAAGCTTCTCTGATGAAGGCCTCATTTCTCAAACATATATACAATTGAGTCAAATTTATAAAAATAAGAGCCATTCCTCCATTGATAAATTATCAAAAAATAAAAATAGTTTTCAGATGCAGTAATCACAGCTATCTACAGCCATATAAAAATATTTTAACTCAACAACAATTGGCAAAATGCAAATCAAAACGATTCTGAAGTACTAGCACAGATCTACTAGATTGTCTAATAGGACAGAAAAGGAAAATGACAAATATTGGAGAAGATGTGTGTGTGGGGGGGGAATGAGACATCAGTGCAGTGTAGATAGAATTGTGAACTGATTTAATCATTCTGTAGAGCATTTTGAAATTATTCCCAAAGGGCAATAAAATCATCCCTATTTTTTGACCTAGCAATATCACTTCAAATCTGTATCCCAAAAGGGATTTTTTTAAAAAAGGAAAAGTATATATATAATACAAGGAATATGAATATTTATGGTGGTTCTTTTCTGGGTGCAAAGAATTGGAAATTGAGGTGCTACTCATCAATAGAATGGTTGAATACTGTGTGGTATGTAATTGTGATGGAATAATATTGTCCTTTAAGAAATGATCATCAAAATGGTCTCAGAAATACCTGCAGAATTCCACAGGCTGATGCAAAGGGAAATGTATTATGTACAAAATAACAACAATATTATAAGATTACCAGCTATGACTGACATAACTAGTTTCACCAATACAATGATTCAAGAAAAGGAATTATGACGGAAAACACTATCCATAACCAGAGAAAGAATCAATAGTGTCTAAATACAGATTAAAATATACTTTTTTCCCCTTGTGAAGTATTTTTTATTGGTTAGTTTTCTTTCATAATATGACTCTTATGGAAATATTTTGCATGAATATACATGTGTAACTTACATTGAATTGTTTGCATTCTCAATGAGGTAGAGGGAAGAGGGAGAAAGGGAAAGAATCTTGAACTCAATGTTTTAAAAGTGAATATTAAAAATTGCTCTGAGAAAAAATAAAATAATAAATTAAAAAATTATTATAAAATCAATTTCAATAGCAGCCTTTAATTTGAGTTGAGAATGCAAGCAGAGAGTATTGCAGAGTGGATATATATTCAATAATATGTTATATTAGGCAACTTCCGAAGTCCCTTGTAGGTATAAGATTCTACATTTTTATAATTCATTAACCTTGAAACACTGAAAAGGAAAAAAAATGATAATTTTGTTGTATATTTGAAAGGAATAACAAGTTATACATAATATATTTGAAGTTTCGTGTATAATCACCTTTTTACTGTAGTTATAAAAATGATTATTTTATCCAATAAAATAAAAGTAATTAATAGTTAAGGAGTAAGATATAAATAAGAACCTATAAGACAAGAGCAGGTTTGACAGTAGAGTTCAAAAATCTCAAGGATGAGTAAAAAGGCAAAGGATAAACATGCAGATTCAAGTACTAGGCAGATGGAAAGATCTGGCTCTCCTTCACATTTTCAGAAATATTGTAGTACATGACTTCCAGATTACCTAAGTGGTGATCAGCCATGTTACTGTTACCAATCTGTGTCTTCACCGGGTTCTGTGTAAGGACCTGTGTAATGTTAGCCGTTTTGCTGCCTGACTTCCCAGATGGAATCTCATCTGAGATATCATTCAGTGAAATACAATAAGATCTGGGCAGAGCATTTGTTTCTACTATCATAGAGAAAATCAGAAGAGAGTACAAACTGAAGAAAGATTCCTTTATCAATGGTGAGAATCCTAGAGCTTCCCCTTTGTGGTCAACATTGTCCTTGTTGAAAAGCCTTGAAACTCTATGGAACCTCCAGGAAGAGATCCATAATTAGTTCTGATTTTCTACATAGGCTCTGGGAAGGATGTAGTGAAAAAAGTAGCAACAAGTAGATATATATATAGTATGAAAAAGAACTGGCACTCATTGCAGGATGCAAGTTTATATAATTAATGACAACTTCAGAAGCGTTTCTTATTACCTATGTGTCTTTTGTTTCTCAGAGGTCAGAAGTAACCCCACCAGATCTTCAGTGACAGTAAGAACAATGAAAGTCATTTGTGGATGAAACTGGGAAGGATCAGCTGTCTAATAATATCAAGCTAGCAAAGTTTGCATCTTGCTTAGTGTGTAATCAGAGTAAAACCAGAGAGTAGTCAAAGTAAAATGCATATGGGTTGAAGTGAGTCATCTTTAGCATATTATTATGTGTCTTATAAATGTAATTTTGTCAGAGAGGGATCATCGTAGGTGATATGAGACTAGCCTGCCTAATGGACCAGATATACTACTTTTTGCAAGTGATCAAGTTATATGAAACTTTTTAAAGAAACTAGGTTCAAAGAAAAAAATAAAATGAGAACACAGGATGAAAATGAATGAGAATGGAGAAGTAAAGATAACAATCAATGTTCTAGTAGAATAGTCAATTACATTTGCAGCACAGCTGAGAGAAATAGAAACAGAGTGAAAGGTCCTTTCAGCCAAAAAGAAAGCAGAGAATTTGTGTGGAAGGCCTAAAAGACATTGTCATTAGATTAAGGATCATCAAGAGAATAACTTTAACTGAAATCAAAAATGGGAAGGCCTAAGATCCAACTACAAAGGAATCCAAGGACCAATATATTTCTCTCAAGATCACTTGGTATAGAACTGGTTTAGATACAAGAAGAAATTGCAAGAAATGGTGGTTATTCCAAGAATTATGACGAAGGAAATGCTATTTTGATGCAAAAGGAAATAAAAGTAAGCAACATAAAAGAAACCATTTAATGTTCTAATTCTATGCATTGCTAAGTACTTTATGAAAAGTTATGCATTTATATTTTAGTTATACAGATAAATTAATAATTATAATGTAAATATAAATAAAATAGATTAATAATACAAAAAAGAAATAAGGAATCCTATATCATATTTCTTTCTTATTCTCATTGTCATTAGAACATTTTCTGGCATATGTCTTGTAGAGTCTTATAAATCATAATGAGCTACTTTAATCAATAAAGTATTTATAACATAGGGTAGCTTTTTACAGACTATGTGTACAGGGAGGTAGGGAGGGAGAGAGAGACAGAGGGAGAGAGAGGCGGGGAGCAAAGGAGGGAGCAAGGGAGAGAGTGAAGGAGAGATGGAGGAAGGGAGGGAGAGAGAGATGGAGGGAGGGCGAGAGGGAAAGAGAGGAGAGAGAGGGAGGGAGAGAAGGAGGGAGGGAGCAGGGAAGGGAGCATGCAGGGGAGTGAGTGGGAGCACGTGGGGGAACAAGTGGGAGCACGCTGGGGAGAGAGGAAAGGAGGGAAGGAGCGAGGGAGAGAGCAAGGGAAAGAGTGAGGGAGAGAGCGAGGGAGGGAGAGAATAAAGGAGGGAGGGAGGGAGGGAAGGGGAGAGGAAGAGAGAAGAGAGAAAGGGAGAGAGGGAGAGAAGAAGGGAGGGAGCAGGGAAGGGAGCGGTAGCGCTCAGGGGAGCAAGGGAGAGAGCAAGGGAAAGAGAGAGGGACAGAGTGAGTGAGGGAGAGAATGAGGGAGGAGGGACAGAGGGAGGGAGGGAGAAGGGAAAGAGGGGAGCAAGGGAGGGAGAGAAAGAGGGAGGGAGGGAGGGAGCTAAGTGAATCCCTTCACTCACTGCAGCAAGGGGGCAGAAATACAGTAATCTACAGGGAAGTTGTCATACCATCTTTACATTACACAAGTATTCTTATTATCTTTTTTCTCCTCTTTCCCTGATTCATATAAAACAATCATTTCCCCTAAATGTGTATATAAGAGTTTTCTCTTAGACTTATAGACTAGAGAGATGGAGAACAACTTAATCAATATATATACCACAAATTTCTATACTTAAAGTTGTAATGATGTGATGCAGCCCTTAGGAAGCAGGTAGCATTAACCCTAAAGCCACCTGCACTTTGGAGTAATGTAGTTAGAAATTATGTATTTCTTCTCTTAGGTTATCCTGTCCTAGTTTACTCTATGTGACCAGGACACTAAGGCCACAAATATAGCCAGCTGTCAGATAACAATTCTGTGACAACAGGTTTCTAAGACTAATGAACAACAATAATAAAGTGCTTAAAGTTGACACGCCTGCCACTTAACCTGGTGACATTTCAGGCCTAAAAACACATCTCTAGATTTCCTCTCCCCCATCTCCTGCCATGAGCTCTGCTCAGAGAACTATGGGTACTGTATTTGAACACAAATTCAGAATCAGACCACCCATCATCTTTACTTCTAAGCCATAAAATTAGCATATCAAGTGACATGAAGCACTTGTTTTCTCTAACTTTTCCCTATAAATTTATCTTCCTACTCCTGATTCTTTACTAATCTCTTTTGGAATTTAGCCTGCTTTACTGGGCATTACAATTATGATAAACTTAGTCCCTTGTCATGGAGCTGAGTCTGAGCCTACAAGTTTTTTTGAGATACTTCATGACACTGGCCTAAAACCCCAACAGTTTGGGAGATCCTCTTGAACTTAAACAACAAGAGGTTTAAAATAGAATAATTCATACCTTGGTTTCATTCATTCAATCTCTGAAGAGTTAAATGTGTAAACAAAAAACACTATCTCAAGAACTAGAGTATTATAATTCAAATCCACCCTACATTTGATGCTTAACTTCAGAGACATGGACAAGTTACAGAACCTCTGTGGTGCTCAGTTTCTTTATTTATAAAATGAGGATCTTACACAACGGAGTATCTAAAGTCTCTACCAACTCCTCAGGTAAAATCCCATGATCCTTTGCAGATCACAACAATGTGATCTTCTTTGTATCTCAGGATATGAACTATGCAAGGGATTAATATTACCTTACAACAGCTAACATGGGCATCATAAGTAAGTAGGCACACATTGTAAATATCAACGGAAATTAAGTCACTAACTGAATTGTCCAGTAATTGAGAGTAATAGGTCTTCCATCCAAACATGACTTTTCTTTCAACTTAGTTTACACTTTACCCATGTTTGTACATAAGGATTTTTAAAAGTCACCATTTAAGGCATTTGAAAAAATGTTTACATAAAATGTAATTTTTGAGGAATAATAAATCTGTTCAGTTACCCTTCTTTGTCCCAACTTTAAATATATCTTCTTTGATATGATCTTAAAAAAAATTTTAAAGTTTTCCTTCTATAAATTTGCTGAGTTCTGAGTTGAAACATAAAAGTGTTTTGCACCTATAAATGTATTCTTCCTAACACAGGAAACGATAACCTGGGGTTGTCTCAACTTTAAAAACTATGTTTTATACCCAATTGAGAAGTGGTCAATAGAAATGAAGAGACAATTTTCAGGCAAAGATATCTAAGATGTCTATAGTCATATGAAAAAAAATTCTAAATCACTATTGAATAATGAAATGAAAATTTAAAAATCATCTTAGGTACCCCACCTCATGTATATCAATTTTTTTATGACAGAAAAGGAAAATGACAAAAGTCAGAAAGGATGTGGGAAGTTTGGCATACTAATGCACTACTGGTAGAATTATAAATGGATCTAACCATCCTAGGGAACAATTTGGAACTATGCTTATATGGCTATAAAACTGTGCCTACCTTTTAACTCAGCAATAGCACTAGAAGGTCTGTATTTAAAAAAGATCAAAAACAAAAAGCAAAATATTTTATATTTTTAAAATTTATTTATGTATAATTATAAAAACAAAAATATCTATGGCAGCTCTTTTTGGTGACAGATACAACTACAAATTGGGGGACTGCAAACCAATTTGGAATTGCTAAACAAGTTGCGGTATATGATTATTATGGAATACTATAGTGCTATAAGAAACAATGAGCATTATGCTAGAAAGATTTATCCAAACTGATGCAAAATGAAATGAGCAGAACCAGGAGAAATTGTACGTAGTATTTTTATTCAGCATGATTAATATGGATATATGACTGCTTCATGTATAACCTATATCACACTGCTCAATCAAGGAGAATAGAAAGGAAGGGGATTTGGAATTCAAAAATTTTAACTAAAAATATTTACATTTAATTAGAAAAAATAAATGAGAAAAAAAAGCTATGTTTCAATATAACAGGGGGTTTTATAACCCTGAGTATTTCTATGCACTTAAAACCTTATTTTAGAAGAGCGTTTTAGGTTTTACTAAACTGCCAAAAGAGCCTATGGGATCAAAAAAAAAAAAAAATTAACGTCTGCATTAACTATCTTCTTTTTCTCCCCTGCCTTTTATTTATAAATATTTGTGTGTCTCTGGACACCCTGGACTCAGTTCTTTTCTTCAAATTTTCAACACCCTATATTGTAGATTTCTTCCAAAGCTTATTTCAAAACCAAGATGACTAACACATAGAATATGTTTGTTAGGATGCATTGCAAGCCTCCTAATGAAACAGTACTTTGTCGTGGTCTATAAGGGTTCTTCTTGGCTACAAAATTCTTCCTCTACCACCAACTTCATCACCCCCCAAAAGACAATTACAATCATGCTTGAAATGGTTTCACACAGAGATGCTTCTGTCCAGCAATTTATTGTCATATGTGCCCAAGAAATTGATTAAGATTCATTCAAAAGGGAAATGTTTGCAAGAGCAACAATGTGTTAATGGGCATATTATCACTTGATAATTTGGAAATGTCATGTGCTAACTAGTGGCGCTCAGCCCATGCTGCTGATCTCAGCAGATGTGGGTAGCGATCCTTCCATTAAATTTGCAATTCATTCCTGTCATTCAGTTCCTCAGTGAAATGGAATTCATAATTGAAATGCTGATGCAACTTTGTCCTTAGCTATATCAGAGCAAATGGCAACATTATGGGTAGTGACAAATCAAAAAGAATCATTAGACTGCATGCTAATTAGGAAGGTGCACAGAAGTTCCCCATTTCCATATTAGAGAAGGAAGTTAGAAGCGAGTGACATGAGTGAAAAAGCACATTGATATCCTTTCCCTTCTCTTTCACAATACTCTGAAAGGAGGGATAACTAATGTCCTATTACTAAACACCACATTAATATAGCTAATACTGGCTCTGGGCAAGTAAGTCGGCAAATTCCTTAGTAGTATGATTTTCATGCTCTAAATAAGCCCCCCCTGCCACCCAAAATATCACCTTCATAAATTTAAAGAGAACAAGACATGGAATTAGAGAATCTTGGGTTAATCTTGCATTCATCTACGTGAGCTTAGAATAGTTATTTAACCTCTCTGAGTCTCAGTTCATTTGTAAAGTGCTTGTGTTGGACTATATGATCTCTGAGATCCCTTCTGGCTTTTATAATCTCCCTCCAAAATGACAGAAATTACAGTATTATAGAGTAATTCCTTTGAGTATTAAGGTCTTCAAAAAGACCTCACATTTGAAAAAAAGACCTTGAGATAATGCTTCTAACATTTATAATTTAAGTTATAGTTGAGGTTGCTGCAAATGGCTTGGTTCTTCTATTGGATGGTTTGACTACCCTGAAAAATCTTTTGGATAGAGCAGACAGGAGATGTGTCTGGGAAGAGAAATGATAAAGAGCAAGTGCCATAAAAGGGTGTCAGAAATAAAAACTTGCATAATTTTGTTTGGGTCACCCTGGCTAAAAGGAGACGTTGGATTGAATCCCCCAGAAAAAGCTAATGATCTAAACAACAGATGCTTTAAAAATTGTGTTAGAAAAATTTGTAATAGTTCAAATTTATAAAGGTGTTTTTTAAGGTTGTAAGACATTTTCCTTTTAAGTGAATAATATAAGAAGATTATCATCATTTTACAAAAAAAAAGAAATTGAGTCTCAGAGAAGTTAAATGCTTTGCACAGGTTTACACGGCTAACAAGTATCAGGGTTGGAATGATAGCCTTCTACAGTAGATAGTACCAGTAAGAGCATGCCAGTTTACTAATAAGGAAACCAAGGCCCATAGAAGTTCTATGACTTTCCTAGGATCAGCACTACCAGAAAAGTATCAGAGGTAAGATTTGATTCTTTGTTTTCTGATTCCTAGTCCAATGTTCAATTATGGAAGTCTTAAAAATAATATTCATGAGGCTAAGATGTATGCCTGAAAATGTACCCTCCTGAGGTGTTTTCCCATTGTTTAGGGGTTTTTTTTGGTTAGTGTTTTAAGAAAGCAAAAGTTAATAATCTTCTGCATGAGAAAATATTTTATCATTTCATTCAGGTTAAAGATTTATTTTGGTGTCCTAGGAACTTTCTTTTAGAAGACCTGACGTAGCCCTCCAAAATTGGACTGGATGTCATGAGAAATATCAGGTTCCCTTTCTTTGTAAGTCTTCAAGGAAAGTCCAGATAGATATTTATCAAATATATTGTAAAGTGGATCCTTGATTAGGTATAGTGTGGGCTAGAAGATCTCTGAGGTCACTTCCAACTAAAATGCTTTAGTTAGATATGAATTTGTGATCTCAAAAAGTTATCTACAATCTACTCAATAGAGCAAGGGCAAAACACATTTGTTCCTCTCCAAGAACAAATAATCTAGGAGCCCATGGTTAAATTGTTTAAAATTAGAGCACATCAGCACAGCTTATCGATTCCAGCTATCTGGTTCAGCAAATTCAAGAGACTTATCACCCTTTTCACTTTTAACCTTTGGTATTTCCAATCCATATTGGCCTTGTGATCTTAAAGTATAAGTGCAATCTGACATTGACTGATAAGACAGCTGCCATCCCCAGGCTCTTAGGCTTCTTCTCTTATGTAAAAAGATAAAACAATCTGGAAAGTTGCCTGGCATCCAGAAGTCAGAAATAACTCCTGTGTTTGATAGACAATCAAAAGGTGCTTTATCATGAATGGAAGGAAAAAAATGGAAAAATACCAAAGAAAAACAGCATGGTATGACCATGGATGACGCTCACATTCACAGGGGTTATGTTCAAGTCGTCTTTCTGACTTAAACTAGCTTTTTGACAATAAGGTCCCATTGTCTCACTGGTCCCAGATAACTCTAAAAGACCTTCATGTTATGAGAATCATTAGACATAGACTAGAGCAACAAGGGACTTCAGAGGCTATAAACTCTAGGCCTATACTTTTAAATAGAAAGAAACTGAAGCCCAGAGAAATTAAATGACTTTTCTGACATCATAGAAGATATAAACAAAAGATGCAGAATTTGTAAACTGACAGTCTGACTCCACACTAAACAAATTTTTCCATTGTGATATATTATCTTTTATACCAGTGGAGGTACAATTCCCACTGGGAAGTACTCTTCAACAATTAATTAAATTAGAATTTTAAAAGCAGATAGAGATGGGGGTGGGGAGACAAAGCAGACACACACACACACACACACACACACACACACACACACACACAGAGAGAGAGAGAGAGAGACAGAGAGAGACAGAGACAGAGACAGAGACAGAGAGAGACAAAAACAGAGAAATGTTGAAAGAGAAAGACAGAGAGAGAGATACAGAGAGAGACAGAAAGAGAGGGAGAGAGATACAGAAGCAGAAACAGAGAGACAGAGGAAACAGAAAGAGAGAGAGAGAGAGAGAGAGAGAGAGAGAGAGAGAGAAAGAGAGGGAGAGAGATACAGAGAGAGACAAAAACAGAGAAATGTTGAAAGAGAAAGACAGAGAGAGAGAGACAGAAAGAAAAAGAAAGAAAGAAAGAAAGAAAGAAGAAAGAAAGAAAGAAAGAAAGAAAGAAAGAAAGAAAGAAAGAAAGAAAGAAAGGAAGGAAGGAAGGAAGGAAGGAAGGAAGAAAGAAAGAAAAAGAAAGAAAGAAAAAGAAAGAAAGAAAAAGAAAGAAAGAAAAGAAAGAAAGAAAAAGAAAGAAAGAAAGAAGAAAGAAAGAAAGAAAGAAAGAAAAAGAAAGAAAGAAAGAAGAAAGAAAGAAAAGAAAGAAAGAAGAAAGAAAGAAAAAGAAAGAAAGAAAGAAAAGAAAGAAAGAAAGGAAGAAGGAAGGAAGGAAGGAAGGAAGGAAGGAAGGAAGGAAGACAGAGAGACACAGAGAGAGAGAGAGAGAGTCTAGAGACAGAAATACAGAGAGAGGTGGGGGAGGAACAGGAAGAGGAAGACTGCTATTTATAAGCTGGAATCATTTTATTTTTTTTAATAGTACTTGTATTCTCATTGTCTAACATAGTATCTAAGCACATAATAGGCAATTCATGTGTGTTGATTAATTAAAAATTAATGAAAAGACGAAAGAAACAGAGGTTTATATACTATGAAAATATACAGATATGTATATTCTTGAAGTTACCACTTAATGAACAATATCATCACGATATGTTGAAGAAACAAATTTTTTTTGTTTTTTGTTTTTTGTTTTTTCACAAAATCAGTACTCATTCTATTCGCCTTCAAATGGCCTAGGAAAAAAAATAAATGTCAGGAACTGTTCAGAAGGGAATGGGGGTGATGGAGGCAGGAAGCAATATTATCAGTCAGGCTGAGAGACAGATAGAGTAGCAGTACCTTGTTGAAATAAGTTTTTTCTTATTTTTTTCCCAGAGAAAAGGCATCTTCAGGAGCAGCATTGCCCTAAATGGTATTTGGTACTCCAATCCACATGCTTGTCTCCTCCTTCTCCTCAATCCCTAATCAGAAGCAAATAAAAGTAGTTAGGAACTTGAAAAAAATCTCCTCTGTAGGTGGCCTCTTGCAGCAGAACTCATGTGGTGTTTACAGCGGAGAAGAGCACACATTAAATTCGACAGGGTCGCAGCAGGAAACTGCTGTGTGAGGTTGCAGTGTGACACCAGGGATCGTGCCTCTTCGGAAACAAGCAAGGCAATTATTGCAAATAATTATTCTAGGAACAAAGCATCTTTGGGCAATAAGGAAAATTTTAAGTTTGGGATGTTTGGCAGCAATACCACCACCAAAGAATGCACAAAATGTCATGAGGTCAAATTAAAATATAGCTTCAGGGCCTACAAGGGAAAAAAATAAGCAACAATTTGAGACCTGAGTTCTGAAGAAATAAAAATGCAGTAGGTCATTGTAGAATCACAGTACTAACTAAACTTATCTCTCAAACTCCCACATTTAAGAACTGATAATGCACTGCTTCTAAAAAGGAAATGAGAAACATAATCATAACTACAAGTAGAAAAAATGGATTTGGGTACATTACATTCAATTAACAAATATCCATTTTACAAACTACTTGTATATGAAAATACACTGAGGTAAATCTGAACTTCCATTTCTCACTTATGAGGGGAAATGAAGGAAAGAAAGCAGAAAGGAAGGGAGAAGGGAGGGGAGGAGAGACAGAGAGACACAGAGAGAGAGACAGAAAGAAAAAGAAAGAAAGAAAGAAAGAAAGAAAGAAAAAGAAAGAAAGAAAGAAAGAAAGAAAAAGAAAGAAAGAAAGAAAGAAAGAAGGAAGGAAGGAAGAAGGAAGGAAGGAAGGAAGGAAGGAAGGAAGGAAGGAAGGAAGGAAGGAAGGAAGGAAGGAAGGAAGGAAGGAAGGAAAGAAGGAAGGAAGGAAAGAAGGAAAGAAGGAAGAAGGAAGAAAGAAAGAAAGAAAGAAAGAAAGAAAGAAAGAAAGAAGAAAGAAAGAAAAAGAAAGAAAGAAGAAGAAAGAAAGAAAGAAAGACAGGAAGGAAGGAAGGAAGGAAGGAAGGAAGGAAGGAAGGAAGAAAGAAAGAAAGAAAGGGAAGGAGGGAGGAAGGAAAGAAGGAAGGAAGGAAGGGAGAGAGGGATGGAAAGGGAGGGAAGGAGATGGAAAGGGAGGGAGGGAAAAAGGAAAGGAGGGAGAAGAGACGGAATGGAAAAAAAGAAGGAAGAAAGGAATAAAAAAGAAAAAAAAAGAAATCAGAAAAACTTAAAATCTTAGGAGATATTTTTAATTTTGTAGTAATGTGCCCTTGAATATAGTAGACACAGTAAATATTTATTGAATCAATTACATCGAAGTGTGGATAGTTAACAAGTTACAGGTACCCAATCATATCTATGATATCTATGGCTTTTCTGATGGTACATATTACATAAGCAATAACCATTTCCTCTCCCATAAGGAAATGTAGATCAAAATGAAATTCACAATGTTTTTACTTAGTATTAAATGGAACAAAAGATGACTTTACAGTAAAATATGTTTGAATGCCATGGAAATCGATCATTGATCAGTCGTTTTTTATGACTCTTCATAATCAAAATGGGGTTTTGTTGGCAAAGATACTGGGATGATTTACCATTTCCTTCTCTAACTCCTTCTATAGATGAGAAAACCAAGGCAAACAGGTTTGCCTAGGATCACACAACTAATAAGTGCCTGAGACCAGATTTGAACTCAGAAAGGTAAGTCCTCCTGACTCCAGGCCAAGTATTCTATCCACTGAGCCACCTACTGCTCCAATGAAGAAAAGACAAGCCTGAATTTTCTGCATTAGGCAAGTTTAGTGTTTTGTTTTATTTTTTCATGGAGAACTGCCTGAGGAATAATGAATCAATCCATCTATTAATATTTATTGAATGACTACCACCTCTTAAGCTCCATGCTAGGAATTAAGGAAAGAAAAATAAAAAAGAAACAATCCCTGTCCTAAAAATGCTTACATTAAGGAAATTACAAAAAAAGTCAGTGTCAGAAGAAAAGTAAATAAAGCCAAATCTTTCTGACTCCTAATTAGATATGGTGCTTATCTATTAAAATGTTGTTGGTCAACTTGGGAAACAGATCAGCATTTATAATACGATTTTTAGAAGAAAGCATACCTCAAGCTCAAATAACCAACAAACATATGAAGAAAATCTTGGAAGTTTATAAATTGAAGTCTTCCTGTGTAGTGAATCATAAAAGAACAGGGAATAGCTAAATGGTTCAGTAGATAGAGCACCAGCCCTGATGTCAAGAGGACCTCAGTTCAAATCTGGACTCGGACACTTAACATTCCCTAGCTGTGACCCTGGGCAAGTCACAACCAACTGCCTCAGCAAAATAATAATAATAATAATAATAAAATACTTAATTAATAATAAAGGAACAGAGAATAGAAGAAATGAGCCAGTAGACATCCATGCTGGCAAAGAATTGCTTTAATGGTTCTTTTAGGTGACAGATATACTGGAAAGAATACTACACTTGGAGTCCAATAACCTAAGTTCAAATCCCAGTTCTGCCTTTTATTGCCTATGTGACAACAAGAATAAAAGAAACAATAATAGCTAATATTTATGTAGCAAGATCCCTCCATGTAGCATGAGGTACCATATGGTTTGCAGATACACAGTGATAGCCATATCTCCACCCATTCTTCTTCAAGGAAGACTTTAATTTCTTTAATGAATGGAACAGGAGGTGAAGGGCAGAGGCTGATACCTCTGCTCTCCTCAGAGAGAGAATATAGTTGGCTAGAAATATATTCATCTGTTCTCCTTTTAAATATAATTAGCCTAGTGAATATAGTTTTTAGGTTCAAGCTAAATTTCTGATTGCTATACATTCAAAATATAAATTATAGACATACATATACATATATTACTATGTATACATACTATATAATACTATGTATTACCGTTATATATTACATATATAACACACACACATATGTATATATAGTCATCATCCATATATCACCAAGGCTTAACTCCTTTCCTTTAAAATCCAATTCTACAATGAACATATCCAGCAAGTAGCAAAGGAATTCATTTGTCCAAGTTTATAGAAAAAATAGAAATTAGAGAAAGAATACTTAGAAGAATTTATACAGGCAGTACAAAGTGAAGGAGCTCACTCATTGTTGGGAGGACCTTTTTGTGTCACCATGGACCACAGTACAATGAACCCTTCTATCCTCCAGTATTTCTTAAAGTCTTTCTAAATTCACATTCATTGTTTCCATGACATTCTCTATTTTATCTTCTGCCATCCCCTTTTCCTTTTGTCACCAATCTTTCCCAATGTCATGATATTTTCCAGTGGGTTTTACCTTCTCATTATGTAGCCCAAGTATTTAAAATTCAGATTCAAACATTGAATCTGAGTAAATAATTTCAATTAATTTAAGTATTAATTAATTTAATCTCTTTGCTGTCCAAGGGACTCCCAAAATCTTCTCCAACACCCCAGTTTAAAAGCATTGATTCTATTGTACTCAGTTTTCCTTATAGTCCAACTTTCACAGCCATGCATTGTCCCTGGGGGGAAAAATATAGTTTTGATTATGGCAAGGTGATGTCTCTCCTTTTTAATATGCTGTCCAGTTTATCATAGTTTTCCTTCCAAGTAGCAAGCGTCTTTTAATTTCATAAATGCCATCACCCTACAATGCTCTTTGAGTCCAAGAATATAAAATCTGACACATTTTCTAATTCTAATTCTGACACAAATTCTAATTTTCTAATTTTCTAATTCTCCCTCTCTTTGTCAGAGAAATGATTGGATCAATTGCCAGGATCTTAGCTTTTGTTTTGTTTAATTTTGGTGAGAGGTTATGTAATTCAAATCTATTAAGAGATTCCTCAAAGTCCCTAGATTTTTTTATATATAGCAATCTGAGGATGGGGACATGATGGAAAATTCTAGGTCCTCCCAAAGTCATATTCTCCAGCTACCTGAAGTGGAATTCTCTTCATCTATTCTCCTCCTTCTTTCCAGCTTTCTTGCATCTGAAAGCCAGACATGTCCTAAACAACAGCCAAGTATAAATTCCAGTGCTCTCCTCTTCCTTGCTCTTTCTCATCAACTTGTCTCTTTTTGTTCCTCACTACTGGATCTCCACCAGTGAGGAGAGTCCTATCCCAATGAACTTTGGGACCAGATTTGGGTTACGTTCACATACAAATTCAAATTCTACAAAGAGTTTTATATATATTATCTCATCAGATCAAGTCACATAACTATTGAAGCATAGAGAATGAAAGTGATTTGCCTAAGTATCAGTGATTTCCACATAATGATGGATGCAAACCTTAACCCCTAATCTTTTGACTCTCATGATATTTCCTATTTGAATTAATCCCTCCATGGCTAGATCTCCAAACATACTTATAGTTATTAAAAGTATAATTAATAATTCATTAGTTTATCTATATATTAACATACATGTGACCTTGGAAAAGTCATTTAACTTCCATGGGCTTTGATTTTTTTCAACTATAAAGTGAGAGAGTTAATGTAAATGGCTTTTAGCTTCCTTCCTGCTCGAACTCTTTTATTCTACTATTTTCACTGGGAATGTCCAGAATTTGCTTGATGAAATCTTCAAAAAGGGTCCTTTCCATAACCTCTTTGAATCTGTTAAACTATGTAACCATCTTGCTAAATGTGTCTTAAGTTACAAGGGGAAACAGAGAGGGGGTGGGGAAGGAAAGAGAAAGGAAGGGAAGAAGAAAGAGAGGGGAAAAAAAGAGAAAGAGAGAGAAAGAGAGAGACAGGCAGACAGACAGAGACACAGAGAGATAAAGACAGAGAGAGATAGACAGAAAAAGAGACAGAGACAGAAGAGAGAGAGAATGTAAGTGGTGTAGGAAAAATGGACCTGTTCTGCTCAAAACAAAGAGCTTCTGATTGGAAGTCAGTATATTCATCCAGGTTTGAATCTAGGCACTACAATGAATGGCTATGTTAAATTTGATAGGTCAAGTAACTGTTCTGGACTTCATTTTCTTCGTATTTAAAATAACCTCTCACAATTATTTTATTAAAAACCAAACTCCCAAGAGAAAGAACAGATTTTTCTGAAACCAAGAAGAAAAGTTACTGCATGTTTTGTTCCATAGTCAGCTGAAAGGCATAAGAACAACACCAATTGATCAATGAGAAGTTTTTTGGTAAGTAGTATTGCATTTTTTTCCAATTACATATATAGATAATTTTTAAATTAAGTTTTATAAAATTTTGAAATGCAATTTTTTCCCTCTCTTTACTCTTCCAAGTCAATAAGAAGTCAAATACAAGTTATACATATATAATCATGCTAAACATGTTGTAAAATAAAAATAAGGACAAAAAGGAAAAACTATGAGGAAGAAAAAAGTGAAAAAATATGCTTTGATTTGCATTCAGATGTCATATTTCTTTTTATGGGTTTTTCACTATCTTTTGAAATTGTCTTGGATTATTATATTCCTGAGAAGAACTACATATGTTATAATTGATCATCACACAATATTGTTGGTATGGTGCACAATGTTCTCTTGATTCTACTAATCAGTGAATATTTATAAAAAACTTACTATTTGTCAACCATTGTTTTAATATGATACAAATACAAAGAATAAAGTTTAGATTTTTAAAAGTTAGATGGAAAATAAATATAACAATTTATTCAACATAAATATAACATTAATAAAATGTATACAAAGTAGTTAAAATATGAGGTATATAAAATGTTAAAATATAAGGAAGCAATTGTGTGAGGGTGAGAAGTAGAATTAGAAACATGTTTATGTAAAAAAATTTGCTTGAGCTACATTTTAAAAGAAGAGAGGCTCTTTGAGACAGAGTTAAAAAGGGAGCACATTCCATACATGGGGGTATCTAGGTTCAAGGCACAAATGTGGGAAATGAAGTGTTTTGTTGAAGGAATAGAGAAGAGGCTAGTTTTCCTGAGAAATGCCCTTTCCATTCCATTTTTACAATTACTATGTATTTCTTTATACTCAATTTCTTTATGCATTTTTTTTATTGGAGTGAATAATGACCAAAAGATTAAATTCACTGTAAAACCACAAGAATAGAGAGAACAAGTAAATGAACACATGATTGTCCATAAGCAAAGAAAAATCTAAACAAATGACCTCAGCAAAATATAGATGGAAAAAAGGCTGCAGAAAATTTGAAATAGATTATCAGCATACTGTAATAATGCAAGTGAAAAAAATGAAGAATGTTTTTGTAAAGCATTTTCAAAGCCATAAAGCAGAAATCTTGCTTTTAACTGATTTATAAAATCAAGTCAGCAAACATTATTAAACATTTACCATATTCCGGGTTTTGTGATAAGCTCTGGATAAAAGATGTGACAACATGTGTAAATGAAAACACAGGTCACGTCTACTCAGTTCACTAGATCAATAATTACAATAGCCAAATTATCCTTTTCCAACTGTCAGACCAATCAGATGTCAAACAATGGATCATAATTGAGGATAGGTAGTTTTGGTAATCTTTGAAACTATACTAGAACAACCATTTAGTAACGACAATGATAACTTGGTATTAGCCTTACACTATCAACTACCATTAGGATATTTGTTTTATGAAGAAAAAGTAGTAGACAATATCCATAATACAGGAAAATAATATCTTTTTCTTCTAAGTAAAAGCTAAGGAATGTTATTGAGTGAAAATACTTTCATCCTTATGTGACATCAACTGAAAGGGCTAGCCAGAATGCAGACACATGCAAAAATTAAGGATAGAAGAAGTAAATAAAAACAAAATAGGCAAAACAAACCAAAACAAGGACATAAAATTAAGATGTAGAAGTAAGGCATGAGATTATTCAAATGTCCAACAAGCAAACAGTAAATGGGTTAGTTACAGAAGCTGCAAAAGAAAACTAAATGAACTAGGAAAAAGATAGCAAATATTCACATCAAGAACTTTCATATTTAAGGTAACTTCCACCTCATAATGGGGACATTTTCATATATTCCATATGAAATCAAGAACCCTTTTCCAAAGGGCATTCCTTTATAGCTTACAGGGTTAATTTATAGCACCTGACTAGAAATAGGAATAAGGAGGTTTAAAAAAAGTTGATGGTCCTAGAAGATGACAAACAATTAATATAATCTAAATATAGTAAGGAAAATAATTTTTGAAAAAAAATCATTAAAAAAAAGCTGTTCTAAAGTATGGATATGGATAGGTATGTGTGCATGCATGAGTGTGTTGTAATTATAATACTTTAATCAGTAATTCTTCTTTTCAGATTTAAGAATTTTCCTAAATGTAACATAAATCAACAATGAACTCAGTAAAGTCTTATTTTTCAAGCAAAGCAGATGATGGCCTTATAGAATGTACAAGGTAGAATTGTAAAAGAGAAAAGACATAAACTAACTTATTTCTTAAGAAGCAATTATAATATGGGATACTCTCAATAGCTTTTTCCCCATAACTATCACCACCAAAAAAAAAAAAAAATAGGCATCCATCTTTGCCTGGAAATTTTAATGTAAATGAATACATTTAAAAAGAGAAAATTGTGTCCAAACCAACATGCTTAAATGATTATGCCTTTGCCCAAGAGGAAAAAAGATTGAAAATATAATCAACTTGGCCAAGCAACTTTTGCCAGTCCCTGAACCCTTGAAAACTATGAAATGTACGGAAATTCTTGCACAATTTTTTTAATCTCTCTTGAAACAAAGGAAGAAGCTATAATTCTTTTTATGTGACTTCAAAATCAACAGTTTTCTTTTTCAATTAGAATTTTCAAGTTTGAACTAAGAATATTAGTATGTTGGAGTTGAAAAAAATTTTAAAGCTTAGCTAGCTATATAGTTTTATTTGGAAGATAAGATAACTGGCAAAGTTATCTCTTAGATAAGCTTAGAGAGATGAGTTTACATGATTAACATTATGTGAACCCAGTCTAGAGCTAATTCTTTGAACTGAGAGTTCATTCATTTTTCCACAACACTTAAGGAATCATAATATGTTGAAAATAATTTTGGACTCAAACTCAGGGACAGAGTTTTAGTAATAGTTCTGACACTTATTAGTTTTGCAATTCTAGGACAAATCAATTAATCACTCCAGAATTTGATTTTCCATCTGTAAAATAGAGATCATAATACATTTACATGGCAGGGCTGTTAAAAGGACCAAAGGAAATAACATATATCTCAATAAATGGAACATAGTAGATGTTTAATTAGATGGAGGAAGAGAGGAAATGCAGCTCAATTGTACTTAATTCTACATAATGAAACTCTAATGTATCATTAAATTATTATTTCAAAAATGAGTCAAAAATGGTAGAAGTTTCCTCAATATTACTTTTACTTACCTTCATCTTTGACTATTCAAAACTGGTGTCTGGTTTCTCCTCTTTGTTATTACCCTATTTCCATCTCTTGAAATCAGTTCATATTTCAAATCCCAGGTTAAATTATACCCAACCCATTAATGATTAAATGTTCGGTGTTTTCTGCTTACGTTAACTAAAAATAATCTCTCTTTCTGTTTTTGTTTATCTCTTTCTCTATGTCTCCACTTCTTTGTGTATCCATCACCATCTCTTTGTGTGTGTGCCTCCTGATCTCCTATAATAATTTATACTATTTTGTATTCATCATTTACTGTCCTGTATTCTGGTTCTTTGTCTATGTGTCTTACTTCATTTTGTAGTTTGTAAGACCTTGAGAATAGAGGTGATACCTGATTCATCTCTGTTTTACACTAACTTTTGAAATAAAGTGATGCGCGTAGTAGGAACACAATAAATATTAGATAAATGCATGGTATCCACCAAAATTAGCAATTTTAAAAGGACAGGTTTGTATAATTAAAGTTACTGGTAAAAACATGCTCAAGGCAAATGAGTGTTCAACAGATTTAATCACTGATCCAATTCATTGTGGAGTGTTCCTTGGTGACTTTATTTGGGAAAGATTATAATGCCCTTCTCCAAGAGCATTTTGAATTTTAATAGATAGAGCAAATAAACAATGAGGAAGGATTCAGTTCATGTATAACTCTCATTCCTCATAAGGCAAACTATATTACTGACAGAATCAGAAACTTAATTAAGTCTGATAGTGATGATCTTAATAAGGCTAGCATGTGTCTGCTTCAGATTGATACAGCTCTTGATGTATTATTGCTGTTTATTCAATATTAATAAATTTTGTCCTAGAAATCAACAAGAGAATGCCTGAGATCTATAGAAAGGTTAAAGTGTACTACTAGGGAAACTATATTATAGAATGCTGCAAATGTCCTCAGATCAAAGAATATTCTCATGGAAAATTGCATAAAATTGTTCCTCAAGTAAGTCGGTCAATATATTTACATCATGGAGTTTTTATAATTATCTGAGTTTATACAATCTGTGTTTTTCATATATTTAGATAATTTAGATAATAAATAAATATTTCACATGGATATATATTTTACTGTTCGACCAAATTAATGTGAATGTTATTTTTTTAAAAAGATAAGTACTATCATACTTCCCTTGGAAAAAACTATTAAGATCTAAAAAATTAGCTTTGGGAAAACTGATTCTCCAAAGAAAACTAATTCTATGGTAAGATGAGATATGCCCATCAATTTTTCCAAGGAGGAAGGCAAATGAAAGCAAGGTCCTAGAAGAATGAGACCTAGAAGAAAGAAAAAACACCTTTAGAGAGGTGAGAATCTGGAAAGGGATTTTGTAAATTGAGGTAGAAACAAAAGAAAGAGAAAACACTAAAGGAAAAATTTGGATTTTGTTAAAGTTTAGGACTAAAGTTTTATACACTAATTAGACCAAAAAATAATGCTGAATTTACCTTACATTGAAATCTATATTTAATGCTGAGCTGTTTTTGAAAATGTTTTGGTAAATTATATTATCCTTGTGGATAAAAATAGACCATACCTACAACTAGAGCACATCACCTCTCCACTGGAATATGAATTTATCCTTTTAACTGCTTTTCCTGATTCCAGGTTGTGCTCCTTCCCCTTTAATTCTCAACATAGTGCCAAAATCACCTTTATAAAACACAGTTCTGACTAGATTATTCTTGTCTTCAAGAATCTTCATTTATGGGGCAGCTAGGTGGTGCAGTGGATAGAGCACTAACCCTAAACTCAGGAGGACCTGAGTTCAAATTTGACCTCAGACACTTAATACTTCCCAGCTGTGTGACCCTGGGCAAGTCACATGAACCCAATTGCCTTAGGGGAAAAAAGAATCTTCATTTATTCATTTATTCCACATCTGTATTTGGGCTTAGGTACTTACAAAATTATTAGTAGGTACTAATGTTTAGGATAAGTGAGTACTTAATGAATGATTAGTGACTGATTGACTCCTCAGGTTGACATCTGCACCTAACCAGCTATCCTTTCCAGGCTTGTTTAAATCAAACCAGTTCATTATTCATCCAAATACAAGGAATTCTATCTTCTTAGTGAGAGTTTTTATACATGGTATTACTTCTAGTTGCCATGGCAGCTAGCCAATCACAGCTAGACTGAAGTCACTCATAGCTTGGTTCATTGTTCTGGTCTTGTTTTCCTCCTCAATCAGGAAACTAGGCACCCAGTGCTTTGATTCCATCCCCACATTCAATTGCTTAGAAACAATGTGTGCCCTGACTCTTATGAGTCTGGATTGGGGATAGAGGAATTGGTGAGGAGCAAAAAGACCCTGAGGAATTAGAATTCCAGGGATGCCGTTATGATTTATATGAAGAGTAAGGGAGAGTGTATTGTAAGGTTTTTCTCCTCCATTTCAGAACAGACACAGATATTAGCTGATTTCCTTATTTAATTGAGTATGATCAATCATCTTAAATCTTGAATGGATTCCAAGAGTTGCCATTCAGGAAGGGAGTTCAATGAGTACTGAAATCACTTCCCAGAACAGAGTTATTTGGATGGAGACAATAAATGAAGCTAAAGCCAAATGCAGATCCTAAAAAAAAGAGAGAGAGAGAAAGAGAGAGAGAGAGAGAGAGAGAGAGAGAGATTTCAGGGTGCAAAAATGGTGGTACAGGAAAGATCAATTTTAGGCATATGCAAAGGTATGAACAAAATCACAAAGCTCAATGAGGGAAAAATAAAAATGGGAGACTGGGAATCCAGCCCAGCTGGATTCAAATATATAAAGGAGGAAAAAAATATAAAAGGAGGAAAGACCTGTAAGATAAGGTAAATATGTTAGAAAGAGTTGAGGAGGAAGGGACATTTGAATTCCATGATGAATTTATATATAAAATAGGTAAGCAATAAGATACCATAGAAGGTAGTTGGTCAGAGCAAATCACAGAAATACATTAGGAAAATGACTTTAAAAGAGTCCTGAAGCATGAGCTTGAGAAAGAAAAGAAGAAAAAAAAAAAAAAAAACAGAAGATAAGAAGATGCATCTAGTTAAAACTCGCCTGGCATGAAGTGATGAGTACATGAACAAAGGTAATAACAATGAGAATGGAAAGGAAGAGAAAGCTGGAAAAAAAAAAAAAACTCGCAAGATGTGACTTTAGATAGGAAGTAGATGTACAGAATGGATTCACAAAAATTATAAAAGAGTTCACTTTTGGACAAGGTGAATTTTAGCTCCAAGTACATTCTAGCACAAATAATTATATAGAGTTGGAAGTGTAGTATTAGAAATGTGGGGAAAAGTTGGGCCTAGAAACAGATTTTAGAGCCATCTGAATAGAGACAATAAATGAAAGTACAGGAATAGATAGTGAAGCAGCACTCATTTACATAGAAAATCTTATTTTAAGGGAAAGTACTTAATTCCATGGAAAGAATTTAAAAAGTTAAAGTCAATTTTTCTTCTTTGAACAGAATAAAATTGGACTGATTTTTCCCAACCATTTTGAAATAAATGTAATATGTAACAGGAAGAGGGGAGTACTGATTAACCATAGAAAGCCCCACATTTTCTTTTGGCAAGAGCGCACCCTATGGTACACTGAGCCTGCACCTTGGCCACTTCTGGGGAAACATGACTCAACACTCAAGCATCAAAACTAAGGGGGGGGGGGTCCTTTCTTTTTCTTCCACTCCCATCTACCCCAGGATAGAAGCAGGGTAGCATCTATTACTTTTTTTAAAAAAACTAATACAATACTCTGTTCCACTGTAGCTATGAAGGAGGGCAAAATGGGCTGGAAGAAACTTAAACCCATGACCCAGAATGGCAACAGGGAATAAAATTTTTGATAAGAGGCAATGGTCAAGAGGGTTGGGTGGAAGGTATTGTAACACCTGAAAGCACTACGGTAGTGCTTCACTTTGATCTAACCCAGTCTCTTTCATTTCCTATCTTATCAATTCATGTGGAAATCTCTATAAGCTTTTAAATCAAATTGTTTTTATAAAAGATATCTCCAAAATGGTAGTAAATTAAATTTTTGATGCACTGATTATCTATTACAACTTATTCTTCATTCATTTAATGCATAAAATCGTTTTTTCTCCAACGACTTAATTTTCTAGATTTGTTTACTAATTTGTAACTTGAAACAGAACCATCAAATTGTTAAGTTAATTTTAATATTATAAATGCATATCTATTACAACGAATACTACAAATGTTAACATGATCTTTGTTTGAAAATCTTCCACAACGGAAACACCTTAACTCTCAAAGTAACCCATCATACTTATGGATGACTTTGCTAGGAAAAAAACTATTTCCCCTTAACATCAAGCTTAAAATTCCCTCTTTGTAATTGTCATTCAGTCCTCCAAGTTCTAACCCTGAAACAAACAAACAAAAAAAAAAAAAATAACACAATAAATCCTTCTTCCCCACAGTAGTTCTTAGTTCTTCAAATATTTGAAAATACTTATCCTGGCTTTCTTTGCCTTTTCTTCTCTGTGAAAAGTTTCTGTGTTTCTTTGACTTATCATCATATGGCATGAAATCAAGACTCTTTAATATTGTGATTACTGTTCTCTGGATTTTCTCTAATTCATAAATGTGTTTTCCTAAATTGCCATGCCCAGAACTGATAGTAATATTCCATATGCAATCTGTTCAGAATAGAATCAATTTTTGAAGAGGCTCATGTTAGCTGGTCTTCATTGTCCTCCCTCCCTATTCCTGACTTCCTAACTTCAAAAAACTTCTTTCATTCTTCACTCCAACCCCACTTTTGAACTCCTTTTAGTGTGCTGTTTTCCCGCTTTTAAATATGATCTCCTAGAGTGTAGGGATTATCTTTATTTTTGCTTATATTTGCATCCCTAGCATATAGTGACTGGCATGAGCTAAGCACTTAATAAATGATTTTTTTCCTTCTTTCTATCCTTCCTTCCTTCTTTCCTTTTTTCCTTCCTTCCTTCCTTCCTATCTCCCTTTCTTCTACTTTGAATTGTTATTTTAGAAACTAAAAATGAAAGAATTCTTTCAAAACATACTGTTTAATGCAATTACCTCTTTTCAAATTTTCAATTTTCAAAGAATGGAACTTAGAATCTAATATTGAAATTGACACTCTGATTTTAGAATGTTTCAAGTTTATCCACAAGAGAATCTCCTGTGCTTGACATTATTTGACCTTACTAAATCCAGGAGATTAATTGATAAGTTCTTATTGTCATATAGATAATCATGGATTCTTCTTTTTTTTTTTTTTTTTTTTTTTTTTTTTTTTTTTTTTTGAGCAGTTTGAGTTAAAGATTCCTAGAAAGTTTCAGGAAATAAACAGAAAGATGGAATTGAAAGGTAAACAAGAAGGAGATTTTTTTTGAAAACAGCTTATAGCAAATGGAAAAGTGGGAGAGGTAGTAGTGAAAGAAAATTATGGGTTTCCCAAATAGCATGTGTCAATGACTTACAGAATGCTTTGTTGATTGGATGTTTACTATGAGTCTAAAGAGCAATGTAGCAGCCTGAAAAAGTTGTATATATAATTTTTTTAAGTATAATGTCCATATATCAGTTAATCTGATTCTCTCTTTGGCAAATGTGTGTTTCAAATGAAATGCTATATTTTAAGAGAAATGTCAGTAAATTAGCAAGTCTCCAGAATAGTGGAAAAATGGGACACTTGAACCACTATTATATGAAGATCAGGCCAGGAAGTACAAAAATTTCATTAGTCCGTGTAATTATCTTAAAATATTTGAACAACTATTATGTGAAACAAACAAAAAAAATCTTTAAGTCCATAAAGAAAAACTAGCACCAACAGTTTCAAGTGAAAGGCAGGCAACTTTTATCTGAATATGAAGCTATTTCTAACCACTTAAGCTGTTCTCAGGTGGAAAAGGCTGCTTCATGAAGCTGTGAGCAACTAGTCAAAGGAAGCAGACAAGGCAAAGGCTTATTAACTTTTTATTAGGGGAATCACAAAGACCCTGCATTGATGGTGAGTGATTGGAAGAAGTGACTTCTGAAATGCCCTCTAAGATATTAAAGTAGTGTGATTTAATAAATTAGGCAACCTTATAATCAAATCAGACCAAAAACAGCTTCTGAATCAAAAGCATTATTTTGCAGTATATTTTTTGTTTTAATGTATTTTCAGTATTTAAGCAGGAAATCCATTTATCATCAAATATAGTATTATAGTATTGTTTAAAGCAGATTCAGTATAATCTCTTGCCCTTTTTTGATTAATTAATGTTATCTGAATCTTTCTTACTTCCTAATTATACTGATTTATTTTCCTTTCCTTTTTTTGAAAACAATCTCAAAATTTTTAATACCCTACAGACTATGAGTTACTATTGTTTCCACCCCAATTATTATATTTTTTTCAACATTTTGATATCTGGAAAGTACATTTGCTCTAAAGGCATCTTTACCCCCTTTATATTCCATATCACTTTCCCCTTAGATGATTTTAAAATGCCCTCCAGATTCACTTTAACGTCCTTGCTGGCATTTTCATTTTCGAGAAGCTATAAAGAATGCCACCTATTTTTACCCTGTCTCCCTTGGTTTTTCTTCCTCCCTCAGCTATCATTCAAGCTAATCCCACACATTTTTCAATTCGGTTTTTATTTTGCCTGTTGATTCCTGATAACTTCATAGCAAAGCCATATTGGTTGCTTTTGATCTTTTATTGGGGGAAATTATAATAGTCTATGCCATAGTTATAGTGTCCTTTAGGATACTCATGAATTTTAATACTTCCTCTCAGTGAAACACAATAACTAGATACTTTAATTCCCTCAAATTTGATTTATTGAAAGCTAATGGCATTGAAATGCTATTGCATGTGATCTTATTACTTAATATTCTGAATCTGAATATCTTCCAGTCACTGCTACAAAGCTTGCCTGATTGTTAGAGAGGCATCATGAGACAAGGTACTTTACAGGTCATCTCTTCTTGTCCCCTGTCTTTGCTGGGAGTAAGCATTCACCATCCTAAATAAACACATAGATATCCTATTTGCATATATCTCTAAGATAATTCATATTATGCGTAGTTAAAAAACATCAGGCTATACTATTGAATTATTTAGAAAATGTCAAACCCTTCTCTGAAGAGTTTGCATTCTGGGAAAGCAGATAAATTTAATCTGTAGGTCTATCATATCAGTATTGGCAGTTTGCTTATGAGATAGCCATTAAGTCATAAAATTCTTCATTTAAATATACTCTTGAATTTTCCTGCATCCTTGTTTTCCCCATTATGCTTACATTTTTGTATGTCCATTTTAATTTTAGCAGATGAGTTTCTCATCTCAATATGTGCCCAGTTTGAAACTCTATCAAAAATTGAAGTTACTCTAGGCAAGAAGCAGGAGTTTTTAAAATGATGCAATATCTTATTTTATTCAAGCTAAAGTTGTCTATACAATTAACCGTATCTTATTCACAATCATTCCTCCCACACTACCATGAAGTAAGCCAAATCCACACATTAGGAAGTTTATCATCTATAACAGTGATTCTTACCCATTTTTTTGTAGACCACTTGGCAGTCTGATGATGCCTGATTCCTTCAAATAATGTTTGTAAATGTGTAAAATTAAAATATGTAGTATTACAAAAAAACAACCAATTTATTAAAATACAGTGTTTTTTAAAGTCATCTACACTTAAGAAATCCTGATCTATAGTTACAAGAAGTGTTTCATAATGCAAAAAGAGACTGTCTTAGCCTTAAAAGAACTAAGTTCAAATTCTGTCTCTGACACATACTCTAATTGATACGGTGACCAACAATGACATTTTCAAACATGTCATATCCTAGTGAGTCACTGTATCATTTAGAGTTTTAGATTGTTCTTCTAATTCTGTTTTCTTCACTCAGAATTAGTTCATATACCTGTAGCACTCATTTGGAGATTAGAGTCCTCCAAACTAAAATTGTATTTGAAGGTTAATATTGAAGCCATTGATTGCTACTTTCCTTAAGGAATTAGGGGTAAATCTTAGAGGCCAGATTATTATAGTCTGTGAGCCACCACTAGAGCTTTATCCATAATCAACCAGTTGAATTCCATAAGGTTCTAGAAAAGAGGGGTTATGATATGATCAACAATTGGTACAAAACATTCTTCCCAAAACAATAGCTCTCCTCCAGCATATACAAGCTTTTTGGAGAAAGGTGCTTCAAGCTTAAAGCATAAAGATAAGACAAAACACATGCACAGAACATTATGGCATGAGGATATCTTGCAAATTTTGTCAGTGAAAGATTGATTCTTCCTTTGTTGAATCAAGATTTCCTTAAATGTAGCTTTCAGAATCCTCTGAGAATCAGTGTCTTTTTAGTCTACTGAGTCTATATAGAGCACTTTTCTCTGCTGCAAGAGTCTCATTCCCTAAAATTGATGCTATCTTCAGCTGTCTTTCCAAATCTCTCTTCTTTTTTTATCAATGTATTCTACTTTGGTTATATTTGGCTGCTAATAGAAGACAGAGAAAAGAAAAAACTCTATTCTACATTCAGGTAATTCCTACCTAAGGGCTTGGCTGTTGTTCTTCTAGCACTAGATTGTATTACTATTGAAATTCAAGAATACAAATTTGTTTACTGTCATATATGCAGTATCGTGGGTATTCCTTTCCACCAACCTAAGATATTTCCTGTTTTGTGTCATCTGCCTTTAACCAATAATAAAGCCAAGCCCTCTTGATCCTTTCAAATTATTAAAGAAACTTCACAACTAGTTTAGTTTTAATGTATTAATTCGATCAAACTGTCTCAGTCTTTTGTAATTAATTAATGTCTCAATGGACTATGTCTTATCCCATATATTTTTTCTCAAATTTCTCAGAATATCTGCCTTTCATCATCTCTTACAGTACAATAATATTCCATTATATTCATATTCCACAATTTGTTATTAATCGATCAATGTGTATCACCTTAGTATTCAATTCTTTGGTACAACAAAACACGATGCTAGGAATATTTCTTAATGCATGTGTACTTTCACTCCTAATTATATCATCTTGGAATATGTCTAGTAGGAATATTTCTGGTTTAAATTATCTCCCTAATATGTCATAATTTATTTTAAAGTCATTTATAGAACCATAGATTAAGAAGTGGAAGGGACTTTAGAGTTCAAGTATAAGCCCTCATTTTGTAGATGAAGAAATTGAGGGCTTTATGAGTTAAACTATTTGCCCAGGACCATATAACTACTAAGAATTTGAGATATAATTCAAATTTACCTATTATCAACTCTAAGTCTAGCTCTTTATCTACAGTACTATTTCTCAGTTATTAAGTACAAATCGCCAGTGGTGAAGTGTCTCAACCTATGAAACCCAGATCATTGATTTTTCTCTTTTAGAATGCTTTTATTTTAACCGTTTCTCAGTTTGTGATGTTCTATAATTCAGAACCAGACAACATCATCAGCAAAAAACTATTGTTAAAGCAAGAGATATTTCCATCAGCTTATATTATATGAAAATGTGCATGGCAGATATTTATAAAACGTATATAGTATTACAAGCTGAAATGAAAATCTAACTTTTTAATACTGATATTCTTCTGATTATGTCATATAGTGGAGAGACAGACAGATGAAATGATGCTCAGCTCAAAAATAGGTAGTTCTAGGAAATTATACTCAAAGCTTTCTCAGTTTTCTTAGTACTTGGTGAACCTGAAGCATACCAACCAGCACTACCTAGAAAACTAAAGCCTGGCTATCATTAAGTTTAACTATTCTTTTTCTTGTCTACTTCTTTCATACT